>NC_086317.1:110000-439129 GCF_036172605.1 Pelobates fuscus
ACACACACACATTGATCCATACTGACACACACACACACACATTGATCTACACTGACACATTGATCCATACTGACACACACACACACTGATCCATACTGACACACACACACACACACACACACACACTGATCCATACTGACACACACACACACACACACTGATCCATACTGACACACACACACACACACACATTGATCCATACTGACACACACACACACACACACTGATCCATACTGTCACACACACACACACACATTGATCCATACTGACACACACACACACACACACTGATCCATACTGACACACACACACACACACACTGATCTACACTGACACATTGATCCATACTGACACACACACACACACACACATTGATCCATACTGTCACACACACACACACACACATTGATCCATACTGTCACACACACACACACACACTGATCCATACTGACACACACACACACACACACACACTGATCCATACTGACACACACACACACTGATCCATACTGTCACACACACACACACACACACACACATTGATCCATACTGACACACACACACATTGATCCATACTGTGACACACACATACACACACACACACACACACTGATCCATACTGACACACACACACACACACACACACATTGATCCATACTGTCACACACACACACACACTGATCCATACTGACACACACACACACACACACATTGATCCATACTGTCACACACACACACACACACACACATTGATCCATACTGACACACACACTACAAAAATACACACCAAACACACTCACAACTACATCAGGCAGGGACAGAGACTGCCACCCTCCCAGGCTCCTGCTTGCTGTCTGCTCATTGTCTCACTCGCGAGCAGCATTGAAAGTTCAATTTCCAGCACTTGCTGCTCGCGAGTGGATAAAGGAAAGCCTCTTCAAGAGGCTTGCTCCCCAAGCCCCCAATGTGAGTGTGTGTACTGGGTGAGGATAGGAAGGGCTGCTGCACTGTGCGGCCCCAAGTGCCACGGCCCACCGGGAAATTTCCCGGTGAGCCAGTCCAGCCCTGCTCACACTGATCACTCATTGGCTGATAGTTGTGTGTATTTCCATCAGGAAGGTGGTTTTCTGAGAAGGAGAGGTGCTACTTAGGGGGAAGAAACTGCAAAACTGTATTTTTAGAGCAAAACTAAATAGATTTGAATGTGGAGGAAACCTACAACATGAATATTATTATTATTATTATTATTATTTTATTATTTATATAGCGCCAACAAATTCCGTAGCGCTGTACAATGGGTGGACTAACAGACACATAATTGAGATCAGACCACTGGACGTACAGGAACAGAGGGGGTTGAGGGCCCTGCTCAATGAGCTTACATGCTAGAGGGAGTGGGGTATAGTGACACAAACGGGTTAAAGTAGGGGAATTAAATAGTTTGTTAGAGAAAGGTTTATTGAGTGTTTGGTAGGTCATTTTTGACAGTTGCAGGAAAGGAGTCATGGGGTGGGGGATGAGAAACCTGCTGACAGTGTAAGTGATACGCTTTAATGAAGAAGTGAGTTTTCAAAGATTTTTTGAAGGAGTGGAGGCTGGGTGAAAGTCGGATTGAGGAGGGAAGGGAGTTCCACAGAAGAGGTGCAGCCCTGGAAAAGTCTTGAAGGCGAGCATCAGAGGTGGGGATCCGGGCAGAGGATAGGCGTAGGTCTTGGGCTAAGCGCAGGGGTCTCGATGGGACATACTTGTGTATGAGGGAGGATAGGTATGTTGGAGCAGCATTATGTAGGGATTTGTAAGCAAGCGCCAAAATTTTGAATTGGGCCCTATATCTAACTGGAAGCCAATGCAGGGACTGACAGAGCGTGGAGGCATGGAAGGTTCGACCGGACAGGAAAATAAGCCTCGCAGCCGCATTCATTATAGATTGCAGCGGTGCAAGCTGGGAACATGTAAGACCTGTGAGAAAGGGATTGCAATAGTCAAGGCGAGAGAGAACAACAGCATGAACCAGTACCTTAGCCGCGTCCGGCGTTAGATATGGGCGGATGCGCGCTATGTTCTTGAGTTGGAAGCGACAGGATTTGGCTATCGATTGGACATGGGGAGTAAAAGAGAGGTCAGAATCAAGAAGAACCCCTAGGCAGCGAGCTTGCGAGGTAGAAGTGATAGTAGCACCGTTGACTTGGATGGAGACAGACACAGGAGTAGGAGCACTTGAGGGAGGAAAATCTAGAAGTTCTGTTTTGGACAGGTTGAGTTTAAGGAAGTGAGCAGCCATCCAGTTGGAAATAGCAGAGAGGCAGTCAGAAACACGAGTCAAGATGGGTGGAGAGAGATCAGGGGAGGACAGGTAGATTTGTGTGTCATCTGCATATAAATGAAATTGGAAGCCAAAAGAGCTGATGAGTTTACCAAGGGAGGCAGTATAGATAGAGAACAGTAGGGGGCCGAGGACAGAACCTTGGGGGACGCCGACAGAGAGGGGTTGGGGAGAAGAGGCAGTGCCAGAGAAAGAAACACTGAAAGAGCGCTGGGAGAGGTAGGAGGAGCACCAGGATAAAGCAGTATCCCTTAGACCAAAGTTACGGAGAATGTGAAGAAGCTGTTGATGATGAACAGTGTCAAATGCGGCAGAAAGATCAAGGAGGATTAGGATAGAGTATTGGCCACGAGATTTAGCAGCAATTAATTAGTTGGATACTTTGGTCACAGCAGTTTCGACAGAGTGACCAGTGCGGAATCCAGACTGAAGGGGGTCAAGTAGAGAGTTGGATTCGAGAAAGTCTGTCAATCGGGCGTACACAACTCTCTCGAGGATCTTGGAGGCAAATGGCAGTAGCGAGATAGGGCGGTAGTTGGATGGGGAGTTGGGATCAAGGTTGGGCTTTTTCAGAATCGGGGTTACAGTTGTATGTTTGAAGGGTGAGGGAAATGTGCCAGAGGAAATGGAGAGATTGAAGATGTTAGTGAGAGAGCAAGAGAGGGAGACAAAGTGCGGATGTGATGCGAGGGAATAGGATCGAGGGAGCAGGTGGTGGGGCGGGAGGACAGGAGCAGAGCAGAAACCTCTTGTGCTGTAGCAGGTGCAAATGAGCATAGGATGGCAGGGGGAGTGGGGTTGGGTGTTGTATTGATAGGGGTAGGAGAGAGATTAGAGATCTCGTTCCTGATTGAAGAGATCTTCTCAGTGAAATGAGATGCAAAGTTTGTGGCGGACAAGGTGGTGGAAGGTGGGGGAGTCACAGGGCGAAGAAGAGCATCAAAAGTGTGAAACACGTGTTTGGGTTGATGGGACAGTGTGCTTATGAGGGTGTTGAAGTAGTTTACTTTTGCAGAGGAAAGAGCCATGCTGTTGGAGCGCAGCGTAAATTTATAGTGGACAAAGTCAGATGCAAAGTGAGACTTTCTCCAGCAGCGTTCAGCAGTTCTGGAACATTTTTGGAGGTAACGGGTCAGCTTGGTGTGCCAGGGTTGTAATTGGGGGCGCTTGCTGCGTTTAACTGTAGGAGGTGCCATGATGTCAAGTTGAGAGGAGATAGTGGAGTTGTAGAGTGTGGTTGTAGAGTTGGGGCAGTTGAGATTTGAGATGGGTAAAAGGAGTGTTTGGAGTTTGGTGGAGAAGTGCTGGAGATCGAGGGAGTTGAGATTTCTGCGAGGTTGGAGAGTTGATGGTGGTGAAATTTTGGTAAGGGGTATGAAGATGTTAAATGTTAGCAGATGGTGGTCAGACAAAGGAAATGGAACAGTGGAGAGATCAGAGGTGGTACAGAGATTGGTGAAGATGAGGTCAAGAGGGTTTCCTGCGGTGTGAGTTGCTGAGGTAGAAATCTGTGTGAGTCCAAAGGAGGAGGTTACAGAGAGCAGACGGGAGGCATCAGGGCAGTTGAGCTTGTTGATAGGGATATTGAAGTCCCCAAGTATGAGGGAGGGAGTGCTAGAGGAAAGAAAGTGGGGTAACCAGGAGTAAAAATGTGTTCAATAAACAGTTTAGGGTGACTGGGGGGGCGATAGATGATGGCAATTTCTTAAAGGAGTGGGCTTAAAAAGGCATACAGTGTGAACTTCAAAGGAATTAAAGGATAGGGCAGGGGCAGGGAGGATAGCTTGAAAGGTACATTGAGGGGACAGAAGGATGCCTACACCACCTCCTTTACAGTTGAGTCTGGGAGTATGGGAGAACTGTAGACCACCGAAACATAAAGAAGCAGGAGTAGCAGTATCGGATGGGGACAGCCAGGTCTCAGTGAGTGCCAGTATTGTGAGTGAGTTAGAGATGATGAGGTCATGTATAGGGAATCAACAAAGTAAAGGAGGAGACCATATTTAAAAGAAGAAAAACTACCACAACAAGAGGAAGGACAAAGGTTTAAAAATAATATCAGGAAGTATTACTTTACAGAGAGGGTAGTGAATGCATGGAATAGCCTTCCAGCTGAAGTGGTAGAGGTTAACACAGTGAGAGCGTTTAAGCATGCGTGGGATAGGCATAAGGCTATCCTAACTATAAGATAAGGCCAGGGACTAATGAAAGTATTTAGAAAACTGGGCAGACTAGATGGGCCGAATGGTTCTTATCTGCCGTCACATTCTATGTTTCTATAGCTGTAGATTTGATTTTACAAATGGAGCGAGCGTTCCAGAGTGCACACTGAATTTTGGTAGAGGAGGATAAACTGCAGGGTATTTGGAGGAGGTTTGCATGGTTTCTGGTTATTTTAGTGTGAGCAGATGAGATGAGGGGCCCTGGGTTGGGAGAGACGTTCCCAGCTGCCAGAAGTAGGAGAAGAGATAGTGACAGGAGGTGTGAATGGGTTTTATATGGGCGGCGACTAGGGTGAGATTGAGTTAGAGCAGGAGAGAAAGAATAGAGAAATAAGTGCAGGGCTTGATATGAGAGAAGGGGGGATTAATGTAAATATGAGTGTGTTGTTGAGGGAAGTTGGTGGAAGGGGATATTTTGATCCTGAGAGAATGAGACCAAATGTACGTAGGTTGTGTCGGTGTCCTTAGTGTGTCTTAAAAGGAACTGTAATCTCTTCCAATTTAGCACAACCTATTTGGGTTAAGGCAACACAGTAAAATAAAGGCAAGCAATCTTAGCATGATGACTGGGGTAGTCCGCAGACTACAACTATAAGTCTGAAACCCCTATCGCCCCATCTCAGATTGAAAGATATGCTTGTGGTGATTCAGTATTCTTTGAAACTGGTGATGTCAAGAAAGGAACAATTGGAGCACGACGCAAGGAAACAGACGGATACCTAACACAATACTGGCAAAGGTCCAAGATTTGGAGAAACCAAAACCATTCTGACCCAAAGTCCCTGGAACCTTCTTACATTTAAACCGTTTCACACTGAAGTGGAGCCTTCCATGCGCCAGTCCAACATCCTATTTGGGGCAGCAATGATAGGTGAGGCTGCTGCAAATTACGACTTTACAAGGGGGTTAATTACTAAATCGCAGAGAAATGAGCAATAAGACTGCAGGGCCATGATCTATAAACCAGTAGCAACGCTAACATTGCTTTGGCGACTAGTGTCAATGTTATCCCATGTATTTCTGACTCCAAGAGATAGCCAGGGAATTATGGAAGTTCAACAATTGTAACAGAGCTACTTGTACCCCGGCTGGGTACCTTTGCCAATGATCGCTTAGAAACATAGAATGTGACGGCAGATAAGAACCATTCGGCCCATCTAGTCTGCCCAATATTTCTAAATACTTTCATTAGTCCCTGGCCTTATCTTATAGTTAGGATAGCCTTATGCCTATCCCACGCATGCTTAAACTCCTTTACTGTGTTAACCTCTACCACTTCAGCTGGAAGGCTATTCCATGCATCCACTACCCTCTTAGTAAAGTAATACTTCCTGATATTATTTTTAAACCTTTGTCCCTCTAATTTAAGACTATGTCCTCTGGTTGTGGTAGTTTTTCTTCTTTTAAATATAGTCTCCTCCTTTACTGTGTTGATTCCCTTTATGTATTTAAATGTTTCTATCATATCCCCCCTGTCTCGTCTTTCCTCCAAGCTATACATGTTAAGATCCTTTAACCTTTCATGGTAAGTTTTATCCTGCAATCCATGAACCAGTTTAGTAGCCCTTCTCTGAACTCTCTCTAAGGTATCAATATCCTTCTGGAGATACGGTCTCCAGTACTGCGTACAATACTCCAAGTGAGGTCTCACCAGTGTTCTGTACAATGGCATGAGCACTTCCCTCTTTCTACTGCTAATACCTCTCCTATACAACCAAGCATTCTGCTAGCATTTCCTGCTGCTCTATTACATTGTCTGCCTACCTTTAAAGGACCACTCTAGTGCCAGGAAAACATACTCGTTTTCCTGGCACTAGAGTACCCTGAGGGTGCCCCCACCCTCAGGGACCCCCTCCCACCGGGCTCTGGTGAGAGGAAGGGGTTAAACTTACCTCTTTTTCCAGCGCCGGGCGGGGAGCTTTCCTCCTCCTCTCCATCTTGATCGCGACGTCATCGGCTGAATGCGCATGCGCGGCAGGAGCCGCGCTCGCATTCAGCCGGTCGCATAGGAAAGCATTTACAATGCTTTCCTATGGACGCTTGCGTGCTCTCACTGTGATTTTCATAGTGAGAAGCACGCAAGCGCCTCTAGCGGCTGTCAATGAGACAGCCACTAGAGAATTTGGAGGCTGGATTAACCCTCATTATAAACATAGCAGTTTCTCTGAAACTGCTATGTTTATAAAAAAAAAGGGTTAATCCTAGAGGTACCTGGCACCCAGACCACTTCATTAAGCTGAAGTGGTCTGGGTGCCTAGAGTGGTCCTTTAAGTCATCAGAAATAATCACCCCTAAATCCCTTTCCTCAGATGTTGAGGTTAGTAGGAAAGTCTTCATAGCTGGAACCGGGGAAAAACCTCTACGCTTCTGCCCCAGTCGCCGTGGCTTGACTGGGGTCCTCCTGGAGCCTCTTTGTCCTGGAGCAGGATATGGGACTGGCTCTAGTTCCTTCCAGGGACTGGACAACACTCAGTCCTGTGAGCTATAGTCCTTACAAGGACTTTACCCGCCGAATCCTCCACGAGCTGGAACAAGATGCTGAGTAGTGAATAGCCCCTTCCCCTCTCAGTAACTGGACGACACGCAACTCTGGGAGTTCAACTGATTTTAATGAGCTGAAACTCTGTCTTTTATGCAGCAGGGGGTCTCCATTCAATACAACACAGTCTCCTCTCAGGTAGTCCCATTGTCTGAAAGAAAATCAAGTCAAAACAACTGGAAACTCAATTATCTTTCAGTGCAGGAAAACATACAAAATATATAAAACACTCCAAAACACAATACAAACACACAGTAACCCCACAAATTATACATCCCCAAATAGCCCTGATCTGAGCGCCCAAGTTGTCCAAGTAGCGCTTAGATCTATGCAGAACAGGGGGAAAATGCCACCTTGTCAAAGTTCGGACTGGCCGAACTCATGGTCCAATGCCCAAAACAGTTCCAGGACGAAGTGTGCTTTTGCTGGTCATCTTTCGGGAGCTCCTGCGGCCGAAACATGGGGTGCTCTGCCTGGCTCTTAGGGAGGAGAGCCTGTTCCTCTCAGTCTCAGGCACCTAGACCATAGTCGGTGAGCAGAAGGCTAGCTTCCACACTCCTGCAGGAGTTCGTGGGAAGGAACGTTTGTTACAAACAACATTCAGGGGACTCCTATGGTGATGTCCGCATTACTGATGACTTGTTCCAATCAAATGCTTCTCATACTCCAGCACTGGACCACACACGGCAATTGCCGTTCTTCTCATAGAGAAGCAATGAAAACGTTATGCTTTGAACTGCAGTACAAACCAAGTGAGACAGGAAAAACTACTGATTGTGTGCTTGTTACTAAAGTTTTTTTTAAAGTGCAGGTTTCTCAAAGTTTCCAGCGTATAAGATGGCAGGTATAAGGTAAGATATACCGTAATTGAAGGATGTGAGGAGTACCAGTGCAGAGCTTTTGTTTTTGTTTACCTACAAACAAGATGTTTTCCACCTAAAATACCTTATAATTGATAGAGCTCCTATAGCCCAGGCTTTTAGATATTACTACGAACCAGACATGTCTGCAAATTTGCCATATTACACCTGGTCCAATCTAGTGCAAACCTGCTAGAAAAGTTCCAACAGTGATATTATATCAGTGATCTGTATGCTGCCGTGTGTAATGCTTAGGAACTCAACTGCAGATTCAGAAATAATTTAATACTGTCACTTTAAGAATATTTAAAGTCGTTGATTTATTGCTTAGGTTTTTGAAATAAGAAAAAAACAATCTTCAATCTGTAGGTAATATTCAAAACCGTATATGAAGATCCTTATTAGGATACTTTAAAAAAAAGTCCAATAGAATTAGATGCAGTTTTAGAATTAAACATGTAATAACTGTGCAAGATATATTCTGGTTGCAATTTGAATACAGGATTATATAGGAGCTCAGTGAACTGGGTTTAGTATTGATACGATAGACATGTAATAACTGTGCAGGATATATTCTGGTTGCAATTTTAATACAGGATTATATTGGAGCTCAGTGAACTGGCTTTAGTATTGATAGGATAGACATGTAATAACTGTGCAGGATATATTCTGGTTGCAATTTGAATACAGGATTATATAGGAGCTCAGTGAACTGGCTTTAGTATTGATAGGATAGACATGTAATAACTGTGCAGGATATATTCTGGTTGCAATTTGAATACAGGATTATATAGGAGCTCAGTGAACTGGCTTTAGTATTGATAGGATAGACATGTAATAACTGTGCAGGATATATTCTGGTTGCAATTTGAATACAGGATTATATAGGAGCTCAGTGAACTGGCTTTAGTATTGATAGGATAGACATGTAATAACTGTGCAGGATATATTCTGGTTGCAATTTGAATACAGGATTATATAGGAGCTCAGTGAACTGGCTTTAGTATTGATAGGATAGACATGTAATAACTGTGCAGGACATATTCTGGTTGCAATTTGAATACAGGATTATATAGGAGCTCAGTGAACTGGCTTTAGTATTGATAGGATAGACATGTAATAACTGTGCAGGATATATTCTGGTTGCAATTTGAATACAGGATTATATAGGAGCTCAGTGAACTGGCTTTAGTATTGACAGGATAGACATGTAATAACTGTGCAGGATATATTCTGGTTGCAATTTGAATACAGGATTATATAGGAGCTCAGTGAACTGGCTTTAGTATTGATACGATAGACATGTAATAACTGTGCAGGATATATTCTGGTTGCAAGTTGAATACAGGATTATATTGGAGCTCAGTGAACTGGCTTTAGTATTGAGACGATAGACATGTAATAACTGTGCAAGATATATTCTGGTTGCAATTTGAATACAGGATTATATTGGAGCTCAGTGAACTGGCTTTAGTATTGATAGGATAGACATGTAATAACTGTGCAGGATATATTCTGGTTGCAATTTGAATACAGGATTATATAGGAGCTCAGTGAACTGGCTTTAGTATTGATACGATAGACATGTAATAACTGTGCAGGATATATTCTGGTTGCAATTTGAATACAGGATTATATTGGAGCTCAGTGAACTGGCTTTAGTATTGAGACGATAGACATGTAATAACTGTGCAAGATATATTCTGGTTGCAATTTGAATACAGGATTATATAGGAGCTCAGTGAACTGGCTTTAGTATTGATACGATAGACATGTAATAACTGTGCAGGATATATTCTGGTTGCAATTTGAATACAGGATTTTATTAAAGACACGGAGGCTCCTATTATGCATATCTCTTTCTTTATTTCCTCAGCAGCAAAGATAGAGGAATATAAATATTATCAAAAATGAAAGAAAAAACTGTACAGGCATAACGAGTAGCCAATCACATAACAGAGGAAGTAGCTATATAAGTCCTGTGTCTCCCACAATCCCCCTCTTTCTTTGCTGCTTCCTCAGACAGCTAAGTATTTTACTTGAGCTCTCCTACTCATTGCATTTTGTTTACTTGTGATTCATGTTTTGCTTATGCTTGTTTCATTATTGTCGTTTTTATTTATTGTTGATTACTATCTAGTACCTACATCGTTGGTGTATTGGGGGTTTTCCCCTAGGGGCTTTGCCCGCCGCCGCGGGCTGTTTTCCCTCATACCGCCCTGTTGCCGCTTCTCGGCGCTATCTCAGCCGCGTGCCCCTTTTCTCTGTGGACGCGACTGAGTGTGCTCGTTTTCCACTCTCGCGGGCTGCCCACGCGGGTGGGTGCACGCGCCCCTTCCCCCGCCTGGAGCCGGTCCACGGGCACACCCTGACACGTGCGGCGGCCATTTTGGGCGATCATTCGTTTCACCCTGCTGTGCCGGGCGGTCGGTCCCTTCCTACGGGTCCCCTTGCTACACCAACGATCAGGTTTAGCCATTTTTTCTGTTCTACTGGGTTAATCAACCCATTTTTTCCAGTATTCAATTTTGCTTCCGTTGTACCTCACTATGCAGGATTGCAAAGATGGGCCTACCGTCCCCTCTGGGGACTTTACGATAGATAATCCCGAGGGCGCTATGGCCTCTCAGGAACTCCAGGCCTTGTTGGAAGCTACCATGGCTTCATCCCTTGAAAAGGCTATTGCCTCCGCTATGGGGACTGTCTCATCCTCTTTTGCCCAGTCCCTTCAGTCTGTGCTCTTGCCTTCTATGGCTGCCCCTAACCCCCTGGGTGCGGGGTCCCCTTCCCCTGCCCTGACTGTGCCCGGTGCCCGTAAGGCGAAGGCAAAGGCTAGACATCTCGGGTCCCACTCCTCGATGCAGGCTTTGCCTGTCATGACTGACACGCCTTTGGCGGTCGCAGATAGCGCGCATCCCACGCGCACAAGAGCCCCTGGCCGGGCTAAAAAGGCTAGATTATGGAAACGGGCTAGAGCCCTGGATGATGGGTCGGATACCGACCGGAGTGTGGACAATGATTCCGAGGTTATGGAATATGACTCCTATGGGGAGGACGAGTCTGGCGAGGATCAACCCCTTACGGGTGTCACCCCTTCGGGGTCCTCTACCGTCCCCCGTAGAAAAGTGCCTGACCCCGCTGGGGATAATGATAAAGGGCTTTTAGACCCACAGGGGAACCCCCTGTTTGACCCGGACGACCTGCGTCACCCGCGGTCTGCCGAATGGGTCCCTCCGGACCATATCGCCCAGTATGTGGCTAAGAGGATTCGCACACCTCTGTCAAAGGAAGGCCGCAATAAATTGCGTGCCGAATGCCCACGACCCTCCCTCCCTGGCGCTGCCTGTAAGACCCCTGAAGTGGACCCTCAAATTGCCCAATTTCTTAATAAATCTGGGTGGAAGCCTAAAAAGGGTCTTGATCACTCACTAAAAGGGTGCCAGGATAAAATTCTGGATACGCTGGGCCCCCTGTCTAAACTGTACGAGCTCCTCGAGGCAGCCCGTAATGGCGACTCAGTTCTAGATATGGACGTGGCCATCGGGTGGGTCCAGCGAGCTATATGCCTTGTGGGGAATGCCAACACGGCTATGTCTTCCGAGAGACGCAAGGCTATTCTCTTGAAAATAGACCCTAAACTGGCTGCTATGACCGTAGCTGAACCTGACTCAGCCGATGAGGGGATGTTGTTCGGCACATCCTTTGTGAAGGACATGGGGTCCTATGTGAAAACCTTTACGGCTATTGACAAGGCGCAAGCTAATATGAAGCGCGTCTTCGCGCCCAAGGTTTTCGGTGGGGCCGGGCGTAGCAGGAACCGTCCTCCCGGCCGTGGTTTTCCGTGGCTCATTCAGGGCCAACAGAGGTTCCTTTTTCCCCTCTCGTGGGCTCCAGGACCCGAAAACGCCTCCTTTCTTCCCAGCCAGAGGGAGATCGTGGGGCTCTAGATACCCCCGTGGTGGGTCGTCGGGCAGACGCCCTTATGGTGAGTACCCCTTCTTCCCGTCTCGATCAGGTTCGGGTGGCGGGGAGGCTAGCCTTATTTTACCCAAGGTGGGCAGTTATTACCTCAGATGCTTGGGTTCTGCAATGCGTAAAGGGTTACCAACTAGATTTTGTTTCCCTGCCTGTCCAAACGTATACCCCCAGGGAGTTGTCCCTCCCACGAGAGCAGGACGCGATGATCTCCGCGGAAGTCGCGGAGATGTTCTCAAAGGGCGCCATCGAAGAATTGCCGTTCGCCACTCCAGGCTTTACGAGCAATCTCTTCCTTGTACCCAAGAAAGGGGGCGGTGTCCGCCCAGTGATAAACCTTCGCCCTCTCAACGCCTTCCTACGCTACCAACATTTCCAGATGGAAGGCATCCATTGTCTCAGAGACCTCCTGAGACAGTCGGATTGGATGGCCAAATTGGACCTGAAGGATGCATACTTCACGGTCCCAATAGCGCTAGAATCCAGGGACTACTTGCACTTCACCTGGCACGGACGGCGTTGGCGTTTTACATGCCTTCCGTTCGGCCTCTCCTCGGCTCCTTGGTGTTTCACCAAGGTTATGAAGCCGGTGGTGTCGTTCCTCCGTACCCGAGGGGTTCGACTAATTATTTACCTGGACGACATCCTGATCATGTCACAGTCGTTGGAATGCCTGAAGTTGCATTTAAACTGGACGATCAACCTCTTACAGAACCTAGGTTTTCTGATAAACTGGGACAAGTCGGTCCTGACACCCGCCCAGTCTATGGAATCCTGGGGTTCCAGGTGGATTCCGTGCGGCAGTTCCTGTACTTGCCAGAATCCAAGATAAAAGCCATCCAGAAGGAGCTCCGTCGAGCTCTTCGCGCTTCGGACTTGTCAGTCCGGCAGTTGGCGAGGATCATCGGCCTACTGGCCTCCTCCATTCAGGCGATATTCCCAGGCCCCTTACATTACCGGGCTCTCCAACGGCTCAAGGGGTCACACCTACGTTCGGGTCGGTCATACGAATCCCGACTTTGTCTGGACGAGGAGTCCAGAGACGAGCTGGTATGGTGGTTGGCACACATGGAAGCCTGGAACGGAAAAGCAATTTTCGGTTCCGTTCCGGACGTGGTCATAGAATCAGATGCCAGCTTGCACGGCTGGGGGGCTCGTTGTGGCGACATCTCCACGGGGGGCAGATGGTCCGACGCAGAGAAGTCGTTACACATCAACTGCCTGGAACTCCTGGCGGGGGCCTTTGCGATTCGCAGCCTTACCCCTGGAAAGGCGAACTGTTGTGTTCTCCTCAAATTGGACAACGTATCGGCAGTCCGATACATAAATCACTTGGGCGGAACCAAGTCCAAAATGTTGGCTCTGCTGGCAAAGGACTTTTGGCAGTTCTGCCTCCTAAACAACGTCTCGGTGACGGCGGAACATATTCCGGGTCTGGACAATTCAGGTGCGGATTGGAACTCCAGACATTTGAGAGACTCGGGAGACTGGCATTTGCATGCCTCGGTCTTCCAAAGCCTAAACAGGCTGTGGGGTCGGTTCGAGATGGATCTGTTCGCATCTCGACTGAACACTCAGTTACCGAGGTTCTTCAGTTGGAGACCGGACCCGGCGGCAGTGGCGACGGATGCCTTTCTTCAAGAATGGCCTCCAGGCCACCTGTATGCCTTTCCCCCATTCAACATGATCGCTCGTACGATCTCGAAGCTGGTTCGTCACGACTGTTGTCTGACCCTGATCACCCCTCTGTGGAGATCACGACCGTGGTTCCCTCGTCTGATGGAGTTGTCCATAGACTTCCCTCGTCTGTTGCCGAACTTCCAGGACCTCCTTCTGGATCCGGATGGGAACTCGCACGAATTGGTGCTCCAGCACCAATTGCCCCTGGTAGCTTGGTTCCTTTCAGGGGACGCTGGCTTGTCCCTGACGTTCCACAGTCGACTCTCTTGCTCCTCGATAACGCCTGGGCTCCGGGCACACGATCAGCTTACCGAGCTGCATGGAAGTCTTGGTCTGATTGGTGCATGGAACGGGCAGTGGATCCCATATCTGCCCCTCTCCATTTGATACTGGGGTTTCTTACAGCCCTGTTCGACTCAGGCAAGGCGTACAGGACTATCAATGTTTTTCGATCGGCCATATCGGCCGGTCATGGTGGGTTGGAAGGTGTACCCATCGGCAAACATCCTTTTGTATGCCGTCTTCTCAAGGGTATTCGCTTCGTCCGGCCGCCTAGGTCGCGGTTTTCGACATTTTGGGACGTCAACATTGTGTTGCGTTTTCTGTCGGATTGGTACCCTAACCAGGACTTGACTCTTAAACAACTATCCTCCAAGATGGTTATGCTGTTTTGCCTGGTCTCTTGTAAGAGAGTCTCCGATGTTAGGGCTCTTGACTGGGGTGCCTTTGTGTTTACGCCGGATGGCGTTACTTTCACCATATCTAGGAGAACTAAGTCGGCGTCCAAATCCTTCGTATATCCTAGATTCCCGTTGTGCCCGGCGCTCTGCCCGGTGGATTGTTTGAAGGCCTATCTAGAGGCTACACGTGCGGTGCGCTCATCTGAACGCCATCCCCTATTCATTTCGTTTAAGGCTCCGCATCGCCCAGTATCGACTCCGACGCTGGCGCGTTGGATTCGTTGGCTTTTATCCCTAGCGGGTATAGACACATCTGTCTTTACGCCTCATTCTGTAAGGGGCGCTATGGCCTCGAAGGCATCCACAGTTGGTTGCCGTCTAGAGGACATCATGCGCGCAGCGGACTGGTCCCGAGAGTCGACCTTCAGAGACTTCTATTTCAGACCAATTGAACACGTCGCATCTCAGGTGATAGCACAGCTTTAAACTTGCATAATAGGAGCCTCCGTGTCTTTAATAAAATTCCTAGATTTTACTAGTAACATGACGTAAAGTCATGATTTTATTAAAGACACGGAGGCGAGTATTATTCCCTCCCACCCTCCCGGTGTGGATTTGGGATTGGAGATGCTTCGGTGCAATACGAGTACGTGGACAATTGGGTCTGTATTGAGTTCATGTTTTTTTGTACTGTGTGGTTTTTATCATGCTCGGATGATTTGACAGTTTTTATATTGATTCCTAATCATGTATATATATTCTATTTCAGCATCATGTTTCATGTAGATCCCTCACGTTTATGTTTGGTAAGTCTACAGTTTGAGTTTGGAAATTACCATGTTTTTCTATCTTTTTTAGCTTGAAGTTCTCGTTTTGTTTCCCGTTTCCTGTTTGGATCAAGTGGGACATCGTTTATCTTACCTGGTCTTCGGTTGCGCAAGAAAGAGGGGGATTGTGGGAGACACAGGACTTATATAGCTACTTCCTCTGTTATGTGATTGGCTACTCGTTATGCCTGTACAGTTTTTTCTTTCATTTTTGATAATATTTATATTCCTCTATCTTTGCTGCTGAGGAAATAAAGAAAGAGATATGCATAATACTCGCCTCCGTGTCTTTAATAAAATCATGACTTTACGTCATGTTACTAGTAAAATCTAGGAATTATATAGGAGCTCAGTGAACTGGCTTTAGTATTGATAGGATAGACATGTAATAACTGTGCAGGATATATTCTGGTTGCAATTTGAATACAGGATTATATTGGAGCTCAGTGAACTGGCTTTAGTATTGATAGGATAGACATGTAATAACTGTGCAAGATATATTCTGGTTGCAATTTGAATACAGGATTATATTGGAGCTCAGTGAACTGGCTTTAGTATTGATAGGATAGACGTAATAACTGTGCAGGATATATTCTGGTTGCAATTTGAATACAGGATTATATAGGAGCGCAGTGAACTGGCTTTAGTATTGATAGGATAGACATGTAATAACTGTGCAGGATATATTCTGGTTGCAAGTTGAATACAAGATTATATTGGAGCTCAGTGAACTGGCTTTAGTATTGATACGATGGACATGTAATAACTGTGCAGGATATATTCTGGTTGCAATTTGAATACAGGATTATATTGGAGCGCAGTGAACTGGCTTTAGTATTGATACGATAGACATTTAATAACTGTGCAAGATATATTCTGGTTGCAATTTGAATACAGGATTATATTGGAGCGCAGTGAACTGGCTTTAGTATTGATACGATAGACATGTAATAACTGTGCAGGATATTTTCTGGTTGCAATTTGAATACAGGATTATATAGGAGCTCAGTGAACTGGCTTTAGTATTGATAGGATAGACATGTAATAACTGTGCAGGATATTTTCTGGTTGCAATTTGAATACAGGATTATATAGGAGCTCAGTGAACTGGCTTTAGTATTGATAGGATAGACATGTAATAACTGTGCAGGATATTTTCTGGTTGCAATTTGAATACAGGATTATATAGGAGCTCAGTGAACTGGCTTTAGTATTGATAGGATAGACATGTAATAACTGTGCAGGATATATTCTGGTTGCAAGTTGAATACAGGATCATATCACCTACAGCTTGAAGGAAAAGGCCTTATGCATATCTGAGTTTCTGCAAGGTACACTATGGAGGAAACTATCTACTCTTAATACTGGACACTATAATTGTATTGAATTTTGACCACTTGCATACTTTTAAACTATGTATCTCTAACCACCATTTCTTTGTCATTGTATCTTAACTGGGTGTGCTTGTTCTTTAATATATGTATGTGTGTGTGTATATACATATGTGTATTTGTATGTATATATATAGATATATATATATATATGGATGTGTGTGTTTGCTCACGCATACATGCATATATTCTGCAGTTTATCTTGTCCTGCATGCTAAGGCTAGTTGCTCCCTGCCCTGCTCATCACTGGTTTATTAACTTAAATGTTATTTAACATTCTGCTTATCTCTAAAGACTTTCTCTGTTATTTTTGCCCCCCCCCCCCCTTATTTTATTGATACCCACCCAAATGTCTTGCTTGACCAATCCTCACCTCTTCTGTGCATCTCCATTCCATAGATTTTATTGCAGTCCTGTTTTGACCCTATCATCCCTGTCTTCCACAGTCAGTTTTAAAAGACCACTTCTAACAAACCTGAACAGTGCTCTCCCCCCTTCTCTCATCTCAAGCCCTGCACTCATTTCTCTATTCTCTCTCTCCTGCTCTAACCCAATCTCACCCTAGTCGCCGCCCATATAAAACCCATTCACACCTCCTGTCACTATCTCTCCTCCTACTTCTGGCAGCTGGTGACGTCTCTCCCAACCCAGGGCCCCACACCTCATCTGCTCACACCAAAATAAATAGAAACCATGCAAACCTCCTCCAAATACCCTGCAGTTTATCCTCCTCTACCAAAATTCAGTGTGCACTCTGGAACGCTCGCTCCATTTGCACTAACATCAAATCTACAGCCATACATGACCTCATCATCTCTAACTCGCTCACAATATTGGCACTCACTGAGACCTGGCTGTCCCCATCCGATACCGCTACTCCTGCTTCTTTATGTTTCGGTGGTCTACAGTTCTCCCATACTCCTAGACTCGACTGTAAAGGAGGTGGTGTAGGCATCCTTCTCTCCCCTCAATGCACCTTTCAACCTATCCTCCCTGCCCCTGCCCTATCCTTTACTTCCTTTGAAGTTCACACTGTACGCCTTTTTAAGCCCACTCCTTTAAGAATTGCCATCATCTATCGCCCCCCCGGTCACCCTAAACTATTTATTGAACACTTTTCCTCCTGGTTACCCCATTTTCTTTCCTCTAGCACTCCCTCTCTCATACTTGGGGACTTCAATATCCCTATCAACAAGCTCAACTGCCCTGATGCCTCCCGTCTGCTCTCTGTAACCTCCTCCTTTGGACTCACACAGATTTCCTCCTCCGCAACTCACACCGCAGGAAACACTCTTGACCTCATCTTCACCAATCTCTGTACCACCTCTGATCTTTCCACTGATCCATTTCCTTTGTCTGACCACCATCTGCTAACATTTAACATCTGCATACCTCATACCAAAATTTCAACACCATCAACTCTCCAACCTCGCAGAAACCTCAACTCCCTCGATCTCCAGCACTTCTCCACCACACTCCAAACACTCCTTTTACCCATCTCAAATCTCAACTGCCCTAACTCTGCAACCTCACTCTACAACTCCACTCTCTCCTCTCAACTTGACATCATGGCACCTCCTACAGTTAAACACAGCAAGCGCCCCCAACTACAACCCTGGCACACTAAGCTGACCCGTTACCTCCAAAAATGTTCCAGAACTGCTGAACGCTGCTGGAGAAAGTCTCACTCTGCATCTGACTTTGTCCACTATAAATTTATGCTGCGCTCCTACAGCATGGCTCTTTCCTCTGCAAAAGTAAACTACTTCAAAACCCTCATAAGCACACTGTCCCATCAACCCAAACACCTGTTTCACACTTTTGATGCTCTTCTTCGCCCTGTGACTACCCCTCCTTCCACCACCTTGTCCGCCACAAACTTTGCATCTCATTTCACTGAGAAGATCTCTACAATCAGGAAAGAGATCTCTAATCTCTCTCCTTCCCCTATCATTATATCACCCAACCCCACTCCCCCTGCCATCCTATGCACATTTGCACCTGCTACAGCACAAGAGGTTTCTGCACTGCTCCTGTCCTCCCGCCCCACCACCTGCTCTCTCGATCCTATTTCCTCGCATCTCATCCGCACTTTGTCTCCCTTTCTTGCTCTTCCTCTCGCTAGCGTTTTCAATCTCTCCCTTTCCTCTGGCACATTTCCCTCACCCTTCAAACATGCAACCGTAACCCCGATTCTGAAAAAGCCCAACCTTGATCCCAACTCCCCATCCAACTACCGCCCTATCTCGCTACTCCCATTTGCCTCCAAGATCCTCGAGAGAGTTGTGTACGCCAGATTGACAGACTTTCTCGAATCCAACTCTCTGCTTGACCCCCTTCAGTCTGGATTCCGCGCTGGTCACTCTGTCGAAACTGCTGTGACCAAAGTATCCAACGACTTAATTGCTGCTAAATCTCACGGCCAATACTCTATCCTAATCCTCCTTGATCTTTCTGCCGCATTTGACACTGTGGATCATCAACAGCTTCTTCACATTCTTCGTAACTTTGGTCTACGGGATACTGCTCTCTCCTGGTGCTCCTCCTACCTCTCCCAGCGCTCTTTCAGTGTTTCTTTCTCTGGTTCTGCCTCTTCTCACCAACCCCTCTCTATCGGCGTCCCCCAAGGATCTGTCCTCGGCCCCCTATTGTTCTCCATCTATACTGCCTCCCTTGGTAAACTCATCAGCTCCTTTGGTTTCCAATATCATTTATATGCAGATGACACGCAAATCTACCTGTCCTCCCCTGATCTCTCTCCGCCCACCTTGACTCGTGTTTCTGACTGCCTCTCTGCTATTTCCAACTGGATGGCTGCTCACTTCCTTAAACTCAACCTGTCCAAAACAGAACTTCTAGTTTTTCCTCCCTCAAGTGCTGCTACTCCTGTTGTCTCCATCCAAGTCAACGGCGCTACTATCACCTCTACCTCGCAGGCTCGCTGCCTAGGGGTTCTTTTCGATTCTGACCTCTCTTTTACTTCCCATGTCCAATCGATAGTCAAATCCTGTCGCTTCCAACTCAAGAACATAGCGCGCATCCGCCCATATCTAACGCCGGACGCGGCTAAGATATTGGTTCATGCTGTTGTTCTCTCTCGCCTCGACTACTGCAATCCCCTTCTGACCGGTCTTACATGTTCCCAGCTTGCACCGCTGCAATCTGTAATGAACGCGGCTGCGAGGCTTATTTTCCTGTCCGGTCGCACCTCCCACGCCTCCACGCTCTGTCAGTCCCTGCATCGGCTTCCAGTTAGATATAGGGCCCAATTCAAAATTCTGTCACTTGCTTACAAATCCCTACATAATGCTGCTCCAACATACCTATCCTCCCTCATACACAAGTATGTCCCGTCGAGACCCCTGCGCTCATCCCAAGACCTACGCCTATCCTCTGCCCGGATCCCCACCTCTGACGCTCGCCTTCAAGACTTCTCTAGGGCTGCACCTATTCTGTGGAACTCCCTTCCCTCCTCAATCAGACTTTCACCCAGCCTCCACTCCTTCAAAAAATCTTTGAAAACTCACTTCTTCGTTAAAGCGTATCAATTAAACTGTCAGCAGGCTTCTCATCCCCCACCCCATGACTCCTTTCCTGCAACTGTCAAAAATGACCTACCAAGCACTCAATAAACCCTTCTCTAACAAACTATTTAATTCCCCTACTTTAACCCGTTTGTGTCACTATACCCCACTCCCTCTAGCATGTAAGCTCATTGAGCAGGGCCCTCAACCCCCTCTGTTCCTGTACGTCCAGTGGTCTGATCTCAATTATGTGTCTGTTAGTCCACCCATTGTACAGCGCTACGGAATTTGTTGGCGCTATATAAATAATAAAATAATAATAATAATAATAATAATAATAATAATAATATAGGAGCTCAGTGAACTGGCTTTAGTATTGATACGATAGACATGTAATAACTGTGCAGGATATATTCTGGTTGCAATTTGAATACAGGATTATATAGGAGCTCAGTGAACTGGCTTTAGTATTGATAGGATAGACATGTAATAACTGTGCAGGATATATTCTGGTTGCAATTTTAATACAGGATTATATAGGAGCTCAGTGAACTGGCTTTAGTATTGATAGCATAGACATGTAATAACTGTGCAGGATATATTCTGGTTGCAATTTGAATACAGGATTATATTGGAGCGCAGTGAACTGGCTTTAGTATTGATAGGATAGACATGTAATAACTGTGCAGGATATATTGGTTGCAATTTGAATACAAGATTATATAGGAGCTCAGTGAACTGGCTTTAGTATTGATACGATAGACATGTAATAACTGTGCAGGATATATTCTGGTTGCAATTTGAATACAAGATTATATAGGAGCTCAGTGAACTGGCTTTAGTATTGATAGGATAGACATGTAATAACTGTGCAGGATATATTCTGGTTGCAATTTGAATACAGGATTATATAGGAGCTCAGTGAACTGGCTTTAGTATTGATACGATAGACATGTAATAACTGTGCAAGATATATTCTGGTTGCAAGTTGAATACAGGATTATATTGGAGCTCAGTGAACTGGCTTTAGTATTGATAGGATAGACATGTAATAACTGTGCAGGATATATTCTGGTTGCAATTTGAATACAGGATTATATAGGAGCTCAGTGAACTGGCTTTAGTATTGATAGGATAGACATGTAATAACTGTGCAGGATATATTCTGGTTGCAATTTGAATACAGGATTATATAGGAGCGCAGTGAACTGGCTTTAGTATTTATAGCATAGACATGTAATAACTGTGCAGGATATATTCTGGTTGCAAGTTGAATACAGGATTATATAGGAGCTCAGTGAACTGGCTTTAGTATTGATACGATAGACATGTAATAACTGTGCAGGATATATTCTGGTTGCAATTTGAATACAGGATTATATTGGAGCGCAGTGAACTGGCTTTAGTATTGATAGGATAGACATGTAATAACTGTGCAGGATATATTCTGGTTGCAATTTGAATACAGGATTATATAGGAGCTCAGTGAACTGGCTTTAGTATTGATAGCATAGACATGTAATAACTGTGCAGGATATATTCTGGTTGCAATTTGAATACAGGATTATATAGGAGCTCAGTGAACTGGCTTTAGTATTGATAGCATAGACATGTAATAACTGTGCAAGATATATTCTGGTTGCAATTTGAATACAGGATTATATTGGAGCTCAGTGAACTGGCTTTAGTATTGATACGATAGACATGTAATAACTGTGCAGGATATATTCTGGTTGCAATTTGAATACAGGATTATATTGGAGCGCAGTGAACTGGCTTTAGTATTGATACGATAGACATGTAATAACTGTGCAGGATATATTCTGGTTGCAATTTGAATACAGGATTATATTGGAGCGCAGTGAACTGACTTTAGTATTGATAGCATATACATGTAATAACTGTGCAGGATATATTCTGGTTGCAATTTGAATACAGGATTATATAGGAGCGCAGTGAACTGGCTTTAGTATTGATCGGATAGACATGTAATAACTGTGCAAGATATATTCTGGTTGCAAGTTGAATACAGGATTATATTGGAGCGCAGTGAACTGGCTTTAGTATTGATAGGATAGACATGTAATAACTGTGCAGGATATATTCTGGTTGCAATTTGAATACAGGATTATATTGGAGCGCAGTGAACTGACTTTAGTATTGATAGCATATACATGTAATAACTGTGCAGGATATATTCTGGTTGCAATTTGAATACAGGATTATATAGGAGCGCAGTGAACTGACTTTAGTATTGATAGGATAGACATGTAATAACTGTGCAGGATATATTCTGGTTGCAAGTTGAATACAGGATTATATAGGAGCTCAGTGAACTGGCTTTAGTATTGATAGGTTAGACATGTAATAACTGTGCAGGATATATTCTGGTTGCAAGTTGAATACAGGATTATATAGGAGCTCAGTGAACTGGCTTTAGTATTGATAGGATAGACATGTAATAACTGTGCAAGATACATTCTGGTTGCAATTTGAATACAGGATTATATAGGAGAGCAGTGAACTGGCTTTAGTATTGATAGGATAGACATGTAATAACTGTGCAGGATATATTCTGGTTGCAAGTTGAATACAGGATTATATAGGAGCTCAGTGAACTGGCTTTAGTATTGATAGGATAGACATGTAATAACTGTGCAAGATATATTCTGGTTGCAATTTGAATACAGGATTATATTGGAGCTCAGTGAACTGGCTTTAGTATTGATAGGATAGACATGTAATAACTGTGCAAGATATATTCTGGTTGCAATTTGAATACAGGATTATATAGGAGCTCAGTGAACTGGCTTTAGTAATGATAGGATAGACATGTAATAACTGTGCAAGATATATTCTGGTTGCAATTTGAATACAGGATTATATAGGAGCTCAGTGAACTGGCTTTAGTATTGATACGATAGACATGTAATAACTGTGCAGGATATATTCTGGTTGCAATTTGAATACAGGATTATATTGGAGCTCAGTGAACTGGCTTTAGTATTGATAGGATAGACATGTAATAACTGTGCAGGATATATTCTGGTTGCAATTTGAATACAGGATTATATAGGAGCTCAGTGAACTGGCTTTAGTAATGATAGGATAGACATGTAATAACTGTGCAGGATATATTCTGGTTGCAAGTTGAATACAAGATTATATTGGAGCTCAGTGAACTGGCTTTAGTATTGATAGGATAGACATGTAATAACTGTGCAGGATATATTCTGGTTGCAAGTTGAATACAGGATTATATAGGAGCTCAGTGAACTGGCTTTAGTATTGATAGGATAGACATGTAATAACTGTGCAGGATATATTCTTGTTGCAATTTGAATACAGGATTATATTGGAGCTCAGTGAGCTGGCTTTAGTATTGATAGGATAGACATGTAATAACTGTGCAATATATATTCTGGTTGCAATTTGAATACAGGATTATATAGGAGCTCAGTGAACTGGCTTTAGTATTGATACGATAGACATGTAATAACTGTGCAGGATATATTCTGGTTGAAAGTTGAATACAGGATTATATAGGAGCTCAGTGAACTGGCTTTAGTATTGATACGATAGACATGTAATAACTGTGCAGGATATATTCTGGTTGCAATTTGAATACAGGATTATATAGGAGCTCAGTGAACTGGCTTTAGTATTGATACGATAGACATGTAATAACTGTGCATTATTTATTCTGGTTGCAAATTGAATACAGGATTATATTGGAGCTCAGTGAACTGGCTTTAGTATTGAGACGATAGACATGTAATAACTGTGCAAGATATATTCTGGTTGCAAGTTGAATACAGGATTATATAGGAGCTCAGTGAACTTTAGTATTGATAGGATAGACATGTAATAACTGTACAGGATATATTCTGGTTGCAATTTGAATACAGGATTATATAGGAGCTCAGTGAACTGGCTTTAGTATTGATAGGATAGACATGTAATAACTGTGCAAGATATATTCTGGTTGCAAGTTGAATACAGGATTATATAGGAGCTCAGTGAACTAACTGGCTTTAGTATTGATAGCATAGACATGTAATAACTGTGCAAGATATATTCTGGTTGCAATTTGAATACAAGATTATATTGGAGCGCATTGAACTGGCTTTAGTATTGATAGGATAGACATGTAATAACTGTGCAGGATATATTCTTTTTGCAATTTGAATACAGGATTATATTGGAGCGCAGTGAACTGGCTTTAGTATTGATAGGATAGACATGTAATAACTGTGCAGGATATATTCTGGTTGCAATTTCAATACAGGATTATATTGGAGCGCAGTGAACTGGCTTTAGTATTGATAGCATATACATGTAATAACTGTGCAGGATATATTCTGGTTGCAAGTTAAATACAGGATTATATTGGAGCGCAGTGAACTGGCTTTAGTATTGATAGCATATACATGTAATAACTGTGCAGGATATATTCTGGTTGCAATTTGAATACAGGATTATATTGGAGCTCAGTGAACTGGCTTTAGTATTGATACGATAGACATGTAATAACTGTGCAGGATATATTCTGGTTGCACGTTAAATACAGGATTATATTGGAGCGCAGTGAACTGGCTTTAGTATTGATAGGATAGACATGTAATAACTGTGCAGGATATATTCTGGTTGCAAGTTAAATACAGGATTATATTGGAGCGCAGTGAACGGGCTTTAGTATTGATAGCATATACATGTAATAACTGTGCAGGATATATTCTGGTTGCAATTTGAATACAGGATTATATTGGAGCTCAGTGAACTGGCTTTAGTATTGATACGATAGACATGTAATAACTGTGCAGGATATATTCTGGTTGCACGTTAAATACAGGATTATATTGGAGCGCAGTGAACTGGCTTTAGTATTGATAGGATAGACATGTAATAACTGTGCAGGATATATTCTGGTTGCAAGTTAAATACAGGATTATATTGGAGCGCAGTGAACGGGCTTTAGTATTGATAGCATATACATGTAATAACTGTGCAGGATATATTCTGGTTGCAATTTGAATACAGGATTATATTGGAGCTCAGTGAACTGGCTTTAGTATTGATAGGATAGACATGTAATAACTGTGCAGGATATATTTTGGTTGCAATTTGAATACAGGATTATATTGGAGCTCAGTGAACTGGCTTTAGTATTGATAGGATAGACATGTAATAACTGTGCAGGATATATTCTGGTTGCAATTTGAATACAGGATTATATTGGAGCGCAGTGAACTGGCTTTAGTATTGATAGGATAGACATGTAATAACTGTGCAGGATATATTCTGGTTGCAATTTGAATACAGGATTATATAGGAGCTCAGTGAACTGGCTTTAGTATTGATACGATAGACATGTAATAACTGTGCAGGATATTTTCTGGTTGCAATTTGAATACAGGATTATATTGGAGCTCAGTGAACTGGCTTTAGTATTGATAGGATAGACATGTAATAACTGTGCAGGATATATTCTGGTTGCAATTTGAATACAGGATTATATTGGAGCTCAGTGAACTGGGTTTAGTATTGATACGATAGACATGTAATAACTGTGCAGGATATATTCTGGTTGCAATTTGAATACAGGATTATATTGGAGCTCAGTGAACTGGCTTTAGTATTGATAGGATAGACATGTAATAACTGTGCAGGATATATTCTGGTTGCAATTTGAATACAGGATTATATTGGAGCTCAGTGAACTGGGTTTAGTATTGATACGATAGACATGTAATAACTGTGCAGGATATATTCTGGTTGCAATTTGAATACAGGATTATATAGGAGCTCAGTGAACTGGCTTTAGTATTGATAGGATAGACATGTAATAACTGTGCAGGATATATTCTGGTTGCAATTTGAATACAGGATTATATTGGAGCTCAGTGAACTGGCTTTAGTATTGATAGGATAGACATGTAATAACTGTGCAGGATATATTTTGGTTGCAATTTGAATACAGGATTATATTGGAGCGCAGTGAACTGGCTTTAGTATTGATAGGATAGACATGTAATAACTGTGCAGGATATATTCTGGTTGCAATTTGAATACAGGATTATATTGGAGCTCAGTGAACTGGGTTTAGTATTGATACGATAGACATGTAATAACTGTGCAGGATATATTCTGGTTGCAAGTTGAATACAGGATTATATAGGAGCTCAGTGAACTGGCTTTAGTATTGATAGGATAGACATGTAATAACTGTGCAAGATATATTCTGGTTGCAAGTTGAATACAGGATTATATTGGAGCGCAGTGAACTGGCTTTAGTATTGATAGGATAGACATGTAATAACTGTGCAGGATATATTCTGGTTGCAATTTGAATACAGGATTATATAGGAGCTCAGTGAACTGGCTTTAGTATTGATACGATAGACATGTAATAACTGTGCAGGATATTTTCTGGTTGCAATTTGAATACAGGATTATATTGGAGCTCAGTGAACTGGCTTTAGTATTGATAGGATAGACATGTAATAACTGTGCAGGATATATTCTGGTTGCAATTTGAATACAGGATTATATTGGAGCTCAGTGAACTGGGTTTAGTATTGATACGATAGACATGTAATAACTGTGCAGGATATATTCTGGTTGCAATTTGAATACAGGATTATATTGGAGCTCAGTGAACTGGCTTTAGTATTGATAGGATAGACATGTAATAACTGTGCAGGATATATTCTGGTTGCAATTTGAATACAGGATTATATTGGAGCTCAGTGAACTGGGTTTAGTATTGATACGATAGACATGTAATAACTGTGCAGGATATATTCTGGTTGCAATTTGAATACAGGATTATATAGGAGCTCAGTGAACTGGCTTTAGTATTGATAGGATAGACATGTAATAACTGTGCAAGATATATTCTGGTTGCAATTTGAATACAGGATTATATTGGAGCTCAGTGAACTGGCTTTAGTATTGATAGGATAGACATGTAATAACTGTGCAGGATATATTTTGGTTGCAATTTGAATACAGGATTATATTGGAGCTCAGTGAACTGGCTTTAGTATTGATAGGATAGACATGTAATAACTGTGCAAGATATATTCTGGTTGCAATTTGAATACAGGATTATATTGGAGCTCAGTGAACTGGCTTTAGTATTGATAGGATAGACATGTAATAACTGTGCAGGATATATTTTGGTTGCAATTTGAATACAGGATTATATAGGAGCTCAGTGAACTGGCTTTAGTATTGATACGATAGACATGTAATAACTGTGCAGGATATTTTCTGGTTGCAATTTGAATACAGGATTATATTGGAGCTCAGTGAACTGGCTTTAGTATTGATAGGATAGACATGTAATAACTGTGCAGGATATATTCTGGTTGCAATTTGAATACAGGATTATATTGGAGCTCAGTGAACTGGGTTTAGTATTGATACGATAGACATGTAATAACTGTGCAGGATATATTCTGGTTGCAATTTGAATACAGGATTATATTGGAGCTCAGTGAACTGGCTTTAGTATTGATAGGATAGACATGTAATAACTGTGCAGGATATATTCTGGTTGCAATTTGAATACAGGATTATATTGGAGCTCAGTGAACTGGGTTTAGTATTGATACGATAGACATGTAATAACTGTGCAGGATATATTCTGGTTGCAATTTGAATACAGGATTATATAGGAGCTCAGTGAACTGGCTTTAGTATTGATAGGATAGACATGTAATAACTGTGCAAGATATATTCTGGTTGCAATTTGAATACAGGATTATATTGGAGCTCAGTGAACTGGCTTTAGTATTGATAGGATAGACATGTAATAACTGTGCAGGATATATTCTGGTTGCAATTTGAATACAGGATTATATAGGAGCTCAGTGAACTGGCTTTAGTATTGATAGGATAGACATGTAATAACTGTGCAGGATATATTCTGGTTGCAAGTTGAATACAGGATTATATTGGAGCTCAGTGAACTGGCTTTAGTATTGATACGATAGACATGTAATAACTGTGCAAGATATATTCTGGTTGCAAGTTGAATACAGGATTATATTGGAGCTCAGTGAACTGGGTTTAGTATTGATACGATAGACATGTAATAACTGTGCAGGATATATTCTGGTTGCAAGTTGAATACAGGATTATATTGGAGCTCAGTGAACTGGCTTTAGTATTGATAGGATAGACATGTAATAACTGTGCAGGATATATTCTGGTTGCAAGTTGAATACAGGATTATATTGGAGCTCAGTGAACTGGGTTTAGTATTGATACGATAGACATGTAATAACTGTGCAGGATATATTCTGGTTGCAATTTGAATACAGGATTATATAGGAGCTCAGTGAACTGGCTTTAGTATTGATACGATAGACATGTAATAACTGTGCAGGATATATTCTGGTTGCAATTTGAATACAGGATTATATTGGAGCTCAGTGAACGGGCTTTAGTATTGATAGGATAGACATGTAATAACTGTGCAAGATATATTCTGGTTGCAATTTGAATACAGGATTATATAGGAGCGCAGTGAACGGGCTTTAGTATTGATAGGATAGACATGTAATAACTGTGCAAGATATATTCTGGTTGCAATTTGAATACAGGATTATATTGGAGCGCAGTGAACTGGCTTTAGTATTGATAGGATAGACATGTAATAACTGTGCAGGATATATTCTGGTTGCAATTTGAATACAGGATTATATTGGAGCGCAGTGAACTGGCTTTAGTATTGATAGGATAGACATGTAATAACTGTGCAGGATATATTCTGGTTGCAATTTGAATACAGGATTATATAGGAGCTCAGTGAACTGGCTTTAGTATTGATAGGATAGACATGTAATAACTGTGCAGGATATATTCTGGTTGCAAGTTGAATACAGGATTATATTGGAGCTCAGTGAACTGGGTTTAGTATTGATACGATAGACATGTAATAACTGTGCAGGATATATTCTGGTTGCAATTTGAATACAGGATTATATAGGAGCTCAGTGAACTGGCTTTAGTATTGATACGATAGACATGTAATAACTGTGCAGGATATATTCTGGTTGCAATTTGAATACAGGATTATATTGGAGCTCAGTGAACGGGCTTTAGTATTGATAGGATAGACATGTAATAACTGTGCAAGATATATTCTGGTTGCAATTTGAATACAGGATTATATAGGAGCGCAGTGAACGGGCTTTAGTATTGATAGGATAGACATGTAATAACTGTGCAAGATATATTCTGGTTGCAATTTGAATACAGGATTATATTGGAGCGCAGTGAACTGGCTTTAGTATTGATAGGATAGACATGTAATAACTGTGCAGGATATATTCTGGTTGCAATTTGAATACAGGATTATATAGGAGCTCAGTGAACTGGCTTTAGTATTGATACGATAGACATGTAATAACTGTGCAGGATATTTTCTGGTTGCAATTTGAATACAGGATTATATTGGAGCTCAGTGAACTGGCTTTAGTATTGATAGGATAGACATGTAATAACTGTGCAGGATATATTCTGGTTGCAATTTGAATACAGGATTATATTGGAGCTCAGTGAACTGGGTTTAGTATTGATACGATAGACATGTAATAACTGTGCAGGATATATTCTGGTTGCAATTTGAATACAGGATTATATTGGAGCTCAGTGAACTGGCTTTAGTATTGATAGGATAGACATGTAATAACTGTGCAGGATATATTCTGGTTGCAATTTGAATACAGGATTATATTGGAGCTCAGTGAACTGGGTTTAGTATTGATACGATAGACATGTAATAACTGTGCAGGATATATTCTGGTTGCAATTTGAATACAGGATTATATAGGAGCTCAGTGAACTGGCTTTAGTATTGATAGGATAGACATGTAATAACTGTGCAGGATATATTCTGGTTGCAATTTGAATACAGGATTATATTGGAGCTCAGTGAACTGGCTTTAGTATTGATAGGATAGACATGTAATAACTGTGCAGGATATATTTTGGTTGCAATTTGAATACAGGATTATATTGGAGCGCAGTGAACTGGCTTTAGTATTGATAGGATAGACATGTAATAACTGTGCAGGATATATTCTGGTTGCAATTTGAATACAGGATTATATTGGAGCTCAGTGAACTGGGTTTAGTATTGATACGATAGACATGTAATAACTGTGCAGGATATATTCTGGTTGCAAGTTGAATACAGGATTATATAGGAGCTCAGTGAACTGGCTTTAGTATTGATAGGATAGACATGTAATAACTGTGCAAGATATATTCTGGTTGCAAGTTGAATACAGGATTATATTGGAGCGCAGTGAACTGGCTTTAGTATTGATAGGATAGACATGTAATAACTGTGCAGGATATATTCTGGTTGCAATTTGAATACAGGATTATATAGGAGCTCAGTGAACTGGCTTTAGTATTGATACGATAGACATGTAATAACTGTGCAGGATATTTTCTGGTTGCAATTTGAATACAGGATTATATTGGAGCTCAGTGAACTGGCTTTAGTATTGATAGGATAGACATGTAATAACTGTGCAGGATATATTCTGGTTGCAATTTGAATACAGGATTATATTGGAGCTCAGTGAACTGGCTTTAGTATTGATAGGATAGACATGTAATAACTGTGCAGGATATATTCTGGTTGCAATTTGAATACAGGATTATATTGGAGCTCAGTGAACTGGGTTTAGTATTGATACGATAGACATGTAATAACTGTGCAGGATATATTCTGGTTGCAATTTGAATACAGGATTATATAGGAGCTCAGTGAACTGGCTTTAGTATTGATAGGATAGACATGTAATAACTGTGCAGGATATATTCTGGTTGCAATTTGAATACAGGATTATATTGGAGCTCAGTGAACTGGCTTTAGTATTGATAGGATAGACATGTAATAACTGTGCAGGATATATTTTGGTTGCAATTTGAATACAGGATTATATTGGAGCGCAGTGAACTGGCTTTAGTATTGATAGGATAGACATGTAATAACTGTGCAGGATATATTCTGGTTGCAATTTGAATACAGGATTATATAGGAGCTCAGTGAACTGGCTTTAGTATTGATAGGATAGACATGTAATAACTGTGCAGGATATATTCTGGTTGCAAGTTGAATACAGGATTATATTGGAGCTCAGTGAACTGGGTTTAGTATTGATACGATAGACATGTAATAACTGTGCAGGATATATTCTGGTTGCAATTTGAATACAGGATTATATAGGAGCTCAGTGAACTGGCTTTAGTATTGATACGATAGACATGTAATAACTGTGCAGGATATATTCTGGTTGCAATTTGAATACAGGATTATATTGGAGCTCAGTGAACGGGCTTTAGTATTGATAGGATAGACATGTAATAACTGTGCAAGATATATTCTGGTTGCAATTTGAATACAGGATTATATTGGAGCTCAGTGAACTGGCTTTAGTATTGATAGGATAGACATGTAATAACTGTGCAGGATATATTCTGGTTGCAATTTGAATACAGGATTATATTGGAGCGCAGTGAACTGGCTTTAGTATTGATAGGATAGACATGTAATAACTGTGCAGGATATATTCTGGTTGCAATTTGAATACAGGATTATATAGGAGCTCAGTGAACTGGCTTTAGTATTGATACGATAGACATGTAATAACTGTGCAGGATATTTTCTGGTTGCAATTTGAATACAGGATTATATTGGAGCTCAGTGAACTGGCTTTAGTATTGATAGGATAGACATGTAATAACTGTGCAGGATATATTCTGGTTGCAATTTGAATACAGGATTATATTGGAGCTCAGTGAACTGGGTTTAGTATTGATACGATAGACATGTAATAACTGTGCAGGATATATTCTGGTTGCAATTTGAATACAGGATTATATTGGAGCTCAGTGAACTGGCTTTAGTATTGATAGGATAGACATGTAATAACTGTGCAGGATATATTCTGGTTGCAATTTGAATACAGGATTATATTGGAGCTCAGTGAACTGGGTTTAGTATTGATACGATAGACATGTAATAACTGTGCAGGATATATTCTGGTTGCAATTTGAATACAGGATTATATAGGAGCTCAGTGAACTGGCTTTAGTATTGATAGGATAGACATGTAATAACTGTGCAGGATATATTCTGGTTGCAATTTGAATACAGGATTATATTGGAGCTCAGTGAACTGGCTTTAGTATTGATAGGATAGACATGTAATAACTGTGCAGGATATATTTTGGTTGCAATTTGAATACAGGATTATATTGGAGCGCAGTGAACTGGCTTTAGTATTGATAGGATAGACATGTAATAACTGTGCAGGATATATTCTGGTTGCAATTTGAATACAGGATTATATTGGAGCTCAGTGAACTGGGTTTAGTATTGATACGATAGACATGTAATAACTGTGCAGGATATATTCTGGTTGCAAGTTGAATACAGGATTATATAGGAGCTCAGTGAACTGGCTTTAGTATTGATAGGATAGACATGTAATAACTGTGCAAGATATATTCTGGTTGCAAGTTGAATACAGGATTATATTGGAGCGCAGTGAACTGGCTTTAGTATTGATAGGATAGACATGTAATAACTGTGCAGGATATATTCTGGTTGCAATTTGAATACAGGATTATATAGGAGCTCAGTGAACTGGCTTTAGTATTGATACGATAGACATGTAATAACTGTGCAGGATATTTTCTGGTTGCAATTTGAATACAGGATTATATTGGAGCTCAGTGAACTGGCTTTAGTATTGATAGGATAGACATGTAATAACTGTGCAGGATATATTCTGGTTGCAATTTGAATACAGGATTATATTGGAGCTCAGTGAACTGGGTTTAGTATTGATACGATAGACATGTAATAACTGTGCAGGATATATTCTGGTTGCAATTTGAATACAGGATTATATTGGAGCTCAGTGAACTGGCTTTAGTATTGATAGGATAGACATGTAATAACTGTGCAGGATATATTCTGGTTGCAATTTGAATACAGGATTATATTGGAGCTCAGTGAACTGGGTTTAGTATTGATACGATAGACATGTAATAACTGTGCAGGATATATTCTGGTTGCAATTTGAATACAGGATTATATAGGAGCTCAGTGAACTGGCTTTAGTATTGATAGGATAGACATGTAATAACTGTGCAAGATATATTCTGGTTGCAATTTGAATACAGGATTATATTGGAGCTCAGTGAACTGGCTTTAGTATTGATAGGATAGACATGTAATAACTGTGCAGGATATATTTTGGTTGCAATTTGAATACAGGATTATATTGGAGCTCAGTGAACTGGCTTTAGTATTGATAGGATAGACATGTAATAACTGTGCAAGATATATTCTGGTTGCAATTTGAATACAGGATTATATTGGAGCTCAGTGAACTGGCTTTAGTATTGATAGGATAGACATGTAATAACTGTGCAGGATATATTTTGGTTGCAATTTGAATACAGGATTATATAGGAGCTCAGTGAACTGGCTTTAGTATTGATACGATAGACATGTAATAACTGTGCAGGATATTTTCTGGTTGCAATTTGAATACAGGATTATATTGGAGCTCAGTGAACTGGCTTTAGTATTGATAGGATAGACATGTAATAACTGTGCAGGATATATTCTGGTTGCAATTTGAATACAGGATTATATTGGAGCTCAGTGAACTGGGTTTAGTATTGATACGATAGACATGTAATAACTGTGCAGGATATATTCTGGTTGCAATTTGAATACAGGATTATATTGGAGCTCAGTGAACTGGCTTTAGTATTGATAGGATAGACATGTAATAACTGTGCAGGATATATTCTGGTTGCAATTTGAATACAGGATTATATTGGAGCTCAGTGAACTGGGTTTAGTATTGATACGATAGACATGTAATAACTGTGCAGGATATATTCTGGTTGCAATTTGAATACAGGATTATATAGGAGCTCAGTGAACTGGCTTTAGTATTGATAGGATAGACATGTAATAACTGTGCAGGATATATTCTGGTTGCAATTTGAATACAGGATTATATTGGAGCTCAGTGAACTGGCTTTAGTATTGATAGGATAGACATGTAATAACTGTGCAGGATATATTTTGGTTGCAATTTGAATACAGGATTATATTGGAGCGCAGTGAACTGGCTTTAGTATTGATAGGATAGACATGTAATAACTGTGCAGGATATATTCTGGTTGCAATTTGAATACAGGATTATATTGGAGCTCAGTGAACTGGGTTTAGTATTGATACGATAGACATGTAATAACTGTGCAGGATATATTCTGGTTGCAAGTTGAATACAGGATTATATAGGAGCTCAGTGAACTGGCTTTAGTATTGATAGGATAGACATGTAATAACTGTGCAAGATATATTCTGGTTGCAAGTTGAATACAGGATTATATTGGAGCGCAGTGAACTGGCTTTAGTATTGATAGGATAGACATGTAATAACTGTGCAGGATATATTCTGGTTGCAATTTGAATACAGGATTATATAGGAGCTCAGTGAACTGGCTTTAGTATTGATACGATAGACATGTAATAACTGTGCAGGATATTTTCTGGTTGCAATTTGAATACAGGATTATATTGGAGCTCAGTGAACTGGCTTTAGTATTGATAGGATAGACATGTAATAACTGTGCAGGATATATTCTGGTTGCAATTTGAATACAGGATTATATTGGAGCTCAGTGAACTGGGTTTAGTATTGATACGATAGACATGTAATAACTGTGCAGGATATATTCTGGTTGCAATTTGAATACAGGATTATATTGGAGCTCAGTGAACTGGCTTTAGTATTGATAGGATAGACATGTAATAACTGTGCAGGATATATTCTGGTTGCAATTTGAATACAGGATTATATTGGAGCTCAGTGAACTGGGTTTAGTATTGATACGATAGACATGTAATAACTGTGCAGGATATATTCTGGTTGCAATTTGAATACAGGATTATATAGGAGCTCAGTGAACTGGCTTTAGTATTGATAGGATAGACATGTAATAACTGTGCAAGATATATTCTGGTTGCAATTTGAATACAGGATTATATTGGAGCTCAGTGAACTGGCTTTAGTATTGATAGGATAGACATGTAATAACTGTGCAGGATATATTTTGGTTGCAATTTGAATACAGGATTATATTGGAGCTCAGTGAACTGGCTTTAGTATTGATAGGATAGACATGTAATAACTGTGCAAGATATATTCTGGTTGCAATTTGAATACAGGATTATATTGGAGCTCAGTGAACTGGCTTTAGTATTGATAGGATAGACATGTAATAACTGTGCAGGATATATTTTGGTTGCAATTTGAATACAGGATTATATAGGAGCTCAGTGAACTGGCTTTAGTATTGATACGATAGACATGTAATAACTGTGCAGGATATTTTCTGGTTGCAATTTGAATACAGGATTATATTGGAGCTCAGTGAACTGGCTTTAGTATTGATAGGATAGACATGTAATAACTGTGCAGGATATATTCTGGTTGCAATTTGAATACAGGATTATATTGGAGCTCAGTGAACTGGGTTTAGTATTGATACGATAGACATGTAATAACTGTGCAGGATATATTCTGGTTGCAATTTGAATACAGGATTATATTGGAGCTCAGTGAACTGGCTTTAGTATTGATAGGATAGACATGTAATAACTGTGCAGGATATATTCTGGTTGCAATTTGAATACAGGATTATATTGGAGCTCAGTGAACTGGGTTTAGTATTGATACGATAGACATGTAATAACTGTGCAGGATATATTCTGGTTGCAATTTGAATACAGGATTATATAGGAGCTCAGTGAACTGGCTTTAGTATTGATAGGATAGACATGTAATAACTGTGCAAGATATATTCTGGTTGCAATTTGAATACAGGATTATATTGGAGCTCAGTGAACTGGCTTTAGTATTGATAGGATAGACATGTAATAACTGTGCAGGATATATTCTGGTTGCAATTTGAATACAGGATTATATAGGAGCTCAGTGAACTGGCTTTAGTATTGATAGGATAGACATGTAATAACTGTGCAGGATATATTCTGGTTGCAAGTTGAATACAGGATTATATTGGAGCTCAGTGAACTGGCTTTAGTATTGATACGATAGACATGTAATAACTGTGCAAGATATATTCTGGTTGCAAGTTGAATACAGGATTATATTGGAGCTCAGTGAACTGGGTTTAGTATTGATACGATAGACATGTAATAACTGTGCAGGATATATTCTGGTTGCAAGTTGAATACAGGATTATATTGGAGCGCAGTGAACTGGCTTTAGTATTGATAGGATAGACATGTAATAACTGTGCAGGATATATTCTGGTTGCAAGTTGAATACAGGATTATATAGGAGCTCAGTGAACTGGCTTTAGTATTGATAGGATAGACATGTAATAACTGTGCAGGATATATTCTGGTTGCAATTTGAATACAGGATTATATTGGAGCGCAGTGAACTGGCTTTAGTATTGATAGGATAGACATGTAATAACTGTGCAGGATATATTCTGGTTGCAAGTTGAATACAGGATTATATTGGAGCTCAGTGAACTGGGTTTAGTATTGATACGATAGACATGTAATAACTGTGCAGGATATATTCTGGTTGCAATTTGAATACAGGATTATATAGGAGCTCAGTGAACTGGCTTTAGTATTGATAGGATAGACATGTAATAACTGTGCAGGATATATTCTGGTTGCAAGTTGAATACAGGATTATATTGGAGCTCAGTGAACTGGGTTTAGTATTGATACGATAGACATGTAATAACTGTGCAGGATATATTCTGGTTGCAAGTTGAATACAGGATTATATTGGAGCGCAGTGAACTGGCTTTAGTATTGATAGGATAGACATGTAATAACTGTGCAGGATATATTCTGGTTGCAAGTTGAATACAGGATTATATAGGAGCTCAGTGAACTGGCTTTAGTATTGATAGGATAGACATGTAATAACTGTGCAGGATATATTCTGGTTGCAATTTGAATACAGGATTATATTGGAGCGCAGTGAACTGGCTTTAGTATTGATAGGATAGACATGTAATAACTGTGCAGGATATATTCTGGTTGCAAGTTGAATACAGGATTATATTGGAGCTCAGTGAACTGGGTTTAGTATTGATACGATAGACATGTAATAACTGTGCAGGATATATTCTGGTTGCAATTTGAATACAGGATTATATAGGAGCTCAGTGAACTGGCTTTAGTATTGATAGGATAGACATGTAATAACTGTGCAGCAGGGCCGGACTGGCCCACCGGGATACCGGGAAATTTCCCGGTGGGCCGCGGCACCTGGGGGCTGCGCTGGGAATGTATGTGCCACCGGGTGGCCGGTCCGGTGGCACACACTCTGAGGGGGCCGGCCGGCAGCCGCATACCATTCCACACTGGAGCCGCCGGACCGGGTGGCAGCCTTGCCGGTCCGGCGGCACTCCTGTCACTAATGCTGGGGGCTGAAGGAGGAGGGAGGAGCATGTCTCTCTACCATGCTCCCTCGCGGTTCCCACAATTCGCAGCACAGGAACCGCGAGGGAGCATGGTACAGATAGGCTGCAGCATGGAACGTGGCTGCCCCCCCTGACTCCTCTCAGGTGCAGGGCCGGCGCTTTCATTAGACCACCAGCTCCCTGGGGGCGCCGCAGAGGAGAGCCTGCTGCTGAACAAGCCGGCAGGAAGATAAAAAGATTTCCCTGACCGGGCGAGGTGTCGGCCGCCCCCTCACTTTCCCTTAATAGAGCAAGACCTGGTAGCACTAGAAGTCTCCCTACCAGGTCTTGCTGTCTGTGTGCTGGGAGGAGTGCTCGGTCCTGAATAAGAGGAGGGGATAGGGAGTAACAACATGTCCCCTCCTCCTTCTACTCACATGCTGTGGGCACCCTCCCAGCACTTGGTAAACACTGCACGGAGGAGCTGTCTGCAGGAGGAAAGATGACTGCAGAGGCATGCTGCTCAGGGGCTGGAGGAGAGAGAGAGAGTGACCACACACCAGAAAGAGGTAAGTTAGAGCCGAAATAACGGGGATTGAGGAGAAAGAGGTTAATAAATAGTAAATTGAGGCAGAGGTACAGCTAGGGGGTGATAAGAGAAGGAAGTGGAGTGATAGTGACAAAGTAAGAGATGACATACTCACAGGAAAGAGAGAGCCCTGGACTGTGGCTCTGCCTAAAGCTGAACATTTCATTTAGGCAGAGCCACAGTCCAGGGCTCTCTCTTTCCTGATTCTAATCCCCATTATTGCCCCTAATCCCCCCCCCCCCACCCCCCACAAATTTGTAAACCCACTACAGCCCCCAGCCCCCATTACAGGTCCTAACAACACTCTTGCCCCTAAGCAACCACTACAGCACCTAACCACGATTACAGCTCAAAACACCCCACCCCACTATTGCCTCTGATCAACCAATACTGCCCCTGACACTTACACTACAGGTCTTGACCCACCCCTACTGCTCCTTATATCCATTACAGCCCCTAACCCCCATGGACTGCCTGAGATCCCAATCAACAGCAAACCCCCAATACAATTAGAGCTAACCCTGATTCTCCCTTCCCATCTTATGCTAAATGGAAATTCCTCTACTTTTTACATGTTTTTCCTACACCTCACACATTGCCACACATATCACTCACAGTGGCCCAAACTTTTCACTCATGGCTACTCACACAGCTACACATAAAGATACCACTCACATCTACCCACATGCAGCCACGCACATCACGCACAACTATAAACAGAGCCAGCCTTATACATCACGCACAGAAAGCCACAACATACACCTAACACATAGCTACTACACTTACAGCCACCCTACACAAGACGCACACCCACACCACACATCCACTCAACATTTTAATAAATATTCACATTACATAATATTAAAAGAATAACATAGGGGAATAATTTCCGGGTACACATCCTACTGAAATACACTGCACATCCCTATGTGCAACACGTAGTGGCTTTACTGTAATCTGGGCAAATAAGCTGAGATGGGTGAGTCATATGGTTGTTACGTCACAACATAGGGGGAGGGGGGGGGGGCAAATCGTTTTTTTGCCTAGGGCGGCAAAAATCCTTCCACCAGCCCTGCTCAGGTGGGTGGGGGGGAGAAAGGTAGAGGGTTCAGGGAAGAAAGAGACAGAGGGGGGAGAATAGAGAGACAGAGGGGGGAGAATAGAGAGACAGAGGAGGGAGAATAGAGAGACAGAGGGGGGAGAATAGAGAGACAAAGGGGGGAGAATAGAGAGACAGAGGGGGGAGAATAGAGAGACAGAGGGGGGAGAATAGAGAGACAGAGGGGGGAGAATAGAGAGACAGAGGGGGGAGAATAGAGAGACAGAGGGGGGAGAATAGAGAGACAAAGGGGGGAGAATAGAGAGACAGAGGGGGGAGAATAGAGAGACAGAGGGGGGAGAATAGAGAGACAGAGGGGGGAGAATAGAGAGACAGAGGGGGGAGAATAGAGAGACAGAGGGGGGAGAATAGAGAGACAGAGGGGGGAGAATAGAGAGACAGAGGGGGGAGAATAGAGAGACAGAGGGGGGAGAATAGAGAGACAGAGGGGGGAGAATAGAGAGACAGAGGGGGGAGAATAGAGAGACAGAGGGGGGAGAATAGAGAGACAGAGGGGGGAGAATAGAGAGACAGAGGGGGGAGAATAGAGAGACAGAGGGGGGAGAATAGAGAGACAGAGGGGGGAGAATAGAGAGACAGAGGGGGGAGAATAGAGAGACAGAGGGGGGAGAATGGAGAGACAGAGGGGGGAGAATGGAGAGACAGAGGGGGGAGAATGGAGAGACAAAGGGGGGAGAATAGAGAGACAGAGGGGGAGGGAGAGTGCCATAGGGAAAGGAGGGAGAAAGAGACAGAGGGGGAGAATAGAGAGGCAGAGGGGGAGGGAGAGTGCTATAGGGAAAGGAGGGAGAAAGAGACATAGGGGGAGAATAGAGAGACAGAGGGGGAGGGAGAGTGCCACAGGGAAAGGAGGGAGAAAGAGACAGAGGGGGGAGAATAGAGAGAAAGAGGCAGAGGGGGAGAATAGAGAGACAGAGGGGGAGGGAGAAAGAGACAGAGGGGGGAGAATAGAGAGACAGAGGGGGAGGGAGAGTGCCATAGGGAAAGGAGGGAGAAAGAGACAGAGGGGGGGGGGGAATAGAGAGACAGAGGGGGGGGGAATAGAGAGACAGAGGGGGGGGGAGAGTGCCATAGGGAAAGGAGGGAGAAAGAGACAGAGGGGTAAGAATAGAGAGACAGAGGGGGAGGGAGAGTGTCATAGGGAAAGGAGGGAGAAAGAGACAGAGGGGGGAGAATAGAGAGACAGAGGGGGAGGGAGAGTGCCACAGGGAAAGGAGGGAGAAAGAGACAGAGGGGGAGAATAGAGAGACAGAGGGGGAGGGAGAGTGCCACAGGGAAAGGAGGGAGAAAGAGACAGAGGGGGAGAATAGAGAGACAGAGGGGAGGGAGAGTGCCACAGGGAAAGGAGGGAGAAAGAGACAGAGGGGGGAGCACACTATGCTGGCGCGATGCATTATGGGGCTGGTAAATATTTTTTTCCAGGGCTGCTTTTAATTCCCAGTCCGGCCCTGCTGTGCAGGATATATTCTGGTTGCAATTTGAATACAGGATTATATAGGAGCTCAGTGAACTGGCTTTAGTATTGATAGGATAGACATGTAATAACTGTGCAGGATATATTCTGGTTGCAATTTGAATACAGGATTATATTGGAGCTCAGTGAACTGGCTTTAGTATTAATAATAGGATTCCCCCTTTGAGAGATCTAAACTGAATGATATGAACAATACAGCAATTCCAGTATAACTGAAGAACTTGCCTTGTTTGTGGAGGATGGTTATTAGCGAAAGTCCTTTCTGTGTTAATGAAGCCTGTAGTTCAGCCAAGTCAGTTTGGAGTAAAGAGCTGAGAGTAGTCAAAGTCCGTTAGGTGTCCAGAGAGTTGTGAATTCAGCAAGGTCGGTTTGGAGGTTCAAAGGTTCAAAGGTTCGATACACAGCTTGGTAAGGCTCAGTCTGCACTTCATAGCAATTTGGAACAAATTGATTGAGAAATATCATATTGCCCTCGGCTTCCTTTTACCACGGAAACGCGTGACGTCAGATTCATAGGCAGGGCCGGATTGGCGAAAACGCAGAAGTGACTGCAGATATTCGCCGATCAGACATAATGATAGTGGAAATCATGACACCCTGATGCTGAAAGAAAGGAGTACAGACCTATCACTGTGGCATCTGCCCTAGTGACGTTCGCCGTAAGTGGGGAAACTCAATGAAGCTGATCATGAAATCAGATTAGCTGTTATCGTAATGGGACCTGTGAATGTGGAACTGGATACACTGTGACGCAAGGGGACCCAGTGGCTGGAGATACAGTGGATTTACTCTTCCCCTGCAGGTCACCATTTCAGTTCCTAATGTGGATATTTCTCTTGTTTCTTGCCTAGCAGCTAATACTTGTATAAATGTATTAGTTGTGTAAAGGAGCACCCGTACTCAGGCTTAGTACCTCCATTAGGTGAGATTCCGCTCTGCTACCTGGGACCCAGACGCTAAAGTTGGATTTGGGTCTCTGGGGACCTCTTACACTGGACAGGCTGCAGTGGTTGTAGCACTCTTTCGTCTGGATGTCCTCTCTCCTCTCAGGCAGGTATCGATACCTCTGCCTACACTATCTCCAACTACTTTCTTTACAAATGCACTTGTGGCTCTCAGGCCTAGCTATTTCTTAATCACATTCCAGGGACAAGAGACTAGTGCAGCCAGCCAACGGCCCCCGAAATCTCTTACTGGACTTCCTCAACAAACCAGACAGGACACAATAGAACTAGCACACCATGCTGTATTTAAACTCAGGACTAGCCCCTATCTGTATTACATCACATTTATGGTGATACACTGAATATAATATATAAAGCGTAATCATATGGGAAATCATACAGGCACTTATATAACACAATATTTATAAAGGGTTAGGGAAGACAAACACTGACAAGAAATGCCTCCCCCATTCTGCATGGGACAGATTGTGCAATCACTTTTACTAGCTGGAGCTGGACTCTAGTCACCTCCTCCACAACAGAGCAATTAAAGGGAAACTCCAGTGTCAGGAAAACAATCCATTTTCCTGGCACTGCAGGTCCTCTCTCCCTTCCACTCCCCAATCCCTGGTTGCTGAAGGGGTGAAAACCCCTTCAGTAACTTACCTGAGGCAGCGACGATGTCCCACGTCGCTGCTTCTCCCTCCGCGCCGCTCCTCCTTCTGACTGCGTCAGCCGGTGGGCGAGACTGATCCCGCCCACCGGCCGGGGAGACCTAATGCGCATGCGCGGCAATGCCGCGCATGCGCATTAGCGCTCCCCATAGGAAAGCATTGAAAATGCTTTCCTATGGGGAAATGAGCGACGCTGGAGGTCCTCACACAGCGTGAGGACGTCCAGTGATGCTCTAGCACAGGTTTCCTGTGCTAGGAACCAGGAAGTGCCCCCTAGTGGCTGTCTAGTAGACAGCCACTAGAGGTGGAGTTAACCCTGCAAGGTAATTATTGCAGTTTATAAAAAACAATAATTACAGTTGCAGGGTTAAGGGTAGTGGGAGTTGGCACCCAGACCACTCCAATGGGTAGAAGTGGTCTGGGTGCCTGGAGTGTCCCTTTAACATGTATTGTTAAAGGGAAACTGTACTCACCGAAAATACAGCTTATTTTCCTCCCAAACTAAATTCTACCCATCCCCTGCACCTCTGTAACCCCCCTTGCAAGACATATAAACTTCAATAAATATTTTAATTCTTACTTTATTTCCAGCGCCGCGTCACACATCCATCCTCCAACCCCCTTCCGCGTCATCCGATCAGCTGACCCACTCTCCTTCACTCCGCCAATGAGCTCATACTCATTGGGAATCATTGGGAAGCAAGAGCGCATGCGCATCTAACGCAGCACCCCGCCCCTCGCACGCTTCACGCAGAGATTCATTGAATCCCCTTGTGAAGCTGCATTAGACCCACATGATGTGCGACGTCCTCATACAGTTCGTGGGGGCGTCGCACGCCGTAACTCACCTTTCCTCTCCTATGGATGCGGAAGCACCATCTAGCGGCTAGGTAAGAGAAGGCAGCTGGAGGTGGGATTTTCAATGTAATCAAAACACTGCGGTTTAGCAAAAACCACAGTGTTTTGACAAACTTGGTTAAGGGTAGAGGGCCAGGGCACCCAGACCACTCAAATGAGATGAAGTGGTCTGGGTGCCTAGAGTGTCCCTTTAAGGCTATTCATTTAGTTGCCCATTTCTCACAGGATAGGTAGCATTGGAAAGGCTAAACAAAATGCAGTCCCCACCCCCCAGTCTCCTCCCTTCCTAGCCTTATACAGTGAGGGTAAAAAAGTATTTGATCCCCTGCTGATTTTGAACATTTGTCCACTGACAAAGAAATTATCAGTGTATAATTTTAATAGAAGGTGTATTTTAACAGTGAGAGACAGAATAACAAAAAAAAAAAAAAAAGAAAAACACGTAAAAAAAAAAGTTATAAATTGATTTGCATGTCAATGAGTGAAATCATTATTTGATCCCCCTATCAATCAGCAAGATTTCTGGCTCCTAGGTGTCTATTACACAGGTAACAATGTGAGATTGAGTAACCTTTTAAAAGGAGTTCTCCTAATCTCAGTTTACTACCTGTATAAAAGACACCTGTCTACAGAAGCAATCAATCAATCAAATTCCAAACTCTCCTCCATGGCCAATACCAAGGAACTGTCCAAGGATGTCATGGACAAAATTGTAGACCTACACAAGTCTGGAATGGGCTACAAGACCATCGCCAAGCTGCTTGGTGAGAAGGTGACAACAGCTGGTGCGATTTATTACAAGAAACACAAAATAACTGTCAGTCTCCCTCGGACTGGTGCTCCATGCAAGATCTTACCTTGTGGAGTTTCAGTGGTGAGGAATCCACCCATAACTACACGGGAGGATCTTGTTAATAAACTTAAGGCAGCTGGGACTGTAGTCACCAAGAAAACAATTGGTAACACACTACGCCGTGAAGGACTGAAATCCTGTAGTGCCCACAAGGTCCCCCTGCTCAAGAAAGCACATGTACAGGCCCATCTGAAATTTGCCAATGAACATCTGATTCAGAGGAGAACTGGGTGAACGTGTTGTGGTCAGATGAGACCAAAATCGAGCTCTTTGACATCAACTCAACTCGCCGTATGTGGAGGAGGAAGAATGCTGCCTATGACCCCAAGAACACCATCCCCACCGTCAAGCATGGAGGTGAAAACATTATGCTTTGGGGGTGTTTTTCTGCTAAGGGGACAGGACAACTGCACCACATCAAAGGGACGATGGACGGAGCCATGTAATTATTAATTAATTATGTTATGTATATAGCACCAACAAATTCCGCAGCGCTTTACAATGGGTGGACTAACAAACATGTTGTAACCATACAAGTTGGATGCACAGGAATAGGGCCCTGCTCAATGAGCTTACATGCTAGAGCAGTGATGGCGAACCTTTTTGAGCCTGAGTGCCCAAACCGCAATACATGCCAATTTTTTTCCTCAAAGTGCCAACACTGCAATAAAACCTGAATACTGAGGTTTAAGTTTAGAAAAAACAACTCGTACAGTTGTTCGAACTAATTCTCCTCTTCTTTCCCCCCAGCATCTTCCCTTCTCTACCCACAGCATATCCCCCTCTCCCCCCCCAGCATCTCCTCCTCCTCTCCCCCAGGAGATGCTGAAGGGAGAAGGGGAGAGGAGGACGAGAATCTGGGGGAGAGGAAGAGGACCTCCTCTCCCCCAGATTCTCCTCTTCCTCTCCCCAGATTCTCCTCCTCATCATCTTCTCTCCTCCCCCCCCAGCATCTCCTCTCTCCCCTTCTCCTCCCCTTCTCCTCCCCTTCTCTCCTATCCTCCCCCCAGAATCTCCTCCTCTTCTCCTCCCGATTCTCCTCTTCCTCTCCCTTTCTCCCCCCAGCATCTCCTCCTCTTCTCCCCCAGCATCTGCTCCTCCTCTCTCTTTCTCCCCCCAGCATCTCCTTCTCCTCTTCCCCCAGCATCTCCTTCTCCTCTTCCCCCAGCATCTCCTTCTCCTCTTCCCCCAGCATCTCCTCCTTCTCCTCTCCCCCAGCATCTCCTCCTTCTCCTCTCTCCCCCAGATTCTCCTCCTCTCTCCCCCAGATTCTCCTCCTCCTCTCCCCCAGATTCTCCTCCTCCTCTCCCCCAGATTCTCCTCCTCCTCTCCCCCAGATTCTCCTCCTCCTCTCCCCCAGATGCTCCTCCTCTCCCCCAGATTCTCCTCTTCTCTCCCCGCAGCATCTTCCTCCCCCTTCCCCCAGTATATCCCCCTCTCCCTACCAGCACATAATTATATATATTTTTTTTGGTGCGAGTTTGAAGTCCACGCAAGCTCCCTACCTGGTGGATCTGATTCCTTCCCGCTGCTGTGAGGGCACGAGGTAGCACTGACTTACGTCCGGGAAACAGGAAATGTCAATCAGGCGGCCGGGAAACAGGAAATGATGTCAATCAGGCGGCATCAACACACAGAGCTGGTGCTATGTGGAGCGTTGCCATGGTAACGCACGGCAACGCTCCACACAGATTGCTGGCGGGAAGACGGGAGAGCTGCTTCTCAGATCCCTCCCCCTGTCCTCCCGACACGGAAGCAGAGTGGACGCCTGCCGTTTCTGCATTGATGGCGATCTATGGCCGCGTGCCATAGGTTCGCCTTCACTGTGCTAGAGTGAGTGGGGTAAATTGACAGAAAAGGTAAGGATAGTATTAGACTAATGACAGTTGCAAGAGAGGAATCAGTCGGGAGTTATTAACAGTTTAATTGATACACTTTTATAAAGAAGTGAGTTTTTGTAATGATTTTTTGAAGGAGTGGAGACTGAGTGAGCATCTAATTAAGGAGGGAAGTGAATTCCACAGGAACGGTGCAGCCCTCGAGAAGTTATGAAGGTGAGCATCAGATATGTCAGTACGAACAGAAGATAGACGTAAGTCTTCAGCAGAGCTTAGAGGCCTAGACGGGACATACTTGTGTTTTAGGGAGGATTGATTGATGGGAGCAGCATTATGTAGAGATTTGAAAGCAAGAACCAGAATTTTAAATGTACTGTCAAATCTTGGGTGAGAACCTCCTTCCCTCAGCCAGGGCATTGAAAATGGGTCGTGGATGGGTATTCCGGCAAGACAATGACCCACAACAGACAGCCAAGGCAACAAATTAGTGGCTCAAGAAGAAGCACATTAAGGTCCTGGAGTGGCCTAGCCAGTCTCCTCACCTTAATCCCATAGAAAATTTGTGGAGGGAGCTGAAATTTCGAGTTGCCAAATATCATCAGCCTCGAAACCTTAATGACTTAGAGAGGATCTGCAAAGAGGAGTGGGACAAAAACCCTCATGAGATGTGTAAACCTGGTGGCCAACTACAAGAAACGTCTGGTCTCTGTGATTGCCAACAAGGGTTTTACCACCAAGTACTAAGTTGAAGGGGTCAAATACTTATTTCACCCGTTGACCTGCAAATCGATTAATAACTTTTTGACATATGTTTTTCTGGATTTATTTTTGTTATTATGTCTCTCACTGTTAAAATAGACCTACCATCAAAATTATACACTGATTATTCTTTGTCAGTGGACAAACATTCAAAATCAGCAGGGGATCAAATACTTTTTCCCTCACTGTACAGGGCAACTCCACCCTGAGCTCCCTCGAGAGCTGAGCTGTCCTCGAGAGATACAGGTTAGGTAACAGAGCTCTGCCTACCCTTAGCAGAATTGGTGAAGCTATTTTGTGTGTTTTGGATAGACGTGGTGAGTGTCCTGCGGCTCATGGAGGGCGCGCGGTCTTGCTTTTTGAAGGATCGCTTAGCCGGTGCTCTTCTCCTTCAATTATCATAGGATATGAACACACTACGGGCTTCTGTATTTCACTCCTTTATTATGCCATCCAATCCGTGACTGAAGAGGCAAAAGTGCATCTGTACACAAGGTTGGGAGGCTCCATATGTGGACAACACACTGGGGCATTTCATTTCACTTACGGATTGCAGAGTGTTACGCACATGCACAAAGCGATCTCTGCATCTGACACCAACACTTTAATCTGGAGCGAAATGGCAGGATATTTAAACCCATCAGTAACTATCTGGCCACCAGGTGTGTCTCAGATTAGTTATCAGTGTGCTATCACCAGCCCTCCAGCACACCAGAGGCCTTTTAAGGTGAGACAAGGAGCTTTCACTTTAATAGTCTCTCTTTATTTCCTGATTAAGACTGCCAAGTGCCATTCACATTATCCTCTGTGTGTACCGCCATTTTGTCCTACACACAGAGAGGCAACTAGGCAAAGTTGTTGGTACCAATACGTTATAGCCTTGTTATCCATGCAGAAGGCACAAGAACAGTTGAGATCTTTAAAGTAAGTACATATTGGTTTATTGTAATTAGTGGAAGATAAAAGAAAGAAAAAAGGAAAAGTTGGAGCCAACCTTCTGCAAATGACCTCCTAGTTGGGGGAATAACCCCTACATTTTTAAGCACAAAACAAAAAGATATTCATTGTGTAATCCACTTTGTTATACATTAGGTTCCATCATCAGGATGGCTGTTTATCGTTTGAATTATTGATCCACTATGTTCAAGGTGGGTCCCGGTTTAATAGGCTATGTTCTGGTTCATAGGCCTGCACTCGTTCTGAATATTATGCTTTAGTTTCACAGGTAACGAGGTGCTCATTATTTCAAAACAGCATTTGCTCGTACCTCGTACCTTGCTAGTTTGGTAAATCTGTTATTAAATAATTTATGTCCGGGTCCACAATCTGGTCCGTACAATCCTTAGGTATTCCAATACATTTGGTAAAACAAAAAGGAGGAAGAGTCTGCGCTAATTCAATTAAGCAACAACCCTAAAAGGGAGATCCCTCGGGAAACCCTTTATTGAAAACAAGAAAATGCAAGAATGGGGGTGCGCTTGAACAAAAGAAGTAAAAAGTGTCTAAAAATATATATAGATAAAATAAGCAATAATAATAAAATAAAATCAAGCAAAGTTCATCCGGATGTATAGAAAAATAAATATAAATGAAATTGAAACAGTCTCACTGGTGTGTAATGATACGGTAATAATCCTCAAGTGTTGCTCCGTCCGTATGGTAGGTAGTCCTAGAGCTGGCTAAAGCTCCAACAAATGTGAGTGAAATACATTTCCTTTGAATATATACCACATCTGGACATACAATATTTCACCATTGGCAGCTTTTCCTTTTCTCTTTTCTCTTCACATATATGGACTACCTACCATACGGACGGAGCAACACTTGAGGATTATTACCGTATCATTACACACCAGTGAGACTGTTTCAATTTCATTTATATTTATTTTTCTATACATCCGGATGAACTTTACTTGATTTTATTTTATTATTATTGCTTATTTTATCTATATATATTTTTAGACACTTTTTACTTCTTTTGTTCAAGCGCAGCCCTTGACCCCCATTCTTGCATTCCAATACATTTACACGTCTCTTTCATTATTAGGTGCTAGGTCTCTCCAACACAAGCACTCACTTTATTGTTGAATCTGCTTGTCAACTCATTACCTGGTATTACTGTTATATATATATATAATGTAGAACAGCTTGGCACTCTCCTTACAAAAAACAAGAAAAATATCATGCCTAGGTGCTACTCGCGTTCAAAATATAAAAACATAAAGTAAGGGGTGCACTCACAGGTCTTCAGTAAAGTGGAAACTGGCTTATTTAGGTGAAAAAAATCATCAGTACATCAGTGAAAAAAACGACGTTTCGACCCCTCAGGGTTTGTGTATATATATATTTCATCCCAATTCACGTTCAAGGCTTTCTGCAGGAATTGTCATTACTTCTATAGGTCTTGCTTTTGCTGCGTCTATACTACATACCTGACATACACGAATCCGAGTATGTCAATTTCCTACATATAACTTCTACTCTACCATGCCTTACATCCTTAGTTAGTATGGTTACTGGCTCCCAGAGAATTAGGAGTCCAATAGATGTACATTTTTCAGCCTTATGATTAGTGATCCTGCAAGGCCAACGTTCAATCCTCCTACTTGGAGGTACTTAACGCATCGATCCAACTCAGTTATTCGCCTTGCATGGTGACATAGAAAGGGGCCCTAATCTGTCACTCCCATTCTGTCTAATGCTTTAACATTCAAAGAGAGGCCGAAATCATGCCACAACGTTCTGTGGCCACGAAATCCCCTCGGCCCCATGCATAGATAGAGCCTGCTTGACATCTAGCAGCGCCTTGCCTGTCACCCTCATTTGCTAAATTTTTCGCCACTTGGTACTAGTCGGCTTGCCAGTATGTTATGGGAATTACACTAATTGTTACTTTACATTTTAGTATGTCTCAAGTTCCCAGAAGAATTGTCTTTCCCCAGTACCCCTGCTAGATCCGGTATTCCTTCCCGCAGAGTGGACACGGCTAGTCCATCGTCCAGCAGATCATGGACTGTTCCACGGATTACTGCTGAACTTCGCAGGTGGAATATTCCTTACCCGGATACAGCCAGAAAAGCTGAGTTATTTACCTCCATGCCATGATATTGTTGGTCTTGTCTTCCATTGGACAGATCAATGACAGATTGGAAAGACTGGAGTCTGGTGGCGTGGCCATGTCACCAGCTGGGCCTACCACCACTGACCCACCAGGACTTCCTCTTGCACAACCGGGTAATTCATCGGCTTCTTTGAATGCACCACATCTTTTCAATCCTGCTCATATGGTGCCATCTAATGTCAAAAATGACATCCTGGAGGGGCGGGGCCGGACCGCCATGCAAGCAGGTCGCCCTACAGAGCAGCTCCTGCAACTTCCCTGAATTTTAACGCCTAAAAATCGATTTACTACCTACCTGACGATAAGCAACGGCGACCCCGTGTATGCAGCCCCCCTGGTCCCGAGGAGAGGCTTGCTGCTCAGTTTTAGTCCCTCGGAGGAGTGCTAACCGTCTCCCGCGATGGGGAGTGCTCGGGCAGTGAGTGGAGCGGACGGCCGCTGCCCCGCTATCCTGCTCACCAGCGGTGCAGGAGACACACGAGTTTAGGAGGGACTGGCCCCGTTCTCCCCCCTCTGGGCCGGGGGGGTGATCCCGGTCCTCACCCTGGGCCCTCCAGGGTGCAGCACCACCGGCACGGCGGGCTGTGACTGAGCTCTAAGACCCGGAGGCCGCAAACAAGATGGCGGAGACCACATGCCGAGGCACCTAAGTAGGCACATACCTCACACTGAAGGGGAAGCTGACAGGGGCCAAGAAGAAACCGGCAAGTACCTGTTCAGATTCAACTCGGGTCACGCCAGACGGCGGCAGAGAGGCCGGGACCGTGCTGGGCCGTTTCGGGCACAGGTACAAGCCAGCAACTGAGGACGACACCAGCGACTTACTACACCCACGTGCAGCTACTAAAAGTGTCCTCTAAGGGAGAAACAGAACCCCAGTGACGAAAACCTGCACAACAACCCTCTTACAGTATCGGGAAAATGCAGAGACAGCCCGCAATCATAAAGGTGACACGGCACGGCAGCGAGGAACCAGCTCCCGCCTGGGACAGACACTGGACTATATCGCAACCTCCACTAAATAGCTGTACCCACACGCTTTCCAACTACAGGGGTCGGCTGACTGTGGACTGGTCCATCAGGGCAACTGTGCTGCCTCCATTTCACCACTCTACTCCTAAGAAAACAAAACGCCCTCTTACAAAGCAACTGACCCTCTCAGATGAGACTCAATGTCCTGTATATTTTTATTAGTTGGTTATATTTTGGCTAATTTTATGATTTATGTGGGGCAGGGGGTTGCCAGGCTCAGGGGGAACATAGCGCATTATTTAGCTGATAGCCTGCTTTCTCCCTATATAAGAGTTTCCATGTCTGGAATGTCTCATGCATATTAATCAAGTTTGTGCCTGTAGTTTAGACACGGCTGTTGTGCCGGACCATGCTACCCTGCTACCTTACAAGCATGTCCAGAATACCTAAAAGTCCTAATAGTATGGGGTTGAGTTTGCTGCATGTTTTCTACTCACTATAAACTACTGATGACTCCATGTTATAGCATAAATACTACTTACACACCACTTTAAGTTACATCATAGTTACTCATATAAAACCCGCCACGTTATGCATGCTGATGTGGCTGTGTGTCACCCTGGTGACTTACTGCTAGACGTATGCACCAAGCTTGTTTATTCTCATATATAAAAACATTGTTTATAAACCTGTTATTATACCCTTGTAAAAAATAGTGCAAGACTACCTCAATGCCTTATACCATGTAAGCTATGTGTCCTGACTTTCTTGTTAAATGGTATTGTGGCATGGCAAGCTGTATGTAATCACCTGCACTACAAAAATAAAGAATAAAAAAAATTTAAAAAAATGACATCCTGGAGGGCAGGGATGTTACTCTTGTTTTGCTCCTCATTGCCTCCCAGGATATTGATATTAAATGTCTGTGATATTAAAAGCTAGGGATCCTAGGCTGAATCGGAAACAGTCAATCCCTGAATTTGTTTTAGACTTTGGCATTTACACTGATGTACTCTGCTCTGTTTACCTCAACAGGAGGGAGGCATTTGACTTATATTTGCTCAAGCTTTGTAAACTTGTGGCCCAAAAATGGTGGTACAGCTTTTTAAGACTACCATCGGTCCTTTTCCGCAAATTTGCCTGCAGCTCTCACCCAGATCAATATCAAGACGGACAGGAGCCAACAGGACACAGAGCCTTTTTGCAGACATTTTGCGTGCCTCAGGACACAAGCCGGTGCAATGTGTTCATCAACTTCTCACACAGCCAATCTTTGCCCTAATACATCCGATGTTTCTCCAAACCTTTTCCGGCCCCAGCCCTGCTGCTAAACCAGACCAGGAAATCAAGGATAAGCTGGGACATACTATTGTTTTCTTGGGCAAGTCCAAGATCTGTAACAATTTTAATGCTGGCACTTGTGGTTTTGGTGCCTGCATGCTTCTGCATCTGTGCTCACATTGCTATAGGTCTCACGCTAAAACAGTGTGTGCAAGTAAAATGTTCCCTAAACCATACTTGACCTCAATAAATGTGGTTGCTTTGTCCAACATGCTGTGTAACCACCCCTCGCCACATTTAGTGGATTTCCTGGTGTCCGGTTTTTCAGAAGGGTTTTGCACAGGAATTATCTACATGCCTTCAGGCACAATTGAGTGCCTAAACTTAAAAACTGCCCTATACGATCCAGTGACTGTCAACTCATTGATTAAACTAGAAGTTGATTGTTAGGCAAAAATTTTCAGGTCTCTTACACTGCCATGGTGTCACCAACTATTCTGCTTTCCTGCTTCTCTTTCTCTGAGATCTGGGAAAGGGCCTGTCAGAAAATAACACACACTAGACTTGCAATGTATTTCATCAAACCCTTTACTTTCCCTTTCAATAGAGCAGTGGCGCAGCGTGGGTTGTCAGCACCCGGGGCAAGGCAAGTAATTTGCGCCCCCTAACCCGTGGATTTTAGCACTCGAGTCTCTTCCACTAGATTAGTTAAAGAAACCCTTACCCCCCAAGCACATGTATTGTTTGTTATGAAAATACTTATGTAATTAAAGTAAAATGCATCTAAATACAAGTTTATTTTCCAACACTTTATTGAGTGCGAACATGCGTTACACACATTCTCCACATTTTCAGCAGGTCTATGAATACAAATATACAAATGTAGTAACCTAGCATGGGCCATGCTATTATATGTCGTCTCACAACCATCGTAAACAACAAAAAATATCAAGAACAAAAACTAAACATCAAAATGGAACCATACCCTGGAGATGATCCAAGACTGGGCTAGATGGAGCCAACTTCCTCAATCCTGTAACTCTAATTGTAATTATTTAATAGAAGTGCAAGATATCAATCTGTATATAATATACAGATTAATTTAAATTCGCCTGCTTTTAATTAGCGCAAATTTTTCAACAACGGAATTGAAATCTACATTAAAGTCTCTCTCAATGGACAGTATTGCTAGATTACTCAGTCTTTCTTGGCTCATTGTAGATCTCTGATATGTTCTAGACCCACTGGCTTACATCAACTTATGTTGAGCTGGAGCAGCTACATATGGATCGAAATCTGTCTCGTCACTGTTGAACCATCCAAACTTCAATCCATCTGGTCAGCTCAACATGCCAGTCTTGACCTGCAGACCGGGAACATCCCAAAGAAACTTCAGTTTGGGAGATGCTCTGCCTCTGCTAGCACTACACAGCCAGCCCACTGAGCCCAGTACTACTCCAGTCAGTCCTGACTCCTACCTTTTTTTTTCACCGGATATATATAGATTTTTTTTTTGTCTAAGGTGTTACACTTTATTCAGCCAATCGGCACAGTATTCTTTTCAAACCAAGCGCATTTTAAATACACACATACAATTCTTTATGTTACGGGTAGATAAGCATAACTTGCTCAGCATATCTCAGGGTGGGGTGGAATACTTGTTTATCAGGCAGGGAAGAAACCCCAACGTAAGCATTTAAAATTATTTCACTGATAAAGCTAAAAACACTTCATAATTTGATACATCAAGCTAAAGCAATAAAATTGACCCTAACATTGATCAAGGATTTTTTATTCGGTCTATTTTCAGTCCCCACTTTTTTCCTCATGTAGGACAAACCCAATTGGGATTGTCACAGGTAAAACCTTCCTCAAGCAAAGGTTGATCATTGACCACTCTGTTGCCCATTCCACGACGGAGTCTAGTTTAAATAACCTGATATCCTCCAATGAATTCTCCCTACAGTATGCCACTATTGACAACCCCATCAATGCTATTCTCTTAGCAGGTAAAGGTGCATTGGCTCTGTAAGGGACATAGTAAATGCATTTAAACTTCTCCCAATACACCCATCACTTTGGCATCTGCATGGTGTTAAGTTGCGAGATCTGTATTATTTCTTCTCCCGGCTAACCTTCGGTTCTAAGAGAGCCCAAAAATATTCAACAGTTGTGCGGAAACTTTATGCTGGCTGCTCCTTAATGTGTGCAGATGCCCCACTGTTATTCACTACCATGACAATTTCCTCACTGTCGAAGATAACTCTCAACCCTCATGCAGTCTGCTGGAAACTATAGGACTTTTTGAGTTATTGGGTGTCCCATTTTTCTTCAAAAAAGACAGAGGGACTGATACCATAATTGATTTTCTAGGCATTCTAGTTGTCATCATAGTTATGTAAGCTAGCTATCTCAGTGACAAAACTAAACGCATAATAGCGAATATCGATCAGTAAGTACAATTGGATTTGTGCAATCGTAAGTAACTGCAATCTCTCCTGCAATCGCTTAATTTGCCATGAGGATTATCCCACAAGGCAGGTCCTTTATTTCAAGACTTCTCTGCCTATTACCGGTTCTCAATACTGACAATAGCGGTGTTACCCTAGAGCCCCCGCTACATCTGATTTGCTAATGTGACAGGAATTCCTTCTTACATGGAATGGAAAGACATTCCATAAATCACTGACCAATCACCTACTATCTTGACTGATGCAGCAGTAACCACTGGCTTCTGGGCCATTTTTGGAGATGATTTGCTGTGGGGCAGTAGGCCAGCTGATGCCAGTGGTATAGCAGGTTTTCCCCTAACATCCGCTCTCATTAAACTATATATAACTGACTTGGCTGGCCGCTTGCAACAAGTTTTTCTTGGTATGTATTCATATTCCTGGTGTACATAATGTGGCGGCTGATCACCTGTCTCACATTTGTTTTCAGGCATTTCCCACAACCCTACCTACTGCCTCCCGCCTAGCTACCCCCGCCCCTCTGTTCCAGGACATGACCATGGACTAAGTAATGTGTTGGCTCACGGCCAGAAACTCAGCAATTGGCACTCTGTCAACACTAGAAAATATTATGATAGGGCATTTCAATTGTTTTGCAGGCTACTAGCAGAATATCACATACCAGATGGTTATGTTATGGAATCTTTACTGGGGTTTACCTCTTTTTGCCACCTTACATTAAAATTTACCTATAACCCCATAAAGCAACACTCAACAGGCATTCAACACCACATGCTAAGTCAATGGCCAAACAAAACAGGGTTCCAATCATCATAACAGATCAGAACCATACTTAAAGGTATTAAAAAAAATAAAAAAAACATGTACCACTCAGCTACCTACGAGACTTCTCATTTACAGTCAGTTATTCCATTCACTGTCCCTTCGAACAAAATACCAATCTAGTAATAAAAATAGCTATATACCTATATGGGTTCCTCAGATCAAGATAATTTACAGCAATTAATTCAACCACCACTGATTATCTTAAAAGGTCTTATATCAACAAAATTCATGATCATTACATACTTTCTTTACCCCACACTAAAACTAGTCAAATTGGCTGTACGGTTAACATCCCATGCTACCCTACTCATTACAAATGGTACCCGGTAACTGTATTGGACAAATATTTACTCACCCCTCACGAACACTCGACACAACCATTACTGTTACTAAATTAACCTATACTTACCACCGCTAAATTTATGCTGTATGTACGCATTTTGTTAATGAGGCTTGGTCTTAACCCGGCTAACTATACTGGTCACCTCTTCAGAATAGGAGCAGCATCCATTTCCTCAAGTAGGAACATTCTGTTTAACATCATAAAAATACTAGGATGCTGGAAGTCCCCTGCTTATTCTAGATATATTCCTCAACCTGAACTAGAGCTATGTGAAGCCTTACTTGATATGACAATATGATTATAGTTTGAATACATTTATTTGCACACCATAGCGAACCTGTCATATATCATGTGTTGCATCTATACTATCTCAAGTACTTTCGCTCATTACTGCATTATGCCCCGAACATAAATAGAAAGGCTGGCCATGTAGTTGTGGGAGAGGACTGATCCTTTATTACAGGTCTACTGCATCGTCGGTTCCAGGAATTGTGATTGCTGAGGTAAGTTATAAGTTATTGTCTGACAGTGTGGGGGTTTGCATTCTGCTGACTAGCTTTTCCTAGAAATAATCTGTTGCCAGAGTGTGGAGTTGTGGACTCTGTTGACATGTGGCAGACGCCATTTTAGGTGGGACAACGCTCCCGACTTCACTTCAGTCTTGCTTCTCAACCACCGAGGTTCAGCTTCCAGGTATGCCAGAGCCCAAAAGATAAACCACTTCCCAATGCCACTGTTAAGTATTACTGCAGTCGTGCAGGAGGTTAATGATGAGCATGCAGGCTATAATAAAGCTGTGTTACCTTTAGTGTTGAAGATTGTGAACCAAAAGTCTGCTAATAAGGTATAATTCAAGATTCTTCACAGACCTAAGACAGAGTACGACCACTCATCATGGCAGTCATGCCCTGCCTCGCCCCAGCCAGATGTAATCTATCTTGACCTTTGTCAAACACAAACGCAATATCTGATTAAGAACATTGCGTTCATACACTACAGTATTTTGTTTATAAAAAATTCAGTCTCAGAAAGTTTATTTTATTGCTCAATCTAAAAAAAAACAAATAACCTTAATTTATTTTTCAGCAACGTTTCCAGTGAAAACAGAGGTTGCGCCAAGGATTATAGAGCAAAACGTTGACCAGGGAGATCAGCGCACTTCTGACAATGCAGCCTTTCCAGACATGGGGATCGATCCCTGCTTCACAGCTAACTCCAAGATCAATTCCTTCACAGATCTCTCCCAAACTACCTTCCTCAATGTCTCTAAGGATCTCCCCCATGATATGTATGTAAATAACACAGCCAGCGCTAATCCTTTCACAAATCACCCTGAGATTTGCCCAGCATCCTCCCTTCCCACCTTCCCAGAAAGCTTCCCAGATTCGTGTAAGGATTCCTACCTGGGTATCTACCCTGGGACCTTCTCTGAGAGTGGCACGGTTACCTGTCCTGACACCTTGCTAAATGGCTTCCAAGCTGCTTACTCCACCCCCTCAACAGAGCCCTTCCCAGGTAAGTGTCCTTGGCTTTAATGTATATTATATCAAATCCCCGCATTTTCATCAACAGTTTGGATGTTTTCAAAATTCATTTTAGAATTCCAGTATACGCAGTAAACCTTAAGACTTATTTTATAGAATTTCTTTATTTCTAGAACAACTTTGATAAACCCCCACTGTTCTAGAACAATATGTTTTGTCATTAACCCCTTCTTTTCCAAACTATAGAAACACACCAACAGCGTTTTTCCCTTACAAACAATGCAAAGTGTGTGCAGCTCATTAACCACTCAGACCTTGCGGTTAACCGCAAGTAATTGTTGAAAGGCTTGGTGGTCCGCATTCGTTTGCCGAACACGTGGCGGTGGCCATTTTAAAATCGACGAACGCTCAGCGGTAGATGGTCGTCGATGCCCCGGAACTGTTTTATGGACACTTATTTAGCCGCACACCGCTGAAGCGTACCAAGTTCCAGTCCATTTGTCTAATAACTCACAAACACTCTACCGTTCGGGACTTTCCTACCATACGAACTAGACCGACCCCAGGTAGCTGCAATTCTGGAACTCTTTTCTGATTCAATTGCACGAACAACTGGTGAATTAAAAACGTTACTCAACGGTATTGAGAACTGTGTTCGTGGGATCTGAGCGCTATTCGTCTATATTGTGCGCTCAGATCCAAGCTATCTGGGGGTATATGGAGAACATGGAGACTACGTTCAGCGAAATATAAGTTATGGATTTTAATACAGTTTTGTCAAAATGTAAAAAGGACATGTTTCTCTCTACCTGGAGATAATTAGGTTCTCTCCAACCACTTAAGTTAATTATCTCCAGGATAGAGAGGAGGGGTTGCACTGATACTGTGGGTGTGTTTAATAATTGTACTGTAAACTGACACTGTTCTGTATTTTGTGTCACAGTTTTTCACAAGGTCCCCTGTGGGAGTTTCCTTGCTGGGAAACCATCATAAAAGGCCGAGTGTGGCCAGCATTAAAGCAGATCGTTTTACCCCTTCATGAAGTCTCGACTCATGTTTGGGGAATTGGGAGCTATAATCACTACTTTGCTATTATTCTGCTGGGATTTCGGGAGAAGCTCCAAGGATCGGTCCTACAGGGATAACAGGATCCTTTACAATCTCATCGACTATTGCATTGTTATAGACAATCACATTAGAGAGAGATGCTCTTAGGGACAGTCTTATAACTGGATGCAGGCTCAAACCATGCCCACCTTGCCCTATGCTTCTCTACCTGCTTTGCCTCCCTGTGGTCCACCACCAGAACCTATGCACATAGGAACCACTAAGTTACCCGAAGAGGAGAAACAACGCAGAAAGAGAGAAGGCTTATGCCTCTACTGCGGCAAAAAGGGGCATGTAAGGACATGCACTGACCTGCAGGGAAACGCCAGCAACTAAGACAAGAGATGAGGTTGGTCTTGGGTGTTATGGAGTTATCCCCTCACAACAAATGTTCTAGACCGCTTCTAGTGGTTACACTCACCTTTAACGGTGAGACCATGCATACCAAGGCCCTACTAGACTCAGGTGCAGCTGGCAACTTTATAGACCAGTCCTTTGTGGAGTACCACGCCATGACCTTGGTACGCTTTACAGTAGCCTTCCATGCTCGTTTCCCCTTGAAGCCTCTGGCTTCCCGCTCTCCTGGTAGTCATCGGGGGATATGGGGGGAGTTAAGTAAGGTCCCCTGCCCCCTCAGCACAGCGAGCGGCATCATCTGGTCCCTGTCTCCAGACTGGCAGTGTGTTTGACGCTGCACGCTCCAGAGCAGCTTCCTTATATGTGTGCTGCCCCCGGTCATGTTACCCAGCACACATGATGACCTCAGAGACCACAAGGGAGGGAAGAAACTTCTCCCACATGTTGTGGTTAACACTGTAACGGACCGTTTCAGCAGACAAGGGGTTAAAATCCGTTTAGGCGATAATCCCCTTTTCACAGACAGGCACAGCTACTGTAGAATCACCAAAACTCACGAATTGAATACAAGTGAATGCACCAAACTCCCAAACTGCATACAAGGGAATAAGGTAGCACTCCAAACTCCCGAACTGGAACCTCACGAATAGCTGCTAGCAGACGAACAGGAAAAGCTCCCAAGCGGCTTACACTCCTGGCAGTCAGTCCCTATCAGCATACAGTGAATCCCCCCAAGAACGAGACAAGGCTCCGTGTTGAGGGTCAAGCAGTGGTCTGTTTATTGAGGGCTACCTGCCCCTGTATTTATGCAGGTCTCCCACCTGGTGGACACTCCTCTAGGGGACCAGATGGAAGACTGTAACACAGACAGACATGTATCACATTACAGACTCACAGAGGTAAAACATCCCCACAATGCATCCTGGCTTCCTCCCTTCTGCCCTGGAGATAATTGGAGAAGTAATTCAATTATCTCCCAGGACAAAGGCAAGACTCCATTACACACGTGGGGACCCAAATACAGTAATATGCTTTAAAATACATAAAGTTACTTTTTATACATTAAACATAGACATGTCACATATCCCCAGATAGCTCAGGTCTGAGTGCACATTATTAGGTGAATGGCACTCAGACCACACGAATACAGTTTAATCGCCATGGAGCCAAAGTCTTTAATCACACGAATAGGCTCCATGGCAGAGCTATCTGGGTTACCACAGATTCACATAAAACAAAATACCGAATGAACGGCTGTTCGGCTACATTCCACGAATAGGAACCAGGAGACGGACGGCTCAGCGGTGTTCGTGCAAATGAGTGTCCGTTTTTAGTTCCATAGAATATTTGCCGAACACCGCTGGTCTTTCGCACGATTAAAATGGCCGCCGCCTCGTGGTCGGCAACCGAACAAAGACCACCCTGGATTCGCCAATTAAGCTGCGGTTAACCGCAGCTTCACGGAGGTAAATTGACGGCACACTCCAACTCCCAGGTGGTCGCGCATTCGTTAGTTTGTTCGGTAGATAAAATCTACCGAACACCCCGGCAGAAAAGGCACGAATAAGCCTTTCTGCAGGGCAAATAAGTATTTTAAAGTCTGGTCCATAGTCCAAAGGCAGCAGGCGGGCAACCAGGCTCCTCCAATGCAATGTGGCGAGATTGGTCTCGTCACAAACACTAATTGGAGGTTAGCCAATCAGACACACCATGTGTGTGTATAAGCTAACCTCTCCCTTGCCTCAGTGCCCTATTGTGGTATTTGGTTTACCATTGAGCGTTGCACTTTTTATTTGGATTTCCTGGTTACTGATATATGGCTTTGTCTCTCATTATTCAGTCTCTCTGTTTCCCTTGACCTTCACTATCCCTTTTTGCATAACCCGACCATTCATAGGATCGGTATTGCAATTCTCTCTACTCTGTCCTGTCTGCATAACAGGAACGTACTGAACGTTACACTGGCACAGGGTTAATAATATCAAGTAAAAACAAATGGGTGGGGGTAGGGTTGCCACCTTTTTTGGGGGAAAAACATACCGGCCATATTAATTTGCATAATTAATTATGCATGCATGACATTACAAGATGGAAATCACAAGGTCTGACATAACAATTTTTTTTTTAAATCACCAAAAAACTTCTTGCAGTTTGATTGTGCTGTATAGATTGATTGCTCCTACTGTCTCCCAGTCTCACAGCGCGGTGTCTTCATGTCTCCCAGTGTCCTCTAGTGTCCCTATGTCTCCCAGTGTCCGTGTCCCCATGTCTACCAGTATCTGTGTCCCTAGTGTACCCATTTCTCACAGTGTCCCCAGATGTCTAAGTGTCCCCACGTCTCTGTGTCCACTAGTGTCTTTGTGATCCCATGTCTCCATGTGTCCCCTTGTCTTGCAGTGTCCCCATGTCTGTGTGATTCAGTGACCCCTAGTGTCTGAGTCCCCAGTGTCTTTGTGCCTAGTGTCTGTGTCCCCTAGTCTCCCAGTATCCCCCTGTCTTCTAGTGTCTGTGTCCCCATGTCTCTGTGTCTCACAGGATGCCCCAGTGTCCCTCCATGTCTCCCCTAGTGTCCCCATGTCTCCCATGGTGTCTGTGTCCCCATGTCTTCCAATTTTCACTAGTGTCTGTTTCCCCATGTATCCCGGTGTCTCAGTGTCCCCATATGTCTGTCCCCATGTCTCCCAAGATACCCCAGTGTCCCCATGTCTCCCCTAGTGTCCCCATGTCTCTCAGATTCCCCTAGTGTCTTAGTGTCCCCATGTCTCCCAGATTCCCCTAGTGTCTTAGTGGCCCCTTGTCTCCCAGTGTCCCCTGGTGTGTCTCTATCCCCCATTGTCCCCATGTCTGTATCCCCATGTCTACTAGGAACCCCCAGTATCCCCATGTCTCTGTATCCCCCAGTGTCCCTGTGTCTCCTAGTGTCCCCATGTCTCTGTGTCTCCCAGTGTTCCCTGGTGTGTCTGTGTCCCTCATTGTCCCCATGTCTGTGTCCCCATGTCTACTAGGATCCCCCAGTATCCCCATGTCTCCCCTGTGTCCCCATGTCACTGTCTCTCCCAGGAAACCCCTGTGTCCCTATGTCTTTGTGTGCCCCAGTGTCTCCATGTCTATGTGTCTCCCCTGTGTCACCATGTCTCTGTGTCTCCCATGATCCCCCTGTGTCCCTATGTCTGTGACACTCTGGGCTGCTCCCCCACTAATCAGTAAGTAAGGAGAGGCAGGGAGGGAGATGCTATAACTTCCTATCCCTGTCTCTCTCCACAAACACAGTGCCGTTTATACTGAGGAAAATACCAGCATTTGTATTGCCGATATTACTGTAATACTGGAACCGGCCAGGCGGCCTTAAATACCGGCTGTGCTGGTAAAATACCGAGAAGGTGGCAACCCTAGTGGGAGGTGGGGCACACAGAGGGATTCCTTCTCATATGCATGCGCATTTTGTGCAAAGATTAGAGCAGCCCATCTGTGGCTCCCCAGCCTTCGGTTACCCACTTGCCATCCAAGCCATGTGTTGCTGAACCTAAAAGTTAGAATAAAACGAGCCTAAATTTGGAAATATTCATATATATATGTATGTATGAAATACAGATATACAGTGAGGAAAAACGTATTTGATCCCCTGCTGATTTTGAACGTTTGTCCACTGACAAATAAATGATCAGTCTATAATTTTAATGGTAGGTGTATTTTAACAGTGAGAGACAGAATAACAAAAAAAAAAAAATAATCCAGAAAAACGCATGTCAAAAACGTTATAAATTGATTTGCATGTAAATGAGTGAAATAAGTATTTGATCAACCTATCAATCAGCAAGATTTCTGGCTCCCAGGTGTCTTTTATACAGGTAACGATCTGAGATTAGGAGTGATCCTAATCTCAGCTCGTTACCTGTATAAAAGACACCTATCCACAGAAGCAATCAATCAGATTCCAAACTCTCCCCGATGGCCAAGACCAAAGAGCTGTCCAAGGATGTCAGGGACAAGATTGTAGGCCTACACAAGGCTGGAATGGGCTACAAGACCATCACTAAGCAGCTTGGTGAGAAGGTGACAACAGTTGGTGCGATTATTCGCAAATGGAAGAAACACAAAATAACGGTCAGTCTCCCTTGGTCTGGTGCTCCGTGCAAAATCTCCCCTTGTGGAGTTTCAATGTTCATTAGAACGGTGAGGAATCTGCCCAGAACTACACGGGAGGATCTTGTTAATGTTAATGATCTTAAGGCAGCTGGGACCATAGTCACCAAGAAAACAAGTGGTAACACACTTCGCCATGAAGGACTGAAGCGCCTGCAGCGCCCGCAAAGTCCCCCTGCTCAAGAAAGCACATGTACAGGCCTATCTGAAGTTTGCCCATGAACATCTGAATGATTCAGAGGAGAACTGGGTGAAGAACTGCTGTGGTCAGATGAGACCAAAATCGAGCTCTTTGGCCTTGGGGTCATAGGCAGCATTCTCCACACTTGCCATGTGTGGAGAATGCTGCCTATGCCACTAAGAACACAATCACCACCGTCAAACATGGAGGTGGAAACATTATGCTTTGAGGGTGTTTTTATGCTAAGGGGACAGGACAACTGCACCACATCAAAGGGACGATGGACGGGGCCAGGCACCGTCAAATCTTGGGTGAGAACCTCGTTCGCTCAGCCAGGGCATTGAAAATGGGTTGTGGAACTCAATGTGGGTAGCACATGCTGTAATACTGTGTGATGAGTATGCTTTGTCCCATTCATCTAGAGTTATAATTTTCTCTAATTCTTTGTGCCATGCTTGTATGTGTGTGTCTTTCCCCTGGTCTGGCTTTTGGAGAAGTGCTTTATAGCTTACGGAGATTCATTTTTTGGGTGGTTTTCTATGGGCGCATATCAGTTCAAAATCGAACATATGTGCATTTGGTGAGGTGGTTTTAAGCTTGTTGGGTTTGTTTTTGGAGAGGTATGATTTTATTTGCAGGTAGGTGAAGAGTAGTTTGTGCGGGAGGTTGAATTCTTGTTGTATGTCTGCAAAGGGTTTTATGCTCTTGTCTTTGAATAGCTTCCCTATCTCCCAGATGCCACCCTGTACCCATAGTTGTGTGTTCAAAGTTGGTATTACGGGTTCTAGGGCTGTCATTGGGGCTGCCATTGACATTGGTAGAAACTGTACCAACTGGTGTTTAGCGATATCCCAGAGTTGTAGGATGTGTTGTGTTGTGGGCAGGAGATGGGCAGTGTCTTGCCTGTACATTTTTGGGGTCCAAGAGAGCGAGTGTAGTGTCAGGGGTTGGGCCCCAGTCATTTTCTATTTCTAACCATTGAGCTGATGAGTGTGCTCTTAGCTGTGGTACTATCGTTAAAGCTGCCGCTTTATAGTATGCTGCCAAGTCAGGGAGGCCTAAGCCACCCCGGGTTAATGGTCTCTGTAGTAGCTTTGTGGCTACTCTAGGTTTTTTGTTTTGCCATGTGAAGTTGATTAAAATTTTTGTTAGGGTTTTGATGTAGGTTCCTGGTAATGGAATATGCAGTGTTCTGTATAAATATTGTAATTTCGGTAATAGGGACATTTTCACCGCCTCTATGCGTCCAACCAATGATAAAAATTTCCCCTCCCTAGATTATAGTACTGTTTTAAAGATTGTAAGTAGGGGGTGGTAGTTCGTTTTGAATAGGGAGGTTGGGTTTTAGTCATTTTTATTCCTAGGAACGTTAGATAATCCTCTCTCCAGTCTAGAAGGAATGAGCTCTTAAGGGTTTCTAGTTGTGTTTTGGGTAGGTTGATGCTTAGGGCTTGTGTTTTGCTAACATTTAATTTGTAGTATGATATCCGCCCGTATGATGTGATGTGGTGCATAAGATTTGGCAGGGTAATTTGTGGTTGGGTGAGGGTTAGTGTTACGATTGCCTCTGGTCTAGCAGGAGGTTGGATCACTTGGATGTCCTGGTTCCCGAAGTCAGAGAGTCGAACGAGGTTCCAATCGGTAGAAACCTGTAAATGTAGAATATCCCACTAGCTATAGTAAAGCTAGGATTCCCGGATCCCTACAACACGAGTCGAGGCTGCGAGTTGAGGGTAAAACTAACTGAGTTTAATGGCACACAAGCATGGCAATTTATGCAAGTCCCCAGGTCCAGGGACAGCCCCCTATGGACCTGATGGGATACAGGTACAATGCAACTAGTCAACCAATCACAATACAATGTATCTTTCAAACTAGTACCCGCCCAGCGTGGAGATAATAAGGGCCAACGGTTATACAATCTAATTATCTCCAAGCGCCCAAAAGACCATGCTTTATTGTATCCGAGAAAACAGTGTAAAAATACATAACTTTGGCATTTTATATACAACATAGTTCATTCCACGAATCGTTCGGTAGCTCAGATCTGGGTACATCCAACATACGAATTGCGCCCAGATCCCACGAACAGAACGGGAGGTTTCTGCCATAGAAAGTATTGTTCGGCAGTTTGATTGTGAACCCCTGATAGCGGCCATGTTTTTAGGTCGGTCAATGGACAGCGGGACCTCGACTCCGTACTTATGGAGCGGAGGTCGGATACATAGTCACACAAATCCCCGCTATCAGTCTGGTTGTCCCGGCCGTTCTGGATACGAATGGAGACCGCCCGGAAGGGGTACTTAACCTGCGGTTAACCGCAAGATGAACGTTCTAATCGACGCCACATGCCAGAACGTAGGTGGTCCCCCATTCGTGAGTCTTTCAGTAGTTTCCCTTCGGGGAATTGTATTCGAATGGGGGGTCCCCTGGGACCGTCAATAAGTTTGTGGTTAACCACAGACCGCAACGCCTTGTGCGGTTAATGAGCGGCACACTCCGCTCGTAGGGTGGTCGGCCATTCGGTACTTCGAGGGGTGATGAGGTTAAGTGGCGGCACACGCCAAAGGCTGGGTGGTCCATTGTTCGTACCGACGAATGAGTCTTTATAATAGTTCGTGTAATCCGTTCGTATGGTCTGAATGCCGGTAGAATAGGGTTTTTTTTTTATTAAAAGTCAGGTTGTAACAATATAACGAGTCCTTCTAACAGTTAGAAATATGTCATCCGCAAAGATGCTCAATTTGTATTCTTTCTGACTTAGTGATATTCCATGAATTGCTGTTTCCGCCTTTATTTTGGCTGCCAGCGGCTCTAATGCCAGAACATACAGCAGTGGAGACAGCGGACATCCCTGCCGGGATCCGTTGGTGATTGTGAATGTCAGAGCAGAATCCTGCTTTGAGGACTTTTGCTGACGGATTGCTGTATAGTGCTGCTACTGTGTCTGTGAATTGATGGGGAAAGACGAATTTTAGTAATACCGCTTTGAGGAAGCGCCAGTTGGGTCTGTCAAAGGCCTTCTCCGCATCTAGTGATACTAGAAGGCTGCCCAGTCCCTTCCTCCGTATGCTGTGAATTAGGGTTGGTAGTATTGACCCCAGTTGGCGAGCGTAGATTTTAGCAAATTATTTAGCGTCTGTGTTAAAGAGGGAAATTGGTCTGAAGTTTGGGTCGAAGGTTTGCCAGATTTTTGGGAGTGTTATAATGTGTGCCAGCAGGTATTCCGCTGGCAACGATTTTTCTTGTGTGGCGGAGTTGAATAAGGATGTTCAAGGGTGGAGCTAATTTGGTTGCAAATTTTTTATAGCATACGTTTGTAAAGCCGTCTGGGCCTGGTGCTTTATTCTTTGGTAGGGTGCGTATGGCATCTTCTACTTCTCTTATGGAGACTGGGCTTTGTAGTGAGGTAATTTGGTCTTGGGTGACTGTAGGTAGTGGTGTGTCGTGTAGGTAGGACATTATATCGTGGTCCGTCGGGTTGGTTAATTGATCAGAATGTGCTAGGTTTTAAAGCTTGTCATAGCGAATATATTGCTGATGTCTATGGGGGAAAGGACCTTCTTGTTGTCGTGTGTGAATATATGTGGTATTTTGGCATTCGCTTCTACTCGTTTCAGTCTAGCCGCTAATGTTTTGCTGGCTTTGTTCCCTTGTGCGTAGTGTGTGGCTTTGAGCTTGCGTAAAATAAATCCCACTCGCTGCAGTGTATGCGATTTAATCTTGTCTGTAATATCACGAATTGCCTTTTTTGCTATTGTTGGGTTTGTTTTGTTCTCGCTTGTGAGGTCTGTGAGTTGCTTGTGCCAGGCCACCCATTGTGCTCTGTTAGTGTGTTTCAGATGTGACGCTCTCCTAATCAGAAGCCCCCTGATCACTGCTTTGTGTGCTTGCCATATGGTACTTGCTGATGTGTCTCCTGTGTCGTTTAATTCGAAGTATTCCGTAATGGCTTCTTCAAATTGTTTTAAGAAAGGGAGGTCTATCAACAGTGACTCGTTGAGTCTCCATGGGCTTTTATGCTTATAGTCATAGTTTTCTTTTAGGGTTAGTGTTATTAGGGCGTGAACCGACCAAGTGGAGCCGATGGAGCATTTTAGGACTTGGTCTAGATGTTTGCTCTCTATGTGGAATCTATCAATTCTGGTGTATGTGTTGTGTGTGGGGGAATAGTAAGTATAGTTCCTGTCTTGTGGATGTAGGACTTTCCATATATCATACAGTTTGTAGCTGTCTAATAGTTTAAGATAAGTTGTGCATGCTTTTTGTTGCTTGGTCTGTATGGCTTTGGTTGCTCGGGAGGTGGTGTCGTTTTTAGGGTCTAGGATTTGGTTGAAGTCCCCACATAGGACTAGTATTCCGTCTTGAGTCTGTTGTAATAGGGTTAGGACTTTATGTAGGAAGTTTCTTTGATTTGTGTTTGGAGCATATACGTTAGCTAAAGTATATTTGGTGTTATTGATCGTGCATAGTACTAGAAGGTATCTGCCCTCCTGGTCTATCTGTGAGGAGTGGTGTTGGAAGGAGACTGCGTTGCTAATCATTATTGACGCTCCTCTTGTTTTTTTTCCCCGAAGTGGCATGGAACTGGTGCGGGTAGATGGATGGTTTTATAGTTGGTGGTGTTTTGAAGTGTGTTTCTTGGAAACAAATCACATCGGGCTGGTCCCTTTTGAGATCTCTAAAGAAGTAGTGCCTCTTATATGGGGTGTTTAACCCTCTAGCATTGTAGCTCTGTATTTTCATACTTTAGTGGGGTGCTTGGGGTGCTGTGGTGAAAGTCCATCTTGGTAATTCCCTATTGTTCCTTCCCTTTTGAAGTTATGCCAGTTTGATGATCTCGGATTGTTAAATCCAGCTGGAGATTTATTTAATCTCCGGAATGAAACTGGAGGTGGGGATTTCTCCTGTTTATTCCTCAGGGATTGAGTTAAAGCAGTGTTATGTAATGTCCAGACAGGTGTACCAGCATCCAATCTTTTATTTTGAATATTAAAATTCATACAGTGCCAAAAAGTACAACAGTTCTCTATTGATATGACCATACTATGGATACTATAGGCAGTTTGGCTGACACTGGCCTAGAGCATGTTTCGAAGATGACAAAAACATGAGGATTTATAAACACACACTGTATTTCAGTTAAATGCATGGGCTTTGGTCACATGAGAATGGCCTCCTCCATGGAACAAGGACCATGAATGTCTATATATTATAAAAATTATATTGCATGGCCTCTTAATTAATGAAAAATGACAATTTTCCTTTAACCTTAATCATTAACACAGAAAGACCTGTAGATGCATGTTTTTTTTCCTGTGGATTGTAGTATTTATATTTTGTGTTTGTCTTCAATAGGTAAATTTCCCAATATTCAAATTAAGCAAGAAGTTTTCCCTGTTGATATCCAGCCCCAAAACTACTCCACGGGAGCCACGGAAACTGCTACAAATGTCCCAGTGGAGGTAACTATACAGAACCTGGGGAAAAAAAATGGAAAGTCTCTAAAAAAGTTCAACCCCTGCAGAAGTCTTTCACATATCAAAGATAAAGTTAAAGATGGCTCTGGAACCCATTCTGTGAGTGAAGGAAGCATCAAAACAGAGCAGCGAGTTAAAATGGGGAATTCTGCAGAGCCAAGCAAAGCAAATTCACTAAAGTTTGAGAATCGACCTCCGCACAGGAAGCACCCAATGAAGAAACCCTTTGAGTGTTTGAGATGCGAGAAGAGCTTTAACTGCAGATCTCATCTTGTTATGCATCAGAGAGTTCACACCAGAGAGAGGCCATATATTTGTGCAGAGTGTGGGAAGACATTCACTCAGAGTTCTAATCTCTTTAGACATCAAAGGGGTCACCGAGGCGAAAGACCATATGTGTGTACAGAATGTGGTAAAACATTTACCCAGAGCTCATACCTCCTTATCCATCAGAGGACTCATACTGGGGAGAGACCCTACGCCTGCAGTGATTGTGGAAAAAGTTTTCGGGTAAATTCGACTCTTGTGAGACATCAAAGAGTCCACATGGGTGAAAAACCATACACTTGTGCAAAATGTGGGAAATGTTTCACCCAGAGCTCCTATCTCCTCATCCACCAGAGAACCCACACAGAAGAAAGACCCTTCACTTGCTCTCAATGTGGAAAAGGATTCAAAGTCAACTCCTCACTTCTTAGACATCAAAGGCTTCACCTAGGAGATAAGACCTACACATGCACTCAATGTGGCAAAGAGTTCACAGAGCTAGTCAGACTGGTCGCACATCAAAAAATTCACAGCTCGTCCAAAGAGGTGGCAGGAGGACTTGATGAACTGAATACTGAAGTGGGAATAATATTGGGTTGGGATCAGTGAGTCTGTGTGGTAGCCTTTCTTCACAAAGAAGATATGTAGGTGCTTACTGTTAGATGCTAAATCCCAGGCCTTTACTAGAAACAAACTAAATGCAGCAATCTGTTTAACTTTAACGCCTATGGGAGAAAATACATTTTTGTTTGTGTGTCTTGTTTGAACTTACGGCTCGTTCAGAAACAACTGATAAAATTCCAAAAATGCTTCTTTTTGTATATTCCTGCATAATTTTCAAGCTACATGGAAACCTAATCTGTCATAGTTAAGAAAGATTATTGTTAATTCTTTGTACACTGAACAACATTTTAAACACAACACTTTTGTTTTTTTACCCCATTTTTCATGAGCTGAGATCAAAGATCTAAGACTTTTTCTATGTACACAAAAGGCCTATTTCTCTCAAATATTGTTCACAAATCTGTCTAAATCTGTGTTAGTGAGCGCTTCTCCTTTGCCCAGATAATCCTTCCACCTCACAGGTGTGGCATATCAAGATGCTGATTAGACAGCATGATTATTGCACAGGTGTGCCTTAGGCTGGCCACAATAAAAGTCCTCTCTAAAATGTGCAGTTTTACTGTATTGGAGGAGTCTGGGGGGGGGGGGTCCGAAAACCAGTCCGTATCTGGTGTGACCACCATTTGCCTCACGCAGTGCAACACATCTCCTTCACATAGAGTTGATCAGGTTGTTGATTGTGGCCTGTGGAATGTCGGTCCACTCCTCTTCAATGGCTGTGCGAAGTTGCTGGATATTGACAGGACCTGGAACACGCTGTCATATAGTCTGATCCAGAGCATCCCAAACATGGGTGACATGTCTGGTAAATATGCTGGCCATGCAAGAACTGGAATGTTTTCAGCTTCCAGGAATTGGGCACAGATCCTTGCAACATGGGGACCTGCATTATCATACTGCAACATGAGGTGATGGTCGTGGATGAATGGCACAACAACGGGCCTCAGAATCTCGTCACGGTATCTCTGTGCATTCAAAATGCCATCAATAAAATGCCTGCCCATACCATAACCCCACTGCCACCATGGGCCACTCGATCCACAACGTTGACATCAGCAAACTGCTTACCCACACGACGCCATACACGCTGTCTGCCATCTGCCCTGTACAGTGAAAACCGGGATTCATACGTGAAGAGAACACCTCTCCAAAGTGCCAGACACCATAAAATATGAGCATTTGCCCACTCAAGTCGGTTACAACGACGAACTGCAGTCAGGTCGAGGCTCCGATGCAGATGAGCTTCCCTGAGACCGTTCCTGACAGTTTGTGCAGGAATTCTTTGGTTCTGCAAGCCGATTGTTTCAGCAGCTGTCCGGGTGGCTGGTCTCAGACGATCTTTGCTGTGAAGATGCTGGATGTGGAGGTCCTGGGCTGGTGTGGTTACACATGGTCTGCGGTTGTGAGGCCGGTTGGATGTACTGACTAATTCTCTGAAATGCTTTTGGAGACGCCTAATGGTAGAGAAATTAACATTTCATTCACGGGCAACAGCTCTGGTGGACATTCCTGCAGTCAGCATGCCAATTGCACGCTCCCTGAAAACTTGCGACATCTGTGGCATTGTGCTGTGTGATAAAACTGCACATTTTACTGTGGGCAGCCTAAGGCACACCTGTGCAATAATCATGCTGTAGAATCAGCATCTTGATATGCCACACCTGTGAGGTGGATGGATTATCTCGGCAAAGGAGAAGTCCTCACTAACACAGATCCAGACAGATTTGTGAACAATATTTGAGAGAAATAAAGAGAATTGTGTACATAGAAAAAGTCTTAGATCTTTGAGTTCAGCTCGTGAAAAATGGGGCAAAAACAAGTGTTGCGTTTATAATTTTGTTCAGTGTATCTTAAAGTGCAAACATATTCTGCAATGCTGTACAACTGGGGGGAGCAGGCATAAAAATTTAGACTTTGAAAAAAAACATAAACCTAGTCTGTGAGCTTAAAGGAGAACATTAACCTCAAAAGTATTTTTTAAAATAATCATCATTTCACAAAGTATTGAAATAAAAAGAACCTCACCCCTATGTTTATTATATGACAGGATCCTTCACCCTTATACATTCATCAGGTTTTTTCTTCACTGCTTCACTCTCCACAGAACTAACATTCTGTTGTGTGAGGGGCAAATAAGCCGGTAAAGGGAATAAAAAAGGGGGGAATAAGTCGGTTGTGGTGTGCCGGAACCGACGTCGTGGTAGGGCCTGTAATAAAAGAGGGCAAAAAGGAAACCTGTATAAAAGCAATCAACAACCTAAAAATCTATCTGTATGGAGACGGCGGAGTGTGATAATTAGGTGCCCAGCGCTTACAACGGACCGTCTAACTAGTGCAAGGGGAAGTAAGGAAATAAAAACATGTATGGCCATCTATCGCAGACTAAGTGTGGGGTAGAGAAGGTAATCGATAGACTGCATAGATAGGTGAGAAACTGTATAGCGTCTTGACAACTAGACTACCTAGTTACCTAGCTGATGAGGACTAGGGTCCCCCAATTCCGGCCTACCTCACATCTGAGATTAAACGGTTGATCCAAAAGAAGGCGAAAAACCCAGCTTGATGTGCTTTCCAATTTGCACCAAGCTAGGGAAAAATTCCTTCTTGACCCCAGTATGGCGGTCGGATTATCCTTGGATCAAGCAGATATCACCCTACATAGAAAGGTTGATGCCCGGTTTGTGATGACAAGCATGATTAGGACTGATTGTGATCGAAATACTAGGATGTTGATGGGATATCTGTAAATTGAAAATTCCTGGAACCTGAAATGCCTTGAGTATGGGAAAATGCTGGTATGAGGACATGAGACTGCGTGTGAATGAAACTTGAAACAACATGTGAAGTTGTAGACTGGATAAGTAGAGTGGAAGTAAGTAAGAGGTGGCAAAAAGAAGCAAAAATCGAATACAGACAACATAATCGACAGAGACAGTAACAGTATGTGTGGGAAAGGAGACTCAAGGGGAAGACCGGACCTAACACGAGCACCGTGAGTGCTAGAAAAAAAGAGAGAGAGCCAGACGTGAAACAATGACGACCCCGAGCTACCGAGGCTAGCAGCCCGCGATCATGCCCTGAAAAAACGCCGGAAAAGGTATCGGCTACAGGAGAGGCCGTAGGGCAGGGCCACTTTGAAAGAGTAGGACGAGGCACAGGACCAATCGCATGAACAAAAAAAAAAAAAATAGGTGCAGGAAGTCCGGTAAAGGATCTAGCCAAAGCGGCAGGTGCCAGTTGCCCAAAACTACCATCCGACACCGCCCCAAAGGCGACAGCAGCAAAGATAACCCGGGGGGCGAACAACGGAGAGGAGCGAACAAACACGTGGCCCCCTCCAGCAACAGCGTTACCCGTGGAGGCAGACAGACACTGAGCACAGCCGACCGGAAAGCCGCCGGGGGGGGAGGAAATAAGTTGACTCGCGAGAACCGCAGCGAAGCGAGGAGGCATCCAGGACCCGAAAAAGAAAGTAGGAGTAACCGGAAAACTCCCCAGCGCGAGTAGAACCAGACCTAGCCAAAGAAACCGGGCGGGAAAAAAATAGCACACCTACGGTTAGCAGCGGAGACCTGCTAGAAAAGATACTAATAACAGCCCACAAGCGACCCAATGTGCGCAAGAGTGTGAAAAGTGTGTGAGTGAGCGTGCTGGCATACTAGCTAATGCCAAAAGGCGAAGCAATTAAAAACTAGGTTTGGTGACAGGTGAGGCCCTGCTAGATGCCAAGCGGCGTGAGAGGCTCTATCTATGCGTTGGCGCGAGGGGATAACGTGGCCACTGAATGTTGTGGCGGGGTGTTGGCCTCTCGGTGACAGTTAATCATAAGATAGAATGGGAGTGACAGGTGAGGCCCTCTCTATGCCACATGCGAGGCGACTAACTATGATTTGGCCCGAGGGGCGTAGTACCTCCGAGGATGAGGATGGGTGTTGGCCTCGCGGGACCACTAACCTAAGGCGAAGAAGCCAGGGGGAAATTACCACTAGTGGACACCTAGGACCCTGACAGCCAGCCACAGCTAACTAAGAGGGGAGGGGAGGGAGTGAGAGAGAGAACGTACATGAGGAAACGTGTATCGAAAGGTGGGGGTGTACAAGGAAGTACCGTAGGGCCGACCATAACTGGAGTGCAGAGTAAGCACGTCAGAGTCCAGATGGGCGTCCGTAAGGTGGAAAGGAAACAAAAGTGCAGTGTATATGAGCCACAATGTGTGTGTGTGTGTGTGTGCTGGCTCACTAGCTAATGCCAATAAGGCGAAACAATTAAAAACTAGGTTTGGTGACAGGTGAGGCCCTGCTAGATGCCAAGCGGCGTGAGAGGCTCTATCTATGCGTTGGCGCGAGGGGATAACGTGGCCACTGAACGTTGTGGCGGGGTGTTGGCCTCTCGGTGACAGTTAATCATAAGATAGAATGGGAGTGACAGGTGAGGCCCTCTCTATGCCACATGCGAGGCGACTAACTATGATTTGGCCCGAGGGGCGTAGTACCTCCGAGTATGAGGATGGGTGTTGGCCTCGCAGGACCACTAGCCTAAGGCGAAGAAGCCAGGGGGGAATTACCAACTAGTGGACACCTAGGACCCTGACAGCCAGCCACAGCTAACTAAGAGGGGAGGGAAAGTAGCGTGAGAGGATAGATTTGTGGAATGTGCATTGGAGACGAGAGTGTGAAACAAGGAAATACCGCAGGGCCGACCGTAACCGAAAGCAGAGCAAGCACCACAGTGTCCAGGCAGACGGCTGAAAGGAGCAAACCCGGCGGCAGGGAACAGAAACAGAGTCGGGGTAAACCCCACGGGGGTCACGAGACTCAGCGCGAGTGGCAACTGCTAACTAAGAGGGGAGAGGGACGAGTGAGAGGGGACGTACAGTGTGAGTGAAAAAAAGGAAGAGGGGGGCGGGGTACGAGGGAGAACCGTGGGTCGACCGTAACTAGAGGGCAGAGTGAACCCGTCGGAGTCCAGGTGAAACAGGCTTACATGGAGGCATTTTAATGGCGTATGATGGGTGCGCTTCTTTACATAGAAAATACACTGTGAATATATATATAAGAGGAAGCATTAGAAAGAGGTCATATCCTTTACACAAGGTAACTTCAAATAGCAGAACCATTTAAATAGTGTGGCACCCGTTATGAATCATGAGAAAATCAACGAAAGAAAAGGAGCTCAACCCCCCCTGACTGGTAGAAGGCTACCAGGGAGCCACTTACTCTGCGTCACAGAGCAAAAACAAAACGCAGGATAGGAACATATGTTATTTGTAAGTAGCGTGATACCTCATGTTATGTCTGAGTACTGGCCATGAGTGATGGGAGCAGCTGTAACCAATGATAGACACAGGGGAATAAAAGCGCTGTACTGTTTTTTTTTTTTTGTTTTTTTTTGCGCTGCTGATCTCTATATGGCAGTAGGCCCACGTGTTCTCCAGTGTGAAAAGAATAAACTCGGCAAACTATGACTTTATGAAGCTTAGATTAGACCTGCAGTTTCCCTGTACAGTAGTATGATACAATGTGTGTACATTACATAGAAAAAGCCACGGACAGGTTAAGGGCTGGTGAGCACACATGTGTGAGATAGGGGGAATGTAGTAGTTTAACTCGTCCCCGTGAAGCTTGTCCCCTGTCTGCTGCTTTCCTGTACGGGGATTTGTAAAGGAGCACGCCAAACCGGTCAGCTCATGACTTACCACAGTCTGAGCTGCCAGCAACGCAAAGAGCCCGCGGACCGGAACTGCCTGAAACTGGAAGCCGCACTCACCGACCATGCCCCTGCCTGACACGCAACCAAGAAAGGACAGCACCGCAAAGGACCCCCACCACGGCTGGGCAAGCGGAACCTGCCGACAAGACCCCAGAGAAAAACCGCGGACGGGAGGAAACCGGCGATGGACAACGGCAGGTCAGGGAAGGAGAACCACAAGGGAGCAGACGGTGACCGGAAAAAGCAGACATGCGAAAACGCCGAAAAACGAACGGGACTGGGGAAGAAGAGGAGGGGGTTTAAGTAGGTAACAAGCCCCTCCCACAACTGCAGGCCAAGCCTTCACATTTATCAATCAATGTCCGACTAAAGGTGATTGTATAAGGATCCTGTAATATACTAAAGACAGGGATGAGATATTTATTTTATATATAATTCATTTTAAAAATCCTCCATACTTGAAGATATTATAATATTAAAACATACTTTTGATATCACAGTTGTCATTTTAAGATTTAGCAATTACATCACTTCCATGTAAAGCACTTTGCAAGATGGCTTGTGACGTCCATGCTTATAAAGAAGAGACCTCGGGGCATTTGAAAAGCAAATAGATTGTAAATGTAAACCATAATTAGGAGAGATTTTATGTATCTGGAGAGTAAGCCTATAAAAGGTTTTAAACAAAGGACAAGTTAGGTGGATTTGATGACTGGTTGCAGTTGAAAGTTACGAATGAAAAGAGAAGGTTAGGGCTATGCAGATTGTGTGAGGAGCATCGAGGGGTAAAATATCACATTATGTACAAAGAGCATGTTTATATTACAATACTAACATCTCCATGTTGTGTAGGATAGCTACACAAACATTTACTAAGGGCTACCTATGGTATTGTATACGCAGCCACAAACTATTGGTACCTGGTTGTATTATGTTGAGCTATTCAACCAAAATGAAAATATTGTGAGCTGGCAAGCTGCTGCCTATCCGTCTGTGTCTTTTAGTCCCCTGTTTCTCAGTTGCCCAGGCTTCTCCTGCCAGCCGCAAGACGCATCCCCCAAAGGAACCACAAGCGATTTGCGCTGCTGGAATGATTACATTTGCATCTACACCAGGGATCACCGATGCCAAGTCACTGACCATTGTGGGAGGTCTGCTCGCGGTCACCCTTGTGGAGGGGGATTTAAAAAAAAAAAAAAAGCTAGATCCCTAAAGGAACCCTAATGTGTCCATAGGAAGTTGGCAAAAAAATACAAAAATAGACAGTCAGCCTTTATAGTTTAAAGGGTAATTCCTGTCTAATAGGAGGATTGGGAGAAGCTAGTCATTTGTAGAGTAATATTCAGTGATAAGCTAGTAGGAGAACAGAAAACAAATGTGAAAACTAGTGCAATTTATTGAAATTAATACAATTGTGTGTCACACACTTAATCAAACTTGCAGGATACATTTTTTAACTATGTTTGTTTTTGTTTTTTAATTAAAATAGAGATATACAAAAAGTAGCAAACATATGTGCTTTGTATACATACATACATGTTGTAGGTGTGTGTAAACCCAACATATTCCAACAAATGTAAGATTGGGCAAACTGCTGTTAACTCCCTCGATTTGAAAGTACAAGATGTTTTATGATCTGTTTTATTATTTGTACAGTATGTTATGATACGTTGTCAGGTTTTAAAAGTCCATTAAAAGAAAAAGATGTATACAGATGGAGAGAGCAGCGTGTAGGACGGTCCTCAAAGTTATATGACTATAGAACAAAACAAACACACAAAAGGAAAATATGTTTTGTTGTTGATCGGTTGTATATACGAAGAACAAAAATAAAATCCACCTACAATATGTAGAGGTTTCAGTAAACTCTATTTAAAAGCCGCTGATTAATATGATCCCCGTCTGGGGATATGGTGTAAGTCTCTTGGTCTGACATAGTTATAGTGGTAGTGAGATGTATAACTTTAAGGCATGCCCGAGAGGTCTAGTAATAGGCAAACAAATGGACAAGTAACAACAAAAATATTAAATTGATTATATGGCAGCATGAGTCTAGGGTAGTAACTGCTAGTAACACGTCATAAAGCATCCTAGAGCAAGTACTTGTGGAGGGAATCACTCTATATAACAGAGTTTCTGCTTACAGAGCCAAGTAAAATGAAAACCGAAACAAGACTTTATGCAGAACATTGCATAAAAGAAATAACCCTGTAAGATCAAGGATCTCAATGGAAGTAGAATAGTGTTGTCGCGAACCCGAAATTGGGCAGGCGAATTTTAAAACCAACAGGGACTCTTTCTGGCCACAATAGTGATGGAAAAGTTGTTTCAAGGGGACTAACACCTGGACTGTGGCATGCCAGAGGGGGATCCATGGCAAAACTCCCATGGAAAATTGCACAGTTGATGCAGAGTCTGCTTTTAATCCATAAAGGGCAGAAATCACCTAACATTGACACCTGTCCTCAAAGCCCAGCCCTGATACACACTGACACAGAGCAGAATAGAGACTGTTCCCCCTACATAGGGTCACTTGGCAGATATGGATTGACACCTGTCCTCAAAACCCCTGATACACACTGACACAGAGCAGAATAGGGACTGTTCCCCCTACATAGGGTCACTTGGCAGATATGGATTGACACCTGTCCTCAAAACCCCTGATACACACTGACACAGAGCAGAATAGAGACTGTTCCCCCTACATAGGGACACTTGGCAGATATGGATTGACACCTGTCCTCAAAACCCCTGATACACACTGACACAGAGCAGAATAGAGACTGTTCCCCCTACATAGGGTCACTTGGCAGATATGGATTGACACCTGTCCTCAAAACCCCTGATACACACTGACACAGAGCAGAATAGAGACTGTTCCCCCTACATAGGGTCACTTGGCAGATATGGATTGACACCTGTCCTCAAAACCCCTGATACACACTGACACAGAGCAGAATAGAGACTGTTCCCCCTACATAGGGTCACTTGGCAGATATGGATTGACACCTTTCCTCAAAACCCCTGATACACACTGACACAGAGCAGAATAGAGACTGTTCCCCCTACATAGGGTCACTTGGCAGATATGGATTGACACCTGTCCGCAAAACCCCTGATACACACTGACACAGAGCAGAATAGAGACTGTTCCCCCTACATAGGGTCACTTGGCAGATATGGATTGACACCTGTCCTCCAAACCCCTGATACACACTGACACAGAGCAGAATAGGGACTGTTCCCCCTACATAGGGTCACTTGGCAGATATGGATTGACACCTATCCTAATGATCCCTGATACACACTGACACAGAGCAGAATAGAGACTGTTCCCCCTACATAGGGTCACTTGGCAGATATGGATTGACACCTGTCCTCAAAACCCCTGATACACACTGACACAGAGCAGAATAGGGACTGTTCCCCCTACATAGGGTCACTTGGCAGGTATGGATTGACACCTGTCCTCAAAGCCCCTGATACACACTGGTGGGAGCTACTGTCCTCCCCAACCCCTGCGCGGTGGGTGGGGGCCATAAATCACAATGGGGTGACCTACTGTCCTCCCCCCCTCAGCCCCCACCCCTGCGCGGTGGGTGGGGGGCATAAATCACAATGGGGGGGCCTACTTTCCCCCCCCCGGCCCCCATCCCTGCGCGGTGGGTGGGGGGCATAAATCACAATGGGACAGACCTACTGATAGGAGTGGAGTATTGTTCATATCAGTTTAATACCTTCCGCGTCTCCTATCAGTGGACGTGTAAATGGCAGAGATTTTTAATTGTTGAATCACCTCCCCTTTTTAGGCCAAGGTGGGAAGATGCTTAGACCACTGGTATATTGGTGCCATCTTGGAGGATTTTAATTTTTGGTTTGGTTTTTGAAGCCACAGTGCTGCACCAGTGGGCCTAAAAATTAGGCATGTACACATGCCTGAAAAATTTGGTATTGTTGCAGCCGCTGCTGTAGCAGCGGCCAGAAAAATTGATGTTTGTTTCACAGGCAGAAAGTGCCCTAAAACATGGCGGCTTGAACCCTAGTTGGTGGCGGATAAGTCACGCAAGTCAAACGTCATTCAGAGCTAAAATACAGCAGCGTGTGGACCATTTTTAGCCCAAGGCAGCTCATCTCATCAGGCCTTTTTTAATCGAATGTATCGCCCAGTGTCAGTCCCTTCGGGATCCATCCCTCATTCATCTTAATAAAGGTGAGGTAATCTAGACTTTTTTGACCTAGGCGACTTCTCTTCTCAGTGACAATACCTCCTGCTGCACTGAAGGTCCTTTCTGACAGGACACTTGAAGCGGGGCAGGCCAGAAGTTCGCAAATTGGGATAGCTCAGGCCACAGGTCAAGCCTGCACACCCAGTAGTCAAGGGGTTCATCGCTCCTCAGAGTGTCGATATCTGCAGTTAAGGCGAGGTAGTCTGCTACCTGTCGGTCGAGTCGCTCTCTGAGGGTGGATCCCGAAGGGCTGTGGCGATGCATAGGACTTAAAAAGGTCCGCATGTCCTCCATCAACAACACATCTTTAAAGCATCCTGTCCTTGCCGGCGTGGTCATGGGAGGAGGAGGATGACTTTCACCTCTTCCCCTGTTAGATTCCCGTTGTGCTGTGACATCACCCTTATACGCTGTGTAAAGCATACTTTTTAATTTATTTTGCAAATGCTGCATCCTTTCCGACTTGTTGTAATTGGGTAACATTTCCGCCACTTTCTGCTTATACCGGGGGTCTAGTAGCGTGGACACCCAGTACAGGTCGTTCTCCTTCAGCCTTTTTATACGAGGGTCCCTCAACAGGCAGGACAGCATGAAAGACCCCATTTGCACAAGGTTGGATGCCGAGCTACTCATTTCCCGTTCCTCCTCCTCAGTGATCTCAATGAAGGTATGTTCTTCCCCCCCAGCCACGTACAACACCACGGGTACCAGATAGGTGACAACGAGCACCCTGGGATGCCTGTTGTGTTTGGTCTTGCTCCTCCTCCTCCTCCTCAAAGCTACAATCCTCCTCTGACTCCTCTTCCTCACAATCCTCTTCCAGCGTTGCCGCAGGTCCAGCAAGCGATGCTGATAAGGCTGTTTCTGGTGGTGATGGTGACCACAACTCTTCCTCTTCCTCTTCACGCTCATCTACAGCCTGATCCAGCACTCTTCGCAGGGCACGCTCCATGAAGAAAACAAAATGGTATGATGTCGCTGATGGTGCCTTCGTTGCGACTGACTAGGTTTGTCACCTCCTCAAAAGGACGCATGAGCCTACAGGCATTGCGCATGAGCGTCCAGTAACGTGGCAAAAAAATTCCCAGCTCCCCAGAGGCTGTCCTAGCACCCCGGTCATACAAATATTCATTAACAGCTTTTTCTTGTTGGAGCAGGCGGTCGAACATTAGGAGTGTTGAATTCCAACGTGTAGGGCTGTCGCAAATCAAGCGCCTCACTGGCATGTTGTTTCGCCTCTGGATATCGGCAAAGTGAGCCATGGCCGTGTAGGAACGCCTGAAATGGCCACACACCTTCCTGGCCTGCTTCAGCCTGTGTACTTATGCACAAAGCGTTGTACGATCAGATTACACACATGTGCCATGCACGGCACATGTGTCAACTTGCCCGACTTCAATGCCGCTATCAAATTTTTTCCGTTGTCACACACCACTTTGCCGATATCCAGTTGCTGCGGAGTCAGCCACTTTTCCACCTGTGCGTTCAGGGCGGACAGGAGTGCTTGTCCGGTGTGACTCTCTGCTTTCAAGCAAGTCAAACCCAAGACGGCGTGACACTGCCGTATCCGGGATGTGGAATAGTACCTGGGGAGCTGGGGGGGTGCCGTTGATGTGGAGCAAGAAGCATCGGCACAAGAGGACTCAGCCGAGGAGGTTATGGAAGAGGATGGAGTAGGAGGAGTAGAGGAGGTGGCAGCAGGACTGCCTGCAATTCGTGGCGGTGTCACCAACTCCTCTGCAATGCCACGCATTCCTTGCTTGTCAGCCGTCAGCAGGTTTACCCCATGCGCAGTGTAGGTGATATACCTGCCCTGACCATGCTTTGCAGACCAGGTATCAGTGGTCAGATGGACCCTTGCCCCAACACTGTGTGCCAGACATGCCATGACTTCCTTTTGCACAATCGAGTACAAGTTGGGGATTGCCTTTTGTGAAAAGAAATTCCGGCCGGGTACCTTCCACTGCGGTGTCCCAATAGCTACAAATTTTTTGAACGCCTCAGACTCAACCAGATTGTATGGTAAAAGCTGGCGGGCTAATAGTTCGGACAAGCCAGCTGTCAGACGCTGGGCAAGGGGGTGACTTGGTGACATTGGCTTCTTACGCTCAAACATGTCCTTGACAGACACATGACTGTGGGCAGATGAGCGGGAACTGCTCAAGGCGGGAGACGGAGTGGCGGATGGTTGAGAGGGGGCAAGAAGGACAGCAGTGGTTGACGTGGCTGAAGATGCTGGACCAGGAGGAGGACGGCGGCTTAGAGTAGGCGTGCTGCTTGTACTCATGTGTTGATCCCATAGGCGTTTGTGATGTGAGATCATGTGCCTACGCAAAGCAGTTGTACCTAGGTGGGTGTTGGACCTCCCACGACTCAGTTTCCTTTGGCACAGGTTGCAAATGGCATCGCTGTTGTCCAAGGCAGACACACAAAAAAAATGCCACACTGCTGAGCTCTGCAATGACGGCATTCTGGTGGTGGACACAGCATGCGTTGATTGGCGTGCTGTCGGGCTGTCCCCGGGTGCCGATGCATGCTGTCTGACTGTGCCACTAGCTCCTTGCGACGACCCCCCCCTGCTTCCAACTCGTCTCCTCCTCCTCCTCTCTGTCTCCCCATCTGAACTTTCGCCCTGTTCTTCTTCTTGCCGAGCGGGCACCCACGTGACATCCATGGACGCATCGTCATCATCAACCGCTTCGCTTGTATCTGACAACTCAGAAAAGGAAGCAGCAGCGGGTACAACATCATCATCATCACACCGTACCTCCATGTGTTTAATGCTGCCTGCCTGAGACATAACCCTGTTATCTACATCCTCTAGCAATAATGGTTGCGCATCACTCATTTCTTCAAACGGGTGTGTGAATAACTCCTCTGACATACCAAGTAAAGCGGCTGTGGTGCTAGTTTTGGTGGTGGCGGCAGGCGGGTGAGTGCTATCTTGAGAGGTGCCTGAAGCTAAGCTGGAGGAGGATGGTGCGTCAAGGTTCCGAGCGGAGGCTGTACAAGATTGGGTGTCCTGTGTTAGCCAGTCAACTAAGTCCTCAGAACTTTTCAAGTTCAGGGTACGTGGCTTCTGAAAACTGGGCATTATTCTAGGGCAAAAGGGAATCACAGCACCACGACCACGACGGCCCCTGCGGGGTGGCCTGCCTCTGCCTGTCATTTTTTTGGGGATTAGTGGTACTATGCGTGCAAGCTACTGTGAGACCAGATATGATTGGCAATGTGCACTGGAACAGTTCTGCAGAGCACACGCTGAAGGAAGGACTGACAAAGCCGCTTGAAGACAAGTAACTGCTATTCAATCTATAACAGTGAAAAACAAATTTGGGTTTTAAAAGCACGCTATAGAGACACCAGATATGATTGGCAATGTGCACTGGAACAGTTCTGCAGAGCACACACTGTAGGCCTGAGACACCCGCTTGAAGACAAGTAACTGCTATTCAATCTATAACAGTGAAAAACTAATTTTGGTTTTAAAAGCACGCTATAGAGACACCAAATATGATTGCCAACTGTCAAAGCACGCTGGAACAGGTCTACAGAGCACACGCTGAAGTAGGCCTGAAACACAGACACTTGCAGACAACTAACTGCTCTTCTATTACAGTGAAAAAAAAATATTTATTTTAAATGTAAAGCTTAACCAATTGTTAAAACAGATATGAGTGGTGGCACTGGGCAAGTAGGCACAGTATCCAATGTGAACCTCACACAGAAGCTGGCAGGCAGGCAACTGCTCTTCTATTACAGTGGAAACAAAATTTTGGTTGTAAAAGCACGCTACAGAGACACCAGATATGAGTGGCAACTGTCAAAGCACGCTGGCAGGGTTGTGCAGGGCACACGCTGAAGGAAGGCCTGACAGAGCCGCTTGAAGGACACTGACTGTCTGCTATTAGCTTACACTGGAAACCTTTTTTCTTTGTAAAAGCACGCTAAAGAGACACCAGATAAGCCAATTTCAATAAGATAAGGGAAGCTTTACAATATATTGACTGGCATAACCTCTTTAGTGAAAAGAACACTGAGGATAAATGGATCATCTTCCAACAAATATTAGAAAGGTACATTTCTCAGTATGTACCATTGGGAAATAAGTATAAAAGAAACAAATTAAAACCAATGTGGCTTAGTAGAGAAGTAAAACAAGAGATTAAAAATAAGAAAAGGGCATTTAAAGCATTTAAATCAGACAAATCAGATGCATCTTATAAAAGATATAAGAAAGCAAATAATGCGTGCAAAAAGGCAATTAAACTTGCTAAACTTCAAAATGAAAAAATGATAGCTAAAGAGAGCAAAACCAACCCCAAAGCATTTTTTAAGTACATAAATTCCAAAAAACCCAAAAATGAAAGTATAGGTACACTTAAAACTGAAACGGGGGTGTTAGTTAATGAAGACCAAGAAAAGGCAGGAATTCTAAATAACTATTTCTCCTCCGTATATATTAAAGAAGAACCCATGGCAATAGATGTGCAAATGATTGCTACTAAAAACTTGCAGAATAATTGTAATTGGTTAACTCAAGACAATGTGCTGCAGCAACTAAAGAAAGTTAATATAAACAAAGCTCCAGGGCCTGACGGTATCCATCCACGTGTACTTAAGGAACTAAGTGTAGAAATAAGTGAACCTCTGTTTTTAATCTTTCAAGATTCTTTTCTTTCAGGAAGTGTTCCGGAGGATTGGAGGAAGGCAGATGTGGTTCCTATATTCAAAAAGGGTTCAAAATCCTTGCCTGGAAATTATAGACCTGTGAGCTTAACTTCTGTGGCTGGTAAAATATTTTAAAGGTTATTAAGGGATAATATTCAAGAATTCCTTGAGAAGAATATGGTTATAAGCAAAAATCAGCACGGTTTTATGAAGCACAGGTCATGTCAAACTAACTTGATTGCGTTCTACGAAGAAGTAAGTAGAAGTATAGATCAGGGTGTTGCAGTGGATGTGATCTATTTGGATTTTGCCAAGGCATTTGATACAGTTCCACACAAAAGATTAGTGTTCAAACTCAAGGAAATCGGTCTCGATGAAAATGCTTGTTCTTGGGTAGAACATTGGCTTAAAAACAGAATACAAAGAGTTGTCGTTAATGGTAAATTTTCAAGCTGGACAGAGGTGGCAAGTGGTGTCCCTCAGGGGTCTGTTCTGGGACCCCTTCTATTTAACATTTTTATAAATGATCTTGAAGACCGCATTGAAAGTCATGTTTCAGTGTTTGCAGATGACACAAAACTTTGTAAAATAATACAATGTGAGCAAGATATTACTTTGCTGCAGAAGGATTTAGATAGACTGGAGGACTGGGCACTCAAATGGCAGATGAAATTGAATGTTGAAAAATGCAAAGTTATGCACTTCGGCGTAAAGAATACACAAGCAACGTATACCCTTAATGGAAGTGAATTAGGGATAACAACACACGAAAAGGACTTGGGAATTGTTATAGACAACAAACTATGCAACAATGTGCAATGTCAATCAGCAGTGGCCAAGGCCAGTAAGGTATTGTCATGCATGAAAAAGGGCATTCATTCTCGGGACGAGAATATCATTTTGCCTCTCTATAAATCACTGGTAAGACCACATATTGAATATGCTGTGCAATTTTGGGCACCTGTTCTAAAGAAGGATATCATGGCACTAGAAAAAGTGCAGAGGCGGGCTGCAAAATTAATAAAAGGAATGGAACATATCAGCTATGAAGAAAGGTTAACAAATTTAAACCTATTTAGTTTAGAAAAACGTCGCCTGAGAGGGGATATGATAACATTATACAAATATATTCGGGGCCAATACAAACCATTGTGTGGAAATCTATTCACAAACCGGACTTTACATAGGACACGAGGCCATGGGTTTAGACTGGAAGAAAGAAGATTTCGTCTAAGGCAAAGGAAAGGTTTTTTTACTGTAAGAACAATCAGGATGTGGAATTCTCTGCCTGAAGAAGTGGTTTTATTAGAGTCCATACAGATGTTCAAACAGCTACTAGATGCATACTTGCAAAGACAGAATATTCAAGGATATAATCTTTCAATGTAGGGTAATAACTGCTTGATCCAAGGATGAATCTGACTGCCATTCTGGGGTCAAGAGGAATTTTTTTTTCTAGCTTGTTGCAAAATTGTGCTTCAAACTGGGTTTTTTTTTTTTTGCCTTCTTTTGGATCAGCGGCAAAGAGCAGATGTGAGGAAGGCTGAACTTGATGGACGCAAGTCTCTTTTCAGCTAACTATGTAACTATGTGTGTTCAATAAAAACATGGCAACATTTCATTCTTTGTGTGTTATTAGTTTAAGCAGACTGTGATTGTCTATTGTTGTGACTTAGATGATGATCAGATCACATTTTATGACCAATTTGTGCAGAAATCCATATCATTCCAAAGGGTTCACATACTTTTTCTTGCAACTGTATGTCCCTATAATTTCTGTACGGTAGTTATTATCAAACAGGAAAAAGCATAATAAACCCCACAGGGGATATTAAAAAAGAAAAATATTTACAAAAAACAGACCAGGTCTATATCCACATTCAGTCCCGTAGGTTCCAACGTAAAAAATTTGTGGATCCAATAGGTTTCTCGCTGGGACAACTTCTTCACCCGGTCGCTCCTCCTCCAATTTGGTAGTACTCTTTCAATCCTAATACATTTGAGACCCTTCAATAAAAAAAGGGGAACGAATTACAGTGCATGGGGGCAGAATGAGAAAAAAACATTTTTGATATTTTTAATGTGTTCCAACATACGAGTTTTTAAAGGCCTTTTGGTACGACCAACGTACTGTTTGCCACATACTGCAGCAAATAAACCACATAGTCCGTGCGGCAACACACCTCTGTTTTAATATGAAAAAGTTCCCCAGTAGAAAACTAGAAAAAAATATAGGTTCTTTCGAAACAAACAGTAGAGCAAGTTTTTTTTTATTCTTTATTTTTGTTGTGCATGTTGTTACATAGCATCGACATACGCCACAACAGCATGTGCATAGATGTATTCAAGTTTTACAGTGGCATGATGAGTTGCACATTTTTATATAGTTATAACAATAACAAGCTTGGCTACGCAGTGAAGTCGTTAGAACAAGGTGAAATAATCAACGCTTAACAGTGCTAGGTTAGGTATATTAGTTATGCTGCCATAATAGTAATATGGTATTATGATTTATACTATAAAGGTAACAGGCATGTGTGTGATATGTGTGCTGCTTGCGCTGCACTTGTGTAGGCTGTTGTGTTGTGAGAAGCAAATAACAGTACAGTATTGTGCCTACAATGTGAGGTGACTTCGCTACACAAGCTAAACGTAAATACAGACTTTTTTATCGTAAGTACCTAAACATAAAATTATGCTTTGCCGTTAATTAGCTGGGCAAATAACCTTCAAGAGCATTGTGCAGTGTGCCCTGCGTTATCATGGGGGTATAGTCCACATGTGGCCTGTGTTATATTTCTGTGTCTGGGTATTCCGCTGTTATGAGAATTCAGATCAGTCCAGGCTAAGATTACCCCTGTGAGGCAGCGTTGTAGGCTTTTCAGCCTATACCCAGTGATGGTAAGTTCTGTGCTTTGTGTCTGCTGGACTCGTCTTTTCTGCCACAGGGCCCGGTGTCTCCGCCTCGGGGTTCTGCTCCGGTAGTGTCCCCCATGTGGTGCAGTCGCGTGGTTACTTGCGGTGTTGCCTTGTATAGGGAGATGCGTGTCGTGTTGCGCTTATCGCCGGGGATTCGGTCAGGTTGGGTATGTGTGGGCGTCGCTTGGTTCGTAGCCCCAGTGTTTCTTGTGTGCTGTTGGGTTCGTGTGCACGGGGGGTTTGGTGCCACATCCCGCCTCGAGGCTCGGCGCTATCTGTTATGCCGGACGGCCATCTTGGAGGCTCGGGGTATCTGCATATAGTAGATGCGCTTCGCTGCAGGATGTATCCATGAGGCCACCGTTAATTCAGCTTGGTGGAGAGTTACTTCTCGGCTGTGTAAAGCCTCCCTGAGGCCTGCGTAGAGTCAATCAAAGGTTTCCAGTGACCTGTGTGTCTGGAGGCTGGTGCTCCGCATTTCAGGCATAGGCTGGGTGGCCATTTTGGACAGGCTGTCTGGGTTTGTTGCCCTGCTTTGCTCCACCTCCATCTTGCTTGTTTTTACAGCAGGTCTAATAGAGCAAGTTGTACACGGATTACACCCCTTAAAGCAAGCATGTCAAACTCAAAGTCTAGCATGGGCCAAATAAACTAAGTTTAAGTGGGCCGCAAAAAAACGAGATTTTCATAGAAACTTAGGTTTGTTTTGAAAAGTACAGCATAACCCCCCACCCCCAGAAAAACAGCATCCCCTCTACTAAACGCCAGCCCCCCCTCTATACTAATTCCCAGCAGCCCCCCTCTACTAAACGCCAGCCCCCCCTCTATACTAATTCCCAGCAGCCCCCCACTACTAAACCCCGGCCCTTGTTTTAAAAAAATAAACAAAAAATATTAGCCAACAAGCAGACTCCACTCACATTGCCGCTGCCAGTATGTGGCTTTGGAGTCCAGCCTCTGGTATACCCCCAATGGTGCTGTCCACACCCTGAGCCAAAGCAGATCCTTCCGCTACTCCTTGAAATCCTGAAGATGAAGCACGTTGACGTCACGTCTGAATGTGACATGGCGTTGCTTACCTCCGTGCACCTCCAGGTCCTCCACTGCCACGGCCATCGCAACACTGACCAACACACACTCACTGACAGACAGACAGACACTCACTGACTGACAGACACACACACACACACTCTCTGACAGGCACATACACTGACAGACATATACTTACACATCCTTGCACACACATCATTTTATTTATTGTTCCCTACCTTTAGGAGCTGGTGTATGGCTTTTCCCTGGAGTCCAGTGGGGATCTTCTCTCAGGAGCTCAGTCTTCCTGCTCCTCACTGCTCCCTCGCATGCAGTTTAGTGATGCCGGGTGCCGGAATGACGTCATATTCTGCACCCGGCCTCACTATCAAGGGAGCAGGAAGACTAAGCTCCCTTGCTGCCGCCAGGGACCTCTCCTCCCTGGCCAGGTAGATTTTAGCAGAGTAGGCACCTGCAATGTGGGGAGAGCAGGTGCCTACTCTGCCTTAACATGTCAAACTCGCAGCTCGCCTACTGTACTACAATATATAGATCACACAATATAATGTCCAAAAGTCCTGGGGTAAATCTGTAAGGGGGTAGGGGGGGACATTAGCTCCCCTGTTTATATTAATAGACCCCACCCATGGCGCACTAAGTCTCCCCCATTTTAGTTATGCGTTTTCCCCATGCATGATTTTACTAGTGACTGGGCAGCAATAGCTACTGTGACAATGGCCACTTCGCCACTGGGTTTTGAAGAGGACTGCTTGTCAGCCTTTTACCTTGTGATTATGTGGTGAGGTTTGGGCTAAAAACGCAGTTTGTGCCTTTTTCCCTGCTATGGTGCAATAATATGGGGCTTACCAAATGCATTAGGCTCATGGTGTTCGTTTATTGAACAAACTGTCAAACAGCCGGACCACCCGCAAGTGGAGTGTGCAGCCTGTTAACCTCCCAGAAGCTGTGTTTAACCACAGCTTAATTGACGAATGGCTGGGTGGTCACCGTTCGTATAGTCAAATAAGTGGCAATGGCCATCTTGTTTAGTTGAACGCGGTCAGCTGTGTTTTGTCGTCGAGTTCATGGAACTAAAAATCAGACACTCAACGGCACGAACACCGCTGGTGCTACCACCTCCAGCTAAGTTCGACTAAATCCCCACGAACAGAGCGCCGTTTGACAGAAGTAATCTACGGAACACACTTCAACACTGACTTTGTGCACGAACGGTCCCGTTCAACTATTTGTAGTGCACTTTAATCATTGGAAATAGACCGGCTGCACAGCCTAATGCTCTGGAACGTTTTTTGTGCATGAAACCATGCATGCGGTCGGTCAAAAAAAGACTTCCAGGAATTTCCTGAACCCCTGCTCTGATCTGGGTGATTTTTTGCTATATTGTTCACACATATCAAGGCTATCAAGGGATATGTTGTATTTTGGGGTACTTATAAGACTTTGTAAAATGTGTTTTTTAGGCTTGGGGATAATTACGTTAATACATTATCTCTCTTAATTGTATCACAGGCAGAGGGGAGGGATTGTGTGCCGTATGTGGGAGTGTCAGTCATTGTTACCATGTTTATATTGGTCTGTACAATTTGTGTCCTGGTGCCCCATCATGTCCAGTGGGTGTTCCTCTGGCCTGAAAAGTTGTATAAAAATCCAACCTGTACCATTAAACTCTCAGACCTTCTTACCCTCAACTCACAGCCTCATCTCGTGTTGTAGGGAACAGCTAGAATCACTAAAGGAATTGCTATAATAATTATACTCCATTAGATTTTACTAGCTCTTGTAAGAGCTCTACAATAATAAAATAATAATAATACAGCTGGTCCTGCTATCCTCTCTTGGAGGAGAGGGTTACCCACTGGAACCTGGAGCCTTGTCATATGTCCAGGGTGGACAGAAGACGGCGAGACCCCAACCAAGCTGCGGCGGTTCATGGGGTCTGCAGTGCCCCTGGTGTCTGGTGCGGTGCTGATGGTACTTGGTGAGCACTAGGAGGGTCCGTCCCAGTAACTTTACATATCATTGTGAACAAATGCGGTAAATACTTTGCTGCTTCAAATAATCCTTATTGTCACATTCTTATGATGACAAGCAAGGCTTTTTTCTTTTTTGTTACCATCCCTTTAAATGCAGTTCGGATTTTTCACCTCTAGTGGCCTCCCTAGCCACAACATACTCACCTGTATCCTATGTTAATAAGTCCTGCTATAAATGGCCACACAGGCAACAAGGCAAGAGGCCATTACATTGAAGTTGGTGTTCTTACCAAGAACTTCATATCCTGGCTCCTGTGAGAGATCCTGTACTTACCTGCATTGCATCCTACCTAAAGGTAATTACCTGCATGGCAAACTACTAGAATTGCTACAGGCATTACTCCTTCCTAAATTGGATTAGGAACTCCTGTACTTGCCTATATTGCTTCAATCCTGCACCAAACGACCTGATCTACTATTGATTGAAACTGCTTACCTGATTCATTCAATCCTGCACCCTTCCTTCTTGGATTGCTATTGAAATTATCTTAACTACCTCGATAAAAACAACCTGCAAAACCCACTATCTGGACATTGCTGAAATTTGATTTGGACTCTTGGTTGTTTTCTTTATAGGGCATATTGCCTTAAATATTTCTCCCTTTTGCTTATTATTTATTCTACTAAAAATGCTGTTATAATGTCAAAGGATACGAATAAAGTCACTTCTGTTAAACCTGGCAATCGTCTCCTATCTGACCTGAACGAGAATCTAAATCATATAGAAGGGTGTTTATCACTAAAACAAAACACTAGAAGGGTTAACTATGGTATTATTTCATCTATTGTTATGATTATACAAAGTATAACAAATGTTAACAGGTAAAATCTGTGGAAAATCTTTATATGTCTAGCACAGCCGCGCCTGATGTTGTTATATGTCTAGCAGTTAGATTATGGAGATGTTACCAAGATTCAAATACAGCAAAAAGAGGAGTTATTGAGCAACCACTTTGATTGCTGTATCAACATAACATGTATTATAATGGGACCCATGTGCCTTAAGACAATGTCTTGGAAATGCGATCAATTAATCTACTCCATAAAAGAATATCAGAATAATTATTATCTATATCCAATCTATACACATCATAAGCTGTGTAAACGTTTCATGGAAAAAAAAAAAAAAGCAAAGGCAAATGACATACAACCAATATCAACACCATCACCACAGTGATAACTTCTGATGCTGATATCTGCAACCAATTCTAGCCGAATACTGGAATCGCTGGACTCTACAACCAATGCTTGCCAAATTTTACCCAGGTATTATTATTATTATTATTATTATTATTATTATTATTGCCATTTATATAGCGCCAACAGATTCCGTAGCGCTTTACAATATTTTGAGAGGGGGGGGATGTAACAATAAATAAGACAATTACAAGAAAACTTACAGGAATAATAGGTTGAAGAGGACCCTGCTCAAATGAGCTTACAGTCTATAGGAGGTGGGGTATTAGAAACATTAGGATAGGAAATATCAAGTAGGAGTGAAGCAGAGCTGGAGGAGAGAGCAAAGCACTATCCCATAGGAGAGCAAGAGACAGGTATGTAAGGGAGAGATTACTCTGGGAGGCCATACGCTTTCCTGAAGAGATGGGATTTAAGGCCCTTCTTAAATGATTGAAGACTAGGGGAGAGTCTGATGGCAGTAGGCAAGTTATTCCATAGGAGAGGAGCCGCCCGTGAGAGGTCCTGCAAGCGTGAGTTGGCCGTACGGGTGCGAGCAGCGGTCAGGAGGTGGTCGCGGGCAGAGCGGAGGGTACGAGGAGGGGCATACCTCTGGATCAGTGAAGAGATATAAGAGGGGCTGGAATTGTTCAGTGCTTTAAATGTATGGGTTAGCACTTTGAATTGACTCCTATAGGATACAGGGAGCCAATGTAAGGACTGGCAGAGGGGCGAGGTGTGAGAGGACCGACTGGATAGGAAAATCAGTCTAGCTGCAGCATTCATTACAGACTGTAGCGGGGCAGTACGGCTTTTGGGGAGACCAATCAGGAGAGGGTTACAGTAATCCATGCGGGAAATTGCTAGAGCATGGACAAGCTCCTTGGTAGCATCTTGCGTAAGAAAGGGGCGGATGCGGGCTATGTTTATAATACAAACACAAGATATATATGTTTATAATACAAACACAACATAAGATGTAGGTATAATACAAACACAAGATCCAGCAATATATCTAAGGACATAACAGAGTAGGGGATCATCTGCTAAATACAGATCAAATAGAGAAACATAGCGTTTAACTGTGTGAGAGTAAGTGCAGTTGTATAGTTTACAATTGACCACTCACAAATTATCAGATGTAAAACAGCCTTGAATGAAATCTTTTTCTTCTGATTCTTCACACTCCCATCAGTCAATCAGAATATTTGCTCAAAAGAGAAAATATATGGAACAAATGAAGTGCAATTCCAGAGTAAAGTACAAAAAGAATTTAATAACTTACATATAAGTTAAAAGCAATGAGCATATCACCACTGGGCGTCCTACGCGTTTTGTCCTAAGATGGGACTTCCTCAGGGACTTGGTGCATCAATAACAGCAGAAATATGTATAAAAAAAAAAAACATTCCCCCCCCGCCAGTTCTTATAGAAACATAGAAACATAGAATGTGACGGCAGAGAAGAACCATTCGGCCCATCTAGTCTGCCCAGTTTTCTAAATACTTTCATTAGTCCCTGGCATTATCTTATAGTTAGGATAGCCTTATGCCTATCACACGCATGCTTAAACTCCTTTACTGTGTTAACCTCTACCACTTCAGCTGGAAGGCTATTCCATGCATCCACTACCCTCTCAGTAAAGTAATACTTCCTGATATTATTTTTAAACCTTTGTCCCTCTAATTTTAGACTATGTCCTCTGGTTGTGGTAGTTTTTCTTCTTTTAAATATAGTCTCCTCCTTTACTGTGTTGATTCCCTTTATGTATTTAAATGTTTCTATCATATCCCCCCTGTCTCGTCTTTCCACCAAGCTATACATGTTAAGATCCTTTAACCTTTCCTGGTAAGTTTTATCCTGCAATCCATTAACCAGTTTAGTAGCCCTTCTTTGAACTCTCTTTAAGGTATCAATATCCTTCTGAAGATAGGGTCTCCAGTACTGTGTACAGTACTCCAAGTGAGGTCTCACCAGTGTTCTATACAATGGCATGAGCACTTCCCTCTTTCTACTGCTAATACCTCTCCCTATACAACCAAGCATTCTGCTAGCATTTCCTGCTGCTCTATTACATTGTCTGCCTACCTTTAAGTCATCAGAAATAATCACCCCTAAATCCCTTTCCTCAGATGTTGAGGTTAGGACTCTATCAAATATTCTGTACTCTGCCCTTGGGTTTTTACGTCCAAGATGCATTATCTTGCACTTATCCACATTAAATGTCAGTTGCCACAACTCTGACCATTTTTCTAGTTTACCTAAATCATTTGCCATTTGACTTATCCCTCCTGGAACATCAACCCTGTTACATATCTTAGTATCATCCGCAAAAAGACACACCTTACCATCAAGACCTTCTGCAATATCACTAATAAAAATATTAAATTATATATCCCCTCCCGGAGTTCATTATTCAATTATTCCCGGCCGATAATTTGTGAGTGGCCAATTGTAAACTATACAACTTCACTTACTCTCACACAGTTAAACGCTATGTTTCTCTATTTGATCTGTATTTAGCAGATGATCCCCTACTCTATTATGTATTTGTATTGAAGACAAGAGGAAGTCTTTGGGGACCTTTTTCTGGAACCTTTACCCTACACAGGGAAGTTCCGTTTTGTTTACCAACTATCACTGTTTTTCACTGGGGTTGTGCGCACATATTCTGTTTGTTTGTATATATTTCTGATATATTTCCTCATTTGTGACACAACCATAATGACAACTCATTCATTTGCCAACATTCAAAGAGGTAGAAATGTCAGATTTGAGAAAATGTTCCATCATAATACAGAGAATATCCCTTTAAGAGATTCAGATAATTTTTATTTTACCAAATTAGAACGTCTAATGGTAAAAGAAACTAAAAAATGTTGGGAAGTATCATATCTTGAAAGTTATCTAAAAGAGGGTTTAATCCCTAGAGGATTAAGAGTAGAAAAAATTCCAGCATGTGGTATAGAAGATTTCTTGAAAAAATGGGATTTAATTTTGGACACATGTTCACAAAATTTGATGAAACTGATAATTGAGTTTGAAAATCACAATAGAGACCAAACAGAAATAGATATAAAAACTTTAGAAACAGATGGAACTCAAAATAAAGAGTCCAATGAATACAAAGAAAAGGAGAAAGAAATCTGCAACAAAATTAACAATTTAGAAGAAAAAATTGCAGAAACTAAAAATAATAAAATGAAGAGAGATAGAAGGGATAAAACCTTCAACACGTTTTCCACTAGTAACAAAATAAAAAATAGACACAAACGTAATTATAATAGAGATACCAGAAATTTTGAAAATACACGAGGGAACACATTTATTAGGAGAGACAGCCCATTTAAAAGGAACACCTCTCCTATTGGAAATAGAAACACTTTAAGGAATTATGTTTCCAATTCACCTATAAAAGACACATAAATATTCCACATATAGTCCACCAATCACTAGACGTAAAACTTTCACTCCAAAAAGATTCCAAAATAGTTCACGTACACAACATGATCAATTTAAACAAAGAGAAAGAAAGGAATTTATTCCCCCAAATTACAACAACCCCTCTCCCAAAAAATCGTATGCACAGGTGGCAAGCACGAGTCCAGAACATCAAAATGAAAGGGAAAATCTTTTTTTAGAAAGGGAATCCCGTCACAAGGACGGAAGGATTACCCAATTTTTCAAACCCCGCCACAACCGCCAAGAAACATCGCCAGATATGCATCTAACTCCCTCCAAGAGAAAAAGAATAGAGGAGAATCCTCGGAGAGAGGATTTCTTGAGAAAAAAGCATTAGAAAAACAATATGGTGTTTACAATCTAACAGACATAGAACTCAGTGATACAGATTTAAAGGCCCTAAACAAAGGTCTAAAGTTTGCTCCCAATCGATAAATGAATTTTTTTAATACTTATATTGATGTACAAAAATATATATGAAAAATGACACTTAAAAGATTTTTTCTAAAAAAAGAAAGAGAGGAAAATATGTCTTTAAAAAGCCCAAGTGTAGCTAGACCTTGGTCCTGGAAACTTAACCCCACGCTACTACACAACCCACAAATAACAGAGGCAATACACACGGAACTGACAAACTACTTCACACTGAATGCACCCACAGCATCCTCACCAGGCATACTATGGGCTGCCCATAAGACGGTCCTGAGAGGGAAATTTATAAGCCTAGCATCACATCTGAAAAAAACCCAACTAGCAGAGTTAACTACAGCCCTCACAAACCTCCGATCCCTGGAAACGAGCCACAAACAAAACCCCACACAAGACATTCTCAAAGAAATCACAGAATGCCGATCCAAAATCAAGGACTTTATGACAAAAGACACACACAAAGCCATGCAATGGACCAAACAAACCTATTATGAAAAATCTAACAAAGCCGACACCCTACTTGCCAGGAAACTGAAACGCAGGGCCGACCATAAGCGAATAGACACAATACAATCACCAGACGGCACCAAACACCAAGCACCAACTCAGATCGGGGAGGTCTTCCAAAAATATTTCTCCACGCTATACGACCACAGCCCCAACACCCGACTAGACCCCGACAAGACCAGACGATCCATAGACGAATACCTAAAAAAAATACCCCTACCAGCCTTAAAAGCGGAAGCAATAGCCAAAATAAGTGAACCAGTCACCATCGAAGAAATTGCAAAAACCATCAAAAATACCAAACCAAATAAAAGCCCAGGCCCGGACGGTTTCACAGGACTATATTACAAAACTTTCCCCGCCATCCTTCTCCCCCACCTCTGCAACCTCTTTAACGCAATATTACAAGGACACCCCATACCCCCCGACATCCTAAGAGCAAATGTATGCCTTCTCCCCAAACCTAACAAAACCCACCTAGATCCAAGCCACTACAGACCGATATCCTTACTAAACGTAGACGTAAAGCTACTAACAAAATTACTTGCGGACAGGATCAACCCCCACGTACACAAACTTATCCACCCAGACCAGGTGGGCTTCATACCCCTTAGACAGGCATACGACAACACAAGACGAACCTTCGACCTCCTATGGACGACATCTCACCGACAAATTCCCACCCTATTCCTATCCCTAGACGCCGAAAAGGCATTTGACCGACTGTTATGGCCATTCCTTTTTGCCACCCTGCACAAATTCCGATTCCCGGACACAATTCTAAACGCACTAGAAGTCCTGTACTCCACACCGGTAGCAAACCTCCTAATCCCAAATGCTCAGCCCCCCTCTTTCCGCATTTTCAACGGGACGAGACAGGGCTGCCCCCTCTCCCCACTCCTATTTGCCCTCTCATTAGAACCCCTACTCCAAACCCTGCGCACTGACGCATCAATAAAAGGAGTACGCATTAGAAACGAAGAATATAAAGTGGCAGGCTATGCCGATGACCTACTCCTCACCATCACCGATCCGAGGAACTCACTCCCATCCCTACTACACACCATACAAGAATACGCACGGGTCTCAGGCTACCGCCTTAACCTAGACAAGACGGAAGCACTCCCGGTACAAATCCCCCCAGAGGACCTAGACGCACTAAAATCAGACTACCCGTTCCACTTCAACCTCACACACATACACTATCTAGGTGTAGACTTACCAGTAGACGTATCCAAGACATACCAACTCAATTACTCCCCCTTACTGCTAAAAGCAACGGCCGACCTCAAAACCTGGGAAACACACTCCATCTCTTGGCTAGGAAGGGTAGCTTGCATAAAGATGAATCTCCTCCCGAGATTCTTATACTTATACCAAACACTACCGGTCCAAGTAGTCGCCAAGGACTTTAAACTATTGCAATCACAAATAGACCGCTTTGTCTGGGCCAACAAACGAGCCAGGATACGGAGAGACGTCCTCTACCTCCCGACACGATCCGGAGGTCTTGGCTTACCCCATTTCCTCCACTATTTCCACGCAGCTCAACTAGCTCAGATTAAAGCACTGCACACCCCCATAGGACTGAAAAGATGGGTGGACCTTGAGCATGACTTATTTGGCCAAGATTTCCCCTCCCTCTATATCTGGGTCCCAAAACAAGCAAGACCACAACCCCCTCCCACCACACCGGCACTCGACACCTCCATAGCAATCTGGAACAAACTCTCCATAAAACATGCACTCACGACGAACCCCTCCCCCATGACACCAATCCTGAGAAACAAACACTTCACACCAGGCATGACCCCAAAAGACTTCACCCACTACGAAGACAATGACCTCATACGGACATACCAATTCTTCCAAAACCAGAAAATCATTGCATTCACAGACCTACCTCAAAACAGACCATTCACCACACACGACTTCTTCCGATACCTACAAATTAAAAACCTCCTGGAAACCCCCACATACAAACGAGCCGGTCTCACACCACTCACAGCCTTCGAACAAACATGTATACATGCCCCCATACAAAAAAGCCAGATCTCCACGACTTACGCACACTTACTCAAAACGACGGGGACACGGCCCCCAGGGTATGTCACAGCTTGGGAAAGGGATCTAGGACCCCCTGCAGACCCCACTGATTGGTCAGCCATATGGGAAGCCACAGCAACGGTTACAATATGTGTAACACATAAAGAGCAGGCATACAAAACCCTAATGCGCTGGTACCACACCCCACTAAGACACAAGCAAATGGGACTATCCGCATCAGATAGATGCTGGAAGAAGTGCGGCCACAAAGGAACTTATTACCACATGTGGTGGGAATGTCCCCACATCACACAAATTTGGACAGACGTAGCGGCCCTTGCCTCAAAAGTTTTACACGACAATATCCCAAGGGACCCGTGGCTATGGCTATTATCCAAACCGCTCGAAAATACACCGCGAGCCCACAACAAATTACTAGCCAAATTAGCCTTGGCCACTAGGAGAGCCATAGCGTCCCACTGGGGTGCACCCACAATCCCGACACTCACAGACATTAAAAAGAAAATGAACGAGGCCAGGTCGATGGACAACTTATCAGCGCTCATACATGATACCACAACACATTGCAATAAAATATGGGACCTGTGGCTCATGGAACCCTCCACAGCCACTTAGGAAACAGAGGGCAGAGAAAGCGTATACACCGCGAGACTGGCAACTGGTACACAGGAGAACCATAACCTGGTCGACTCATGTGGAACACACAAACGACATACAAAGTGATACATCCACCACAGACGAAAATTACCCCAGACCTGTGAAAGCTATCATACAGGCAGTAAGATCTATCTATACTCAAACCCGGTCTCACTTGTAACCACACAACAGGGCTAATCTTGATACCACTAAAACATCCTGAGTCCATAACGAGCAAACACCCAACCCAGATGTCAGGGACGCCTACGCCCCCACCCCTCAACCCCCCCCCCACTACCCCTCTAGACACCCCAAAACAGGGGACCCCCCAAAAATAAAACATACCCCACCCCTGAGTGATGTCCCCCCCCCCTACACCTAGCAAAGGTTAACTACTGCTCATCATAACGCTACAAAGTTACATAACTGTATGTTATTTAGGTTGAGTTGAAAATGTGTTAAATAGTCTATGGGAACGACACCCCCAATATTGGTTACAAAACACAAACAATGCAAGGAAACATTACCGGAACAATGCTAGAGACGCAAAGTTAAGGAATAGGTTCCCTACCCCCCCCCCCTTTTTTCATTTCTGTACCCCACCCCAATCCCCAGATACAAAAGATATCGACCAGAAGGTAGAAATTGTTTATTTGCAACTAAAACAGGTGGAAACCACCAACAGTTATATGATATACACACTGGAACTGTTTGTCTATCGCAAAAATTACAGGTATGTTTTGTGAAATTTGTACTACAAATTTTAAACCCCTCGTTTTCTTTTCTGTACCCCCACCCCATAAAACAAAAATCTTTTAAAAATAAAGAATTTAAAAAAAAAAAAAAAGCCCAAGTGAACCATTAGGCATTGAATTGAACAAGTTTGAAATAAAGTCTCATTTTTACCCAGTGGGAGATAGAGGTCCCTTTTTGGAGACCTTTAATAACATGGTGTGCCACGATTTGGAAAAATTAGAAAAAGAGGAAAAAAAACAACGGGAAAATAAATATAATATGAGCAAAGAGGAATCGATAAGTATCACCAAGCTCCAAAAAATGGACAACATAATTGTTAAGGAAGCAGATAAAGGGGGGGCCATAGTCATAATGACAAAGGAATACTATATGCATGAGGCCCATAGGATTTTGGGTGACATTGACACCTATATAAAACTTACAGGAGATCCTACCAAAAAATTCAATACCATTCTAGGAATTTTACTAGATCAGGCGTATAGGGAAGGCATAATTTCTAAAAACAACAAAGAATATCTTTTCAACAAATTTCCAATTATCCCCATTTTTTATTTCCTTCCTAAACTACACAAACACCCCACAATACCGCCAGGTAGGCCTATTATTAGTGGCATAAATTCTATCTCTGCCCATTTATCGGAGTTTGTTGACCATCATCTCCAAAAATATGCCCAGGAAGCACCTTCCTATTTAAAAGATACAGCTCACATTTTGAGAATGGAAAATGTAATCTGGAAACCAGATTTCATCTGGGTAACCATTGATGTTGCCTCACTGTATACTGTAATCAGGCATAACAAAGGTCTGATTGCAGTAGAACGAGTTATGGAAAAGGATGAAAATGTAGCATCTGATTTCCGTAGGTTTATTTTAAAGAGCATTCACTATATTCTCAAACACAATTTTTTCTTTTTTGATGATTCATTGATGATGATCCAGGTTCGCCCCCCAGCTATGCAAACATATATATGCGGGATTGGGAATCCAACCACATATGGAGTGGGCATGGCTGGGCAGCGAACCTGGTCCTATGGAAACGATTTATTGATGACATTATAATGATTTGGCAGGGCCCACGAGAAGAGCTATTACTCTTTTTGGACTATATTCATCAGAATGAATATGGTCTAAAATTTACATACGAGATGAATACTATCACAATAAATTTTTTAGACATATGCTTTTTTGTGGAGAATAATAAGATCGAGTCAAAATGTTTTTTTTAAAAAAACTGAGGGTAACAGTTACATACATAGAAAGAGTTGCCACCAGGAGAGATGGCTAGAAACAATTCCAAAGAGCCAATTAATACGGGTGAGGAGAAATTGTACAAAGAAATCAGATTACAGGGAGCAAGCTAGGCATCTAAAAAATAAATTTATAGCAAAAAAATACGAACCTACTTTGCTGGATAAAGAAATTGAGGAAATTGAAAAAAAGAGTAGAAAAGACCTAATGATATCTAAACCTAAGAAAATCCCCCAAATGGACTACAATTTCTCTTTCATCACACAGTAGAACACACAACATTGGAAAATCAAAAAGATTTTCAATAAACATTGGAATATTCTATGTAGAGATCCCATACTAGGTAAAGTGTTACCCAAAAAAACACCTATGATTTTTAGAAGAACAAGAAATTTGAAAAACATTCTTGCACCCAGTTATGCATTAAAAATTCAGCGAAAAGGCAGACCATTTACCATCAATGGTTTTAACCCGTGCAACAACTGTAAAGCATGTAAAAATCAAAAATACACACAAAAGAAAGAATTTATGAGCTTTACAACAGGAGAGAAATTTAAAATAAAATCTAATATAAACTGTAACATCAAAAATGTAGTCTACATGCTCCAATGCCCATGCGGGAAACAATATGTGGGAAGAACCTGTAGAAAACTTAAAGAAAGAATATTGGAACATCAAAACAATATTAGAAAAAAATCAATTAAACACATAGTACCTCTGCATTGCAATTCTTGCAATCAATTTGGTTGGCAAAATTTTTCCTTCGTGGGCATTGAACATGTGGATCCCTACTGGAGGGGAGGAGATTTAACCAAACAACTCTCACAAAGAGAAACATTCTGGATAAATAAACTAAAGACACTCCAACCTTGGGGTCTGAATCTGGACATTGACCTGTGGAGTTTTTTTGAGGATTAACTTTGGTTGTGTAGAGTGTTTATATGGATGTCGCACTTCCTTTTCTTCATTTCATTTCTACGTATTTTTCAACATTCGTATAAGGGTGCTATTAATGAAACTTTTTCCCGAAAGAATATATACCGTATTTATCGGCGTATAACACGCACCGGCGTATAACACGCACCTCATTTTTAGAAAGAAATTCCAGGAAATTTCCCCCCCCCCCATAGTTTCCCCCCCTCATCCTATAGTGTTCCCTCCCCTCCCATAGTATTCTCCCCCCCTCCCCTCCCATAGTATTCTCCCCCCTCCCCTCCCATAGTGTACTTCCCCCCCCTCCCCTCCCCTCCCATAGTGTACTTCCCCCCCCCCCCCTCCCATAGTGTACTCCCCCCCCCTCCCATAGTGTACTCCCCCCCCCTCCCATAGTGTACTCCCCCCCCCTCCCATAGTGTACTTCCCCCCCCCTCCCCTCCCCTTCCATAGTGTACTTCCCCCCCCCTCCCCTCCCCTCCCATAGTGTACTTCCCCTCCCATAATTACTTACCTGTCCTGAAGCGTGGGCCGGCTTCACAGCTTGCACCGCGGTACAGGAACTTTAATTTCATGTTCCGGTTTCCGGTGGGACTGAAAGGAAGTGTGCACACTATTGTGCACACTTCCTTTCAGTCCCGCCGGAAACCGGAACATGAAATTAAAGTTCCTGTACCGCGGTGCAAGCTGTGAAGCCGGCCCACGCTTCAGGACAGGTAAGTAATTATGGGATATCGGCGTATAACACGCACCCACGATTTTCCCCCTATTTTCAGGGGAAAAAAGTGCGTGTTATACGCCGATAAATACGGTATATACAATTTAGTCCATCAGTGGTATTAGCATCAAATATTGGGCCATATAAATAATATAGCCCTTTATCCACATCAGTATTAAATATGGGGCCCCTTTAAAAACTTTAAAAACTCTAAAAGAAAAACCTATAGAGGTAGAAAAATGTTTAAGCATTATAGAAAGTGAGATGAAGGGGAGGAGTGCGAAAATATATAAATATATATGTAGAAACGGGTTCCACCTTATGCACTTAATCACTAATATATTATAAAGAAAAGTTATGTGCTGATATTGGGCTGTATGTCTATCCATCTGCTTGTCTTGCACACATTCTCAGAATGGGGAATGTAAGAATTAATATATAAGGAAGATGTAAATATATGGAGCTTTATTCCAGATTTTTTTCTTTATTTTGAATGTAATAATCTAGATGTATATACTTGCTTTAGTGTATTTTTATTTTATTTTATTTTGATAATGACTATATATAACAGTCTATATATATAATTTATATATATTTTTTTTTACATTTTTTTATATTTATACATTGAATATATTTTTTCTGTAGTTTCTAATTTGATGATAATGGATACTTTTATCCACAATTGTGCTATCCAGAGTTCTTTTAACTTCTTTCCCCCTCATATGCCTCTATTTGCCCATATGTCTCCGGGAGAACTGAAGATTCATGACCGTCATCCATTTCCGGGTATTTGGAACGCACGTCTGGAACGCAAGGGGCGTGCGTGCGTGATGACGACATCGCGTCCAAGCAGGAAGTGCCGCCCGAATAGAGAAGAAACACCGGCTGGGAATAATTGAATAATGAACTCCGGGAGGGGATATATAAGAACTGGCGGGGGGGGAATGTTTTTTTTTTTTTATACATATTTCTGCTGTTATTGATGCACCAAGTCCCTGAGGAAGTCCCATCTTAGGACGAAACGCGTAGGACGCCCAGTGGTGATATGCTCATTGCTTTTAACTTATATGTAAGTTATTAAATTCTTTTTGTACTTTACTCTGGAATTGCACTTAATTTTTTCCATATATTTTCTCTTTTGAGCAAATATTCTGATTGACTGATGGGAGTGTGAAGAATCAGAAGAAAAAGATTTCATTCAAGGCTGTTTTACATCTGATAATTTGTGAGTGGCCAATTGTAAACTATACAACTTCACTTACTCTCACACAGTTAAACGCTATGTTTCTCTATTTGATCTGTATTTAGCAGATGATCCCCTACTCTATTATGTATTTGTATTGAAGACAAGAGGAAGTCTTTGGGGACCTTTTTCTGGAAACTTTACCCTACACAGGGAAGTTCAGTTTTGTTTACCAACTATCACTGTTTTTCACTGGGGTTGTGCGCACATATTCTGTTTGTTTGAATATATCTAAGGAATCTGAACTACTACAGGCCTTTAAAACTTTGGATTACAATTACGATCAGGATCCGTCCAAGAATATCTTACTCTGGAACTTGATGTGCTTTTTGATTCTTTCCCAGACAAAAGCTTTGCTCATTTTAACCCAACCATCTTTTACATCCAAAGATCACGCTAAGGATGTTTTATAGTTACAACCATGATCAAAGACAATGGGAGCATAAAAACTTAAAGACTGTTGGGAGAACTCTGGATTACAGATTTAAAGAAGAAATGCTTTACGATGCCCACAGTTTAATGGAGAGGGTTTTATGGGCATTTATAAATATTAGAATGAAATGTTTTTAGAATGAAACGTTGCATTTCTTAAACTGTGTACTTTGTCTTTAAGAGAATTTGCAAACTGACAATTTGATAGAAATGGAACATGTGTTTTTCATACAATGTTTCTTTAATAAATGGCTTCTTACCCATGTACAGATAATATGGTGTTCAGACTTTTTAAAGACGTCTGCAATGGACTCCTGGAGGAGTGTGGAGGCTGGCCTTCTGCCCATCGACTATGGGCCAGCCCCTGTAAAGAACCAGTTATATTTTATTTTCCCTGTGCCCAGAACTTTTAAACTTTCCCCAGTTCGGTACTTTCAAACTACCAAACACAGATAAACCCTGGCTCATTCAAATGCGCTCTATAAGATTGACGCCGTTCGTTTATGCAAACGCACGTGTTCAAACGAATGGCGGCCATCTTATTAATGCGAATGCAGGCAGTGGTAGAAAGGCGTCAAGTGACTGGAACTAATTTCGCCCACAGAAACTCCCGAACACTGGTCAACTTCTTTACAGCCTAATAGCCAGGGGGTGCGTTCGGTAGTTTGCGAAGAGAATCTCCCGAACGATGACCGGCCATTGAAGCTATTCCTATGGAACTATTTTGGGCTTACACCTCATGGACGGCCGGTCAGAACTTGTGGCGATTTCCCTGTACTGCATGGATCTGCATGCAATTTGCACACCTTAGGTGCTCTGATCAGGGGTGTTTGGGGATATAATTTTGTATTATATGCATTTTTAATATTTTATGTTTTATTGCTGAGTCACTCTAGAGCAGGCATAGGCAACCTTCGGCACTCCAGATGTTTTGGACTACACCTCCCATGATGCTTTGCCAGCATTATGGGTGTAAGAGCCTTATGTGAGATGTAGTCCAAAACATCTGGAGTGCAGAAGGTTGCCTATCCCTGCTCTAGAGCCGGAGAGATAAATAGTTTAGGCAAAGTACACTAAATTCTCTCTAAGACTCACAGGCTCCAGGGCATGTTAGGGGAGGAGTTTAGGTGTGGACCTTGTAACAGATGCCCTGTTCACTGGATTTATATTTTGTTGCCATCCTGAACTTTTAATTGTAATGCCGTTCACCTAAAACAGTATACGAACTAAGATGAACTGACTTTACCCAGCTAGTTTGTATACCGAATGTTTTACCGAACATTTCAACCACCCAAGACAGTCGTGTGCCGTCAATTGACCTATTTGACACTATTCCAAACCACAACTCTAAAGTGGTTCTAAGTGGTTCACTGGGTGGCAGTCGATTCATATGCACGAACACGTGGCGGCGGCCATCTTGTTTTGTCGAACGCGTCCAACGGGGTTTGGTCGTCGAGTGTCTGGAACTATTTTCGGACTATCAACGGCCCGAACACCGCTGAGACTTCCAGGACCACTTAGATTCGTCCTAATTCATCTGAAGGAGCCCGCATTCGGTAAAAACAACGCACGAACAAAGAGGCACACGACTACATAACGCACAAACGATTCTTAAAGATATTGTTCGACCTTTTGAACTGCACAAAAGACTCATGGAACTATTCTGGGCAGGAGCCTCGCGTGCGGATGGGCAGAAATGGGACTTCCATATAACTTTAGAATCCCTAAACCGATCTAGGTGATTTTTGAATATGTTGTTCCCCCAGATCGGGGCTATCAGGAGATATACGTTTCATGGGGTTCGGATGTGATTTTGGGGTGCTTCCAGAAATGTTAAAAAAAATATATATTTTTTCGTTTGGAGATAATTGAGTTGATACAGTAATTAACTAAATTATCTCCCAAGCAGAGGGGAGAGATTGTGTATATTGTATGGGAGTGTCTCACTGTCAACTCTGTTTTTATTGGTTTATTAACTTTGTGTCCCTGTGTCCAACAAGGTCCACGTGTCACCCTTGTTGGGAAACTTGCATAAAAGGCCAGTGTGCCTCCATTCAAATCCAGTTCTGCTTAACCCTCAACACGTAGCCTTGTCTCGTGCTTGTAGGGAACCTGCTTTACAACTAATCAAAGTTAAAGAAGCCCTTCTCACCCGTTATGCTGTCACCCCAGAGGCATACCGCCGCCGTTGTCGGGAATCCAAAAAGAGAGTGGAATGGGCATACCGCTTACATCGCATTGCTTCCCATTGGATTACGGGGTGTCAATTGGAGGAAGTACTCCAATTGTTTTTGCTAGAATACTTCTTGCTTGGACTACAACCTGAACTACAAGAGTGGGTACGAGATCGTCGACCCCTCACTTTAAATGATGCTGCTCGATTGTCAGATGAATATGCAGATACCAGGAGGGTGAGTCAAACCACCCCAAGACCTCCTCCCCACACAGAATCCCGGGCCACTGCTCAAGTTCATCGCCCCAAATTCCGTGCTCCTAAATACCCACGGTATCAAACAAAGATCCAGTGTCATCGGTGCCACGGATAGGGCCATATGAGTGCTAGTTGTCAGTTAGGGCACTCTGCACATACCGGGAGGTGTCCCACACCCGTAGCTTGTCGGTACTTTGCAATATAGAGAAACCGGGGCTCCCACATTTCAGCGTGCTTGGTTCTTCGGCCTGTTATGGTGGCATGGGCTTCCTCTGCCCCCTGAATATCTTCCACCCGGCGGATCCACTCATGCTTAGTCGGTACTGTGTCCACCTTCCAATGGGCTGGAATGTTGGCCTTTGCGGCATTAAGCAGATGCCGTAGTATCGACTTCTTGTATACCGGTATGGGCTGGGTGGAAATATGTAGCAGGGCCAGTTCCGCATCCCAGTTGGGTACGTCTCTCAAGATAAGCATCACCTCATCCCTGATCATGACCCAGTAGGGAGCGATGAGTCTGCATTCCCACCAGATGTGTAGCACCGCGCCGCGTTCTTCTTGGCATCTCCAGCATACCGGGGGGGTGCATGGGAAAATTCGGTGCAGTAGTACCCGCACCGCTGCTCGGGGATCCGTGTATAGGGCAGAGATCCAAGTGAGGAGCCTCTCCCCACAGCCCTGCCATTTCAGCGTCTCCATCAGATACGCCCAGTTGACCCGATCAAATGCCTTCTCCGCGTCCGTGGAGAGAAGCATCAATCGGGTCCCCCGCTTCCGAGCGTGGTGTTGGATGGCGAATAATCTCATAGTGCTATCTCTGGCTTCCCTGCCTGGTATAAACCCTGTCTGGTCAGCATGTATCAGCCCGGGCAGGAGGTGTTTGAGGCGGGTAGCCAGGACTTTCGCGAACAGTTTGGAATCCACGTTAAGCAGTGAGATCGGGCGGTAGCTGCCGCACTGCAACGGGTCCTTCCCAGGTTTCAGGAGTACGGTGATGGTAGCAGCTACTGATTCTCTGCCCAGAGGTCCCCCCTCTCCGACCGCGTTGAGGGCGTTGGTAAGTCGTGATAGAAGTATTCCCGAGAAACTTTTGTAGTACCCCAAGGAGAAGCCGTCCGGACCCGGTGCCTTGCCGGTCTTAGATGTTTTCAGGGCCGCGGCTATTTCTTCCACACTAATCGGTGCGTCTAGAAGCGCTGCGGAATCCTGGTCCAATCTATCCATACCCATTTCAGATAGGTAGTCTTAGGTCAATGCACGGTGTCGTGTAGTATCAGCTTCTCCATTTGGTGTGTGTAAGTTATAAAGCTTCTCATAGAAAAGCCGGAATTCCTCTGCGATCTTCTCCGGGAAGGGAGACACCTCCTCGGAGGTCAGGCGTATCTGACGAATTTGCCGGTGGGGCATGGGGCCCTTCAGCAGGCGTGCTAGGTATTTGCCACCCTTATTAGCGTGGGTATAGTAAAAGCCCCTCGTTCGTTGCACCGACCTGAGGTGTCTTTTCAGGAGGAGTGCTTTAAGTTGCCTCCTATGCTCCATCAACTCGCCATAGACTGCGTTTAGTTGGGATCTCTTATGACTGCGCTCAAGCGTCGAGATAGTGTGGTGTAACTCAGTTAATTCAGCCATGAATGCCTTCCGTTTCTGCGAGGCGATCCGTATGAGAGTGCCGCGGATCACGCTCTTGTGCGCTTCCCATAGGGAAATCGGGGAAATGTCCGGGGTGTCATTCTCCCGAAAATACTGCTCCAACGCCTGGTGCAGCTGGTCTTTGGTATCTGGGTCTAACAACAGGGCTTCGTTAAGTCGCCAGGTCCATCCTGTTGGCTTGTAAAGAGGGGAGCTCAGTTCCATTTCGACAGATCCATGGTCCGACCATGTAGCCGGGGTAATGTCAGCCCCTAGTAGGCGGGAGAGTCCTTCTTGAGTGATAAAGAGATAGTCGATGCGTGAGTATCGATTATGGAGCGCTGAAAAATAAGTGAAGTCTTTCACCGAAGGATGTAATGTCCTCCAGCAGTCCACTAGTCTCAAGGCCTCCATCGATTGATGGATGGATCAGATGTGACGTTGCGGAATGCAGCTATGGCCCGTGGAGGAGTCTAAGGTTGGGTACAGTGGGGTATTAAAGTCGCCTCCCATGATTAGGATTCCATCCGAGAAGTCCTCTGTGGCGAAACCAACCTCGCCACTGGGCCCTGGAGAAGCCTGTTTGCTAGCCTCCTACCTGCTGACTATGGCCCCTGGGTTATTTGGGGCATATTGTACTGTATATTGCTGCTACTGGCCCTTTTAACAGCATCTATGGACATATTGGGACTTTTGGGACTACTGTCCCTTTAAGACTGTGATACATATTCTAGTGTACTGCCTGTAATATTATATGTGTATTAAGTTTAACCTGGGATATGTATGCAGCATTCATCAGATTGTTCGGTAGAATCACTCCATTTATTATATTGAGTGAAACTACCGAACAACCAGACCACCCAGGAATAAGTGTGCCTCCAATTACAGTTTGCAACAATGTTGCAAACGGGTAATTGGCAATCAGTGTAATGTATTCTTTGTCCTCTGGGTGGCCGCCATTCGGGAAACAAACACGTGGCGGCGGCCATCTTAAACTACCGAACAGCGGTGTTTTGCCGTCGAGTGTCTGGAACTAAAATCGGACACTTGACTAGGCAAACACCGCTGAGACCTCCATACTTCCAGAAATTCGTATGGAAACTACCGAATGACCCGCCGTTCGGTAGAAAGAACCCCATAAACAAGGGAATTCATTCAAACCCTCTCCAGGCTCTATAACACAGGCAATTCGCCTGTTTTCATTCCCTTGTTTGTGACCGACCGCAGGGCCAAAATGCATGGAACTGTTTTGGGCAGGAAATTGTGCTTGCGGTCGGTCATAAAGGACTTCCAGCTAACTTTTGATCCACTGGATGGATTTGTCTGATTTTTGGAAGGGTTTATGTTTAAAGTGTGCTGATTCCAAATATGTGGTTTTTGGGAAGATTGGATGTATGGATTTAAAGTTATAGCACATGTATAAAAACTGTAGTTTTCCTGGCTGTATAATTATGTTAACTGGTTATCTGAGGGGAGGGGATGTGTGGGTTGTACCATGTATCTGATTGGTTATTTTATGCCTCCCCCTGGGTGTGGCCTGTAAGTGTACATGTGTAATAAAAGCCAGGCTGGATGAGCCAGTCGAGAGTTCCTGTTTTAACCTCAAAGTGATGTGTCGTCTCATTATTGGGGGAAGGATTTAGTGTATGCTGTTCCAGTTGACTGCTAGGAGTACAAGCCTATTCGTATGGTTCCTATTCAATGGTCTACAGCATTCATATGCTTGGGAGAATTTAAAAGGTTTCTCGGATTCGGTGATTGTGGTGTCTGCCAGAGTGCTTGGAGTCCTCAGGAAGCACTAGGAGCATCCATTAACGGAGGTACCCAGTCGGGGTGCCAGGTGATCCGTTACATTGGTGGCAAGCGGTGGGATGGCGTCCTAGTGCGAGGTAAAGCAGCTCGGAGACACAGTTCGTTTGGATTACAAATTGAGGGCAACGCTAGCAGTCGTGCAGCGCCCCTGGGAGCAGACAAGTATGGAAGGTTCTGGCTCTGGAGATGATTGGCTGGCCGAGGTGAGGCAGCGAGTGGCCGAGTATGGGGATGATATACCCATGGAGACACGCCGGGTGATCTGGAACCAGGTCATGGCTGAGCGAAACACAAGGCTGGACCGAGAATTCCGGTTGGCAAAAGAGAGGAAGTATGCTCAGCAGCAGGAGCGGTACAGCAGCCGAGTAGAGGCTGCATCCGAGGAGGTTAGCCGTCTTTCCCTGAGGCGGCGGGAGGAACCCGAAGTGGGGGTCCTCATAGACTGGTCCTGTGAGGAACCACAACAGGCAGGTAGAGATGGGACCAAGGTCTCTCCACCGGGCCCTTACTCACAAATGTTGCGGGGCCTCACGGATTGGTCCTGGGAAGACCCACAGATGGCCGGTGGAGATGGGACTGCGGTCTCTCTACCGGCCCTACAGGGATGCTGGGCAGTCGGCCCAGATCCCCAGCGGCAGTGTGCGTTACAGGGAGCTGAAAGTGCCGTTCTTGCTCCCCAGCGGCAGTCTACGGTGCAGGGAGAGGAGCCTGTTATCCCCTCTCCCCAGCGGTTGAAGGTGTGTAAGGGAGAGGAGTTTGTTACCCCCTCTCCCCACCGACAACCTAACCCACCAAGGGGAGACAGTAAACCCCTCACCAGCGCAGATGGGACCGTGGTCTCTGCGCCCAAGTTACAGGGAGCTGAAGGGGCCGTCCTCCCTCCCCAGCGGCAGTGTGATTTGTTGGGAATTGGGAGCCCAGTCTCCATTCCCCAGCGGCAGTGTGAATCACAGGGAATTGGGAGCCCAGTCTCCATTCCCCAGCGGCCGGCTGAGTTACAGGGGGCAGAGGTAGTTGGTCCTTCCCCCCAGCAGCAGAGTGATATGCCGGGAAGGCAGTGTGAAGTGCAGGGAGAGGAGAGCAGCGTCCTCCCTCCCCAGCGGAAGGCTGAGTTACAGGGGGCAGAGGTAGTTGGTCCTACCCCCCAGCAGCAGCATGATTGTTTGGGAATAGAGAGCCCAGTCTCTATTCCCCAGCAGCAGGACACTGAATTGGGAGGAGAGACAGTCGGTCTCCCTCCACAAAGACTGAAAGTAGGCATGGGAGAGGAGATTGTTACCACCTCTCCCCAGCGACGGATCATCGATGGGCAGAGTGTTCTAATGGGAGAGGAGCTGGTTACCACCTCTCCCCAGCGACAGCTTAATGTACCAGGGGGAGACTGTAAGCCCCACACCTGTGCAGATGGGACCGTGGTCTCTGCACTTCCAGCACAGGGGGTAGGGACGGTCGGTCCTGCCCCCCCACAACAGGGCTGTTTAGCCAAAGGGGAGACAGTCTGTCTCCAGCAGCAGAGCTGTGTAACTAAAGGGGAGACAGTCGGTCTCCAGCAGCAGAGCTGTGTAACTCAAGGGGAGACAGTCGGTCTCCAGCAGCAGAGCTGCGCAGCTAAAGGGGAGGCAGTCGGTCTCCAGCAAGGCTCCAACCAGACTACTCCCGGGGTAGTGCTGGCACCAGGGCAGAGTACCGCTGGGCTCTGCCCACTCAGCAACCCACCAAAACAGCCTACCAGTCCCCCACACAGCCATGGTGAGGCACCTGGACCTGGACAAGTTTTTCTCTTACTCAGGTGTAGTAACCATTTATTGTGGGTGGGCTGTACTGCTGTTTCTGTTTTGTGGGTGGGCTGCTGGACTAACAAGGGCACTGACCGGCAAGAGGTCAGGTACCCTGTTAGTCTGTTTGGAAAAGGGGAGAAATGTGGCGAAACCAACCTCGCCACTGGGCCCTGGAGAAGCCTGTTTGCTAGCCTCCTACCTGCTGACTATGGCCCCTGGGTTATTTGGGGCATATTGTACTGTATATTGCTGCTACTGGCCCTTTTAACAGCATCTATGGACATATTGGGACTTTTGGGACTACTGTCCCTTTAAGACTGTGATACATATTCTAGTGTACTGCCTGTAATATTATATGTGTATTAAGTTTAACCTGGGATATGTATGCAGCATTCATCAGATTGTTCGGTAGAATCACTCCATTTATTATATTGAGTGAAACTACCGAACAACCAGACCACCCAGGAATAAGTGTGCCTCCAATTACAGTTTGCAACAATGTTGCAAACGGGTAATTGGCAATCAGTGTAATGTATTCTTTGTCCTCTGGGTGGCCGCCATTCGGGAAACAAACACGTGGCGGCGGCCATCTTAAACTACCGAACAGCGGTGTTTTGCCGTCGAGTGTCTGGAACTAAAATCGGACACTTGACTAGGCAAACACCGCTGAGACCTCCATACTTCCAGAAATTCGTATGGAAACTACCGAATGACCCGCCGTTCGGTAGAAAGAACCCCATAAACAAGGGAATTCATTCAAACCCTCTCCAGGCTCTATAACACAGGCAATTCGCCTGTTTTCATTCCCTTGTTTGTGACCGACCGCAGTGCCAAAATGCATGGAACTGTTTTGGGCAGGAAATTGTGCTTGCGGTCGGTCATAAAGGACTTCCAGCTAACTTTTGATCCACTGGATGGATTTGTCTGATTTTTGGAAGGGTTTATGTTTAAAGTGTGCTGATTCCAAATATGTGGTTTTTGGGAAGATTGGATGTATGGATTTAAAGTTATAGCACATGTATAAAAACTGTAGTTTTCCTGGCTGTATAATTATGTTAACTGGTTATCTGAGGGGAGGGGATGTGTGGGTTGTACCATGTATCTGATTGGTTATTTTATGCCTCCCCCTGGGTGTGGCCTGTAAGTGTACATGTGTAATAAAAGCCAGGCTGGATGAGCCAGTCGAGAGTTCCTGTTTTAACCTCAAAGTGATGTGTCGTCTCATTATTGGGGGAAGGATTTAGTGTATGCTGTTCCAGTTGACTGCTAGGAGTACAAGCCTATTCGTATGGTTCCTATTCAATGGTCTACAGCATTCATATGCTTGGGAGAATTTAAAAGGTTTCTCGGATTCGGTGATTGTGGTGTCTGCCAGAGTGCTTGGAGTCCTCAGGAAGCACTAGGAGCATCCATTAACGGAGGTACCCAGTCGGGGTGCCAGGTGATCCGTTACATCCTCCAACTGTTGGAGAGCGTTGCGGAGGAAAGGGGCTTGCCTCTTATTAGGTACATAGATAGAGGCTATCGTGTAGATCTTGTCCGCTATAACCCCTTTAAGGAAGAGATATCTCCCTAGCGAGTCCTGCACTCGGTCCAATTCTTCAAAACCCAAGTTAGCCGCTAGTAGGATAGCCACACCGGTCTTGTGTGATGAGGGGTGGTTGCAAAAGTAATTGGTAGTATAGTGCCGGTTGCGTAGTTTAGGTTGTGACCCCTCTTTAAAGTGGGTCTCCTGCAGTAGGGCGATGGACACTCGCTTCCTTTTCAGTTCCCTCAGCAGGTGCGTTCTGCGTTCCGGGATGTTAAGACCCCTACAATTCTGTGTGACTATCTTCAGGGGTGCTTCGTGGTATGCCATAGTGCACAGTTCCGCCGGAAATGAGGGCTGTCGAAGTTCCGAGCCGGGTACCCGGTCGGCGCGTCGGCCAGTCCAATGCAAGGCTAGGAGGGAAAAGAAGGGGGGGGAGTGAGAAAGATTAATGCATCAAAAAAAAAAATCATATGTAACTGAGAATTAGTGAACTGGCACCATCTGGGACCCATGCATCAGAAAAATCATATGTAACTGAGAATTAGTGAACTGGCACCATCTGGGACCCATGCATCAGAAAAATCATATGTAACTGAGAATTAGTGAACTGGTACCATCTGGAATGGTCATGTTTGCGAGATCAATAGCAACCACGTGGGTATCTAGGTAAAGAAACCATTGCACATACCGGGGAGAGGTGAGGGAGGAGGGGAGGGGAGGAGGGGAGGGGAGGAGGGGGGAACAGGGCAGGAGAGGAGGTGGGGGGGATGACGGGGGGGGGAGAGTGGGAGGGATATCATCCCCTGGCGATACGATCTAGGAGTTCGTAGGCGGCAGTCACTGTCCGGTCCTTACGTTATCTGTAAACCACGCAAAACCACGTGGTATCATTGTTTTTAGGTACTAACACTACAGGGGAAGCCCAAGGGCTGTCTGAGGGTCCAATAAAACCTAACTTGAGCATGTCTTGGATCTCTTTTCTCATCCCTTCCCTGACTGCCTCAGGGATGCAGTACGGCTGTCTGAGCGGGGCTTGGCCTGGGGTTTCTACTCGGTGAGTAGCTAAAGTCATGAACCCGGGTTCGTGGGAGAATGTCGGTCTCTTCCCTTCTAGCAACTGTTTGATTTGGCTCCTCCCCTCAGGGTTTAGTCACTCACCTAGTCTTACCAGACTAGTAAGTCTGGTATAGGGAGACTGTCCGGGTCTTCAGTAGCAGCTACGTCCTCCTGCCTTTCCTGATATTACTTCAACGTGTTTATGTGAAACGTCTTCGATACCCTTTCGTCGACACTACTGGCAATTACATATGTGGTGTCACAAATCCCTGCCATGATGCCTGAAGCTTATTCTCTTTGACGGGTTTTAGCACCATGACTTTTTTGTCACGATCGTACCATAGCTTCTGTCGCCCCTGGGACGCCTGGAGGTTGTCCCGTACCATCCTGGCTAACTGATGCATGCAGTCCCGAAGTTCTAGTACATATGACACGATGGGTACCCCCTCATGTTCTGTTTTCCCCTCCCAGTGCTCGCGAATGAGATCGAGGGGTCCTTGCACCCTCCTCCCATAAAGCAATTTAAAGGGGGGAAACCCAGTTGATTCCTGGGACACCTCTCGATAAGCAAACAAGAGGTGCGGCAGGAATCGCTCCCAGTCTCTGTACTAGTCTGTGAAGGTCCTTTAGCAATTGCTTTAGTGTACCATTGAAACGTTCAAATAGTCTGGGGGTGGTACGGTGAGCTGAGTAGGAGTCTGATACCACAGACCTCCCATAACTGCTGGGTGAGGTCCACGGTAAATTGTGTTCCCCTGTCAGACAGGATCTCTTTCGGAAACCCAACTCTGGCGAAAATCCTGACCAAGGCACTGGCAACAGTGTCTGCCCAGATGTTTGACAGGGCAACGGCTTCTCTGTATCGGGTAGCGTAGTCCACCACGGTGAGAATGTATTTCTTACCGGATGGACTGGGGGTAGGTAGGGGTCCTACCAAGTCGACGGCTATCCGACTGAATAGTTCGTCGATGATGGGCATGGACAGCAGTCGAGCTTTGGGATGACATTGCAAGTACTACAGTATCCTCGCCCATCCTTGGAGACCCCTGGCCAGAAGTCTGGGTGACTCGATAGGTCGTGCGATTTCCCCCCAGGTGTCCTGCCAAAGGGATGTCGTGCCCAATCCAGAGAAGCTCCAATCGATATTTCTTAGGAACTACCAGTTGTCACTTCTGGGATGGGGCTCCCCCCGTCCTATTGTTTTCCGTCAACCTGTACAATCTATCTTGTTCCCAGACAAATTTTTCGTTCTCTTCCCCCCCCCCCCCATTCTCCCTATACTTCCGTAGGGACAAGTCCTCTCTGATTTCCCTCCCAAACTCCTCGGGAGTGTCCCAAGCTAAAGTGGTTTTGGCTACTGTCTGCGTAGGGGTTGGTTGGGTTCTTACCTGAGTCTCCTGGCCTGGTGAACGGGTTCCGGCTGTACTAGCTTGAGACCGGGTTGTCACTGGACATACGGTAGCGGGCGTAGTGGGTAGATATGCTGAAGTGAAGGTTCCTATATCATTTCCCAATAGGACCTCGGCAGGCATTTTGTCCGGCTCCCCAATAAAGGTGAACACTGGCAGTAGGGGGGGGCGTGGTTTCGGCTCCGTCTGAGATGGCCTCGTGAGTGAAGTGCTCCGCTCTACCGGACCCCCTAAACAGCGTTTAATAGCGGCAATCTTACATTAAAGGGGCGCACCAAACGCTCTGAGCACTCCCAGACCTCCGGGAATCCCCAGCAGGGCTCCCTTGACGGCTTCCTACAACCGCAGCCCGGGGCGAGCGGCGACCCCGAGACCGCCAAGATGGCGTCGGCCACAGGACAGGGCGCAGCAAACACTGCCTTGGAGAGGATTGAGAATACCCTCCGGGATCTAACTGCTGCTATGGCCACCAAAGCTGACCTACAGGCCATGGCTGCGAATATACAGGACGCCCTGAGGACGGAGGTAGCTGGGCTCCGCGCGGAACTCACAACGCATGCAGGCCGCATCACTGCGATGGAGGAGGCGGATGTGGCCCTGGCGGCTCGCATGACATCCACGGACACCGCGGTTGCCAGAAAGGGCGAGATGATACTATCCATGCGTCGTCACCTCGAGGACGTGGACAACCGAGGTAGACGATGCAACATCCGCGTACGCGGTGTCCCAGAAGTCGAAGGGGCAGAGGAGGCGGCAAATACCCTCAGGGAGCTCTTCCACTCCATCTTGCAAACGACACCGTCGCTGCAGATCTACTTTGAGAGAGCGCACAGGGCTCTGCGGCCCAGGAATGCGGAGGACGGCCCGAGGGACCTTATTTGCTGTTTGAGCTCTTTCCCGGTGAAGAATTCCATCATGGTGAAAGCCCGGGAGCGAGCATCCTGGCCCTTTCGAGGGGCACAAGTTGCACTCTTTAATGACCTGTCCCCCATCACCCTGGAAGCCAGACGGGCCCTCCGCCCTATCACAACAACACTACGTGAACACAACGTGGTCTACAAGTGGGGTTTCCCCTTTGCCCTGATGGCAAGACACCAGAACCGGTGGATCACCCTAAGATGGCCAGAGGAAGTCCCGCGGTTCCTGGGAGAACTGGGCCTCCCGCCGCAATCTGTCCCCAACTGGATCCTGGGCTCGCTGGGCCCACCACCGAGACCACAAAGGGAGCCGAGACAACGACCCGTTAGGGCTCACTCTGCCTCCCAATCTGTAAGATACAGGGAGCCGACGTCTCCAGAGGAATAGCAGCTCTCTACTACCCCTCCTGTGTCGCACCGTCATCGGCCCTGGTAATAGACTCCTGCTTCTAATTGATGATCTGTATTCACCCTGCGCGGGCTTAACTCGGCAAGCCCTAAGGTACTGTGGGTCCCATTTTTGGCATTTGGGGGGGGGGGGACGGGTCATGTGGATTCCTGTTGGGGAATTTAAGGTTATGCCCCAGCCAAATTCCAACGCTTGGTGGCTAGACTCCTTGATGGCTGTAACGGACCGTTTCAGCAGACAAGGGGTTAAAATCGTTTAGGCGATAATCCCCTTTTCACAGACAGGCACAGCTACTGTAAAATCACCAAAACTCACGAATTGGATATAAGTGAATGCACCAAACTCCCGAACTGCATATAAGGGAATAAGGTAGCACTCCAAACTCCCGAACTGGAACCTCACAAATAGCTGCTAGCAGACGAACAGGAAAAGCTCCCAAGCGGCTTACACTCCTGGCAGTCAGTCCCTATCAGCATACAGTGAATCCCCCCAAGAACGAGACAAGGCTCCGTGTTGAGGGTCAAGCAGTGGTCTGTTTATTGAGGGCAACCTGCCCCTGTATTTATGCAGGTCTCCCACCTGGTGGACACTCCCCTAGGGGACCAGATGGAAGACTGTAACAAAGGACAGACAAGTACCAATTACAGACATACAGAAGTAAAACATCCCCACAATGCATCCTGGCTTCCTCCCCTCTGCCCTGGAGAAGTAATTCAATTATCTCCCAGGACAAAGGCAAAACTCCATTACACACGTGGGGACACAAAGATAGACTATCACTTTAAAATACACAAAGTTACTTTTTGCACATAAAACACAGACATGTAACATATCCCCAGATAGCTCAGGTCTGAGTGCACATTATTAGGTGAATGGCACTCAGACCACACGAATACAGTTTAATTGCCATGGAGCCAAAGTCTTTAATTACACTAATATGCTCCATGGCATAGCTATCTGGGTTAAAACATTCCTCCCCCTCCTAACCCCGTCAATTCCACTCCCTGTCAATTACTTCCCCCCCACCTTGTCAATTTATTCCCCCCACCCTGCCTGTCCATTTATTCCCCCCTCCCTGTCCATTTATTCTCCCTGTCCATTTATTCCCCCTCCCTGTCCATTTATTTCTCCCCCTCCATCTCCATTTATTTCTCCCCCCCTCCCTCCCTCTCCATTTATTTCTCCCCCCCTCCCTCCCTCTCCATTTATTTCTCCCCCCCTCCCTCCCTCTCCATTTATTTCTCCCCCCCTCCCTCCCTCTCCATTTATTTCTCCCCCCCTCCCTCTCTCTCCATTTATTTCTCCCCCCCTCCCTCCCTCTCCATTTATTTCTCCCCCCTCCCTCCCTCTCCATTTATTTCTCCCCCCCTCCCTCTCCATTTATTTCTCCCCCCCTCCCTCTCCATTTATTTCTCCCCCCCTCCCTCTCCATTTATTTCTCCCCCCTCCCTCTCCATTTATTTCTCCCCCCTCCCTCTCCATTTATTTCTCCCCCTCTCCCTCTCCATTTATTTCTCCTGCCCCCCTCCCTCTCCATCTATTTCTCCTGCCCCCCTCTCCATTTATTTCCCCCCCTCCATTTATTTCTCCTCCCCTCCCTCCCTCTCCATTTATTTCTCCTCCCCTCCCTCCCCATTTATTTCTCCTCCCCTCCCTCCCTCTCCATTTATTTCTCCTCCCCTCCCTCCCTCTCCATTTATTTCTCCCCCCCTCCCTCTCCATTTATTTCTCCCCCCCTCCCTCTCCATTTATTTCTCCCCCCCTCCCTCTCCATTTATTTCTCCCCCCTCCCTCTCCATTTATTCCCCCCCTCTCCATTTATTCCCCCCCCTCTCCATTTATTCCCCCCCCTCCCTCTCCATTTATTCCCCCCCCTCCCTCTCCATTTATTTCTCCCCCCTCCCTCTCCATTTATTTCTCCCCCCTCCCTCTCCATTTATTTCTCCTCCCCCCTCTCTCTCCATTTATTTCTCCTCCCCCCTCTCTCTCCATTTATTTCTCCTCCCCCCTCTCCATTTATTTCTCCTGCCCCCCTCCCTCTCCATTTATTTCTCCTGCCCCCCTCTCCATTTATTTCCCCCCTCCATTTATTTCTCCCCCCCTCCCTGTCCATTTATTTATCCCCCCTCCCTCTCCATTTATTTATCCCCCTCCCTCTCCATTTATTTATCCCCCTCCCTCTCCATTTATTTCTCCCCCCTCCCTCTCCATTTATTTCTCCTCCCCTCCCTCCCTCTCCATTTATTTCTCCTGCCCCCCTCCCTCTCCATCTATTTCTCCTGCCCCCCCTCCTCTCCATCTATTTCTCCTGCCCCCCCTCTCCATTTATTCCCCCCTCCATTTATTTCCCCCCCTCCCCCCTCTCCATTTATTTCTCCCCCTCCCTCTCCCTTTATTTCTCCTCCCCCCCTCTCCATTTATTTCTCCCCCCCTCTCCATTTATTTCTCCCCCCTCTCCATTTATTTCTCCTTCCCTCCCTCCCTCTCCCTTTATTTCTCCCCCCCTCCCTCCCTCTCCCTTTATTTCTCCCCCCCTCCCTCCCTCTCCCTTTATTTCTCCCCCCCTCCCTCCCTCTCCCTTTATTTCTCCCCCCCTCCCTCCCTCTCCATTTATTCCCCCCCACCCTCCCCTCCCTTTATTCCCCCCCACCCTCCCCTATCTATGGTGTAGCGTGGCCGAGCTCTGTACTGTCCGCGGGTACAGGGAGCTTTTGTTTCCTGTACCCGGCCGGACTAAAAGGAAGTGAACACTGAGTGTTCACTTCCTGTTAGTCCGTCCGGGTACAGGAGACAAATGCTCCCTGTACCGGCAGATCATACAGGGCTCGGCCACGCTACAGTGAGGGAATGACAGGAGGGAGCGCTGAGCGCTTCCCTCCTGTCAGCTCCTCTCTTCATGCTGCGCCCGGGCGGTGCGCCGTCATGGACGCACCAGCCCGGGCGAAGCTGCAGCCGCCTGAGGCGCTCTACAGAGCGCTCGGGCGGCTGCAGCATTAGGGGGGCCGGCGCTCCTGGCGGCGCCCCCTCCCAAGGGGCGCCCTAGGCGGCTGCCTAGTCCGCCTTAATGGTAGCGCCGGCCCTGATCCTTCTGCACAGTAAAATTAACCCTTTAGCTGCCAGTCCATAATCCAAAGGCAGCAGGCGGGCGACCAGGCTCCTCCAATGCAATGTGGCGAGATTGGTCTCGTCACAATGGCTTCCAGGATTTTGCTTGTGCGTACCTGGATGACATAGCGAGTCATGGGAAGAACACTTGGTACACGTAGGAGCCGTACTGGATCAGATTCGGGACACTGGCCTGAACCTTAAACAGGATAAATGCCATCTGGGCATGGTCGAAGTCCAGTACCTGGGACACCGGGTAGAGTGTGGAAAACAGCGGCCAGAACCTGCAAAAATTGAGGCAGTCACCAACTGATCCACACCCCGCACTAAGACCCAAGTACTGGCCTTCCTGGGGACAGCAGGGTATTACAGATGGTTCGTACCCGACTACAGTGCAATCGCCAAGCCCCTGACTGACCTGACTAAAAAGAACCTACCCAGTCAAGTCCCGTGGTCTCCCACTTGTGAAACAGCCTTCCAAGCCCTAAAAAACACACCTTGATTCATGCTCCTGTATTGACTGCCCCAGTCCCCAACAAACGTTTTATCGTCCATACAGATGTTTCTATGTACGGACAGGCTGGGTCTGCCGGAGTGTTCCACATAGGTGAAGCAATGTAACAGATGCCCTGTTCGCTGGATTTATATTTTGTAGCCATCCTGAACTTTTAATTGTAATGCCATTCACCTAAAACAGTATACGAACTAAGACTAACAGACTTTACTCAGCTAGTTCGTATACCGAATGTTTTACAGAACATTTCGACCATCCAAGACAGTAGTGAGCCATCAATTGACCTATTTGACACTATTCCAAACCGCAACTCTGAACGTTCTAAGTGGTTCACTGGGTGGCCATCGATTTGTATGCATGAAGACTTATCGGCGGTGGCCATCTTGTTATGTCGAATGCGTCCAGCGGGGTTTGGTCGTCGAGTGTCTGCAACTATTTTCGGACACTCAATGGCCCGAACACCGCTGAGACTTCCAGGACCACTTCGATTTGTCCTAATTTATCCGAAGGAGGCGGCATTCGGTAAAAACAACGCACGAACAAAGAGGCACACGAGTACATTACACACAAACGATTCTTAAAGATATTGTTCAACATTTTAAACTGTACGAAAGAGACCGGCCGCACCAGCTGAAGTCATGGAACTATTCTGGGCAGGAGCCTTGCGTGCGGACGGGCATAAATGGGACTTCCATATAACTTTTTAATCCCGGAACTGATCTGGGTGATTTTTTAATGTGTTGTTCCCCCACATCGGGGCTATCACGAGATGTACATTTTATGGGGTTCTGATGTGATTTTGGTGTGGGGTGTGAGTTGACACGGTAAGACCAAAGACCTCCAGTCGCAATTTTGGAGCATATTGCTCCCCATCCCAGAAGACTGGCATCTGACTCCAGAACAAAATCTGTTTGGTAGCCAAATATGGCTTTTCTGTTCCAGGATGTGGAGCCACCAATGAAGTTCCAGCCGTACTTTGTTAATTAAATGAGTTGGTCGTATGAGGTGGACCGATGTAAGTAAAAAGTCTTCAAGCATTGCATTGCTCGATAATACAGTGGTCCCGGATAGATCACTTGTATGGAAGCAGAGAGGAGACAGATCCTGTGTGTGAAATCTTGTAGGTGAATGTGTTTAGTTGACAATAGTTTCCGAATGTCCTTTTTTGAAGGATAGCTTGTATGGAGTTTGACATACAAGAAATTGCACTGTTTGTGAGGGTTCTAGAGCGGAGTTTTGAAAATTTATGATAAACCCTAGATTTTGGAGTAGTGCGGAGGTCGTGTCCGTTTGGTGACGCAGAGTCTGCCAATCTAGAGCCATAACTAGTTTCATCAACTTGGTGAAACCCCAAGGGGCGTAACAAAGAACTACCAAATGTCTTGTAGCCAATGTAATTGGAGAAAAGGACAATGTTTTTGAACGACTGGCAGTGAGGCATGCGTCCTTGAGATTGAATCGGGAGAACCAGTCTCCCACGCAGAGGAGGTTGCATAGAAGATGGATGCCTTCCATCTTGAAGTGCCGAAACATGTGTTGGTTCAGGTCCCTCAGATGACTGGATGGAAAATTCCCTTCTTCTTGCGGAGCAGAAACATATTGCTGATGAATATGCGTGGGGAGGACGATCATTCGACAGCTCTTTTTTTTTTTTGAAAACACATTTGCCCTTTTCTACATGTAAAGCATCCACAATGGGGTTGTTGGATTGGATAGGTTGTGAAATCTATTTTGAAACCTCTTATGGTGTTTAAGATCCACGGGTCCAGAGAGAACATTGTCCACAGTTGATAAAAATGGGTTAAGCGGCCTACAAAAGGTACATTTGAATAATGAAGGTTCATTGCCTGAAGCAGTGCGACCGCGCAGGGAAGCAGATCCACGTCCCTGGAAGGACTCTCTATTTGGGAACAGCTGTCGGTAATAAGGGCAGGTAAAGCCCATGTTCCAGTTGGCGTTTGGTTGAGGCCTGTTGCCTGTGAAGGCAGCTCTGCTGGTGGAACATCCTCGAAAACGACCAGCTCTCCCAGAAAAGCGATTGAGCGATGTGCCCTGCGTAGGGAATATTGTGCTCTATTCAGGAACACTATGTGCTTGTTCAGGTCTCTTATGAAACTATCCCCAAAGACCAGAACATTTGCGTCTGGACCTAATTCTTTATTGCTAAGGTCAACCAATTTGGCATCTATTTTGTACAACGCAGCATTCATCTCTCTGTAGAGATAGCCACATTGGCGTTACCTAGGATGCATAGCGCCCTTTGATCCCACTCGCGCACCATGTGCGGGTCTAATTCACCGCTCGTAAGAGCTTCTTCAGCCAATATAAAAATTTGGATCAATGGTCCGGCAACATCCAAGAGTTTATCTTGTGCAGATTTGAAACCTTGTTCTAGACCTTTACGTGTTTTCCCCCAGATTTAGTTAGGAATGTGACCAATAGAGGATCGAATTCAGGAGTTGAGGCCATGTAACGGCACCCCCAGGCATAAAAGGGTTAAACCGCCGTTTAGTAGATCTTCCCCTTCCAGAGATACAGGCACAGCTACTGCAGAACACCAAACTCCCGAACAGGATACCAAGTAGCACTCCAAACTCCCAACTGGAACCTCATGAATAGCTGCTAGCAGCTGAACAGGAAAAGCACCCAAGCGGCTTACACTCCTGGCAATCAGTCTCTAACAGCATACAGTGAATCCCCCCAAGAACGAGACAAGGCTCCGTGTTGAGGGTCAAGCAGTGGTCTGTTTATTCAGGGCTACCCGCCCAGTATTTATGTAGGTCTCCCACCTGGTGGACACTCCCCTAGGGGACCAGATGGAAGACTAACACAGACAGACATGTATCACATTTCAGACACAGAAGTACAACATCCCCACAATGCATCCTAATTTCCCTCCCTCTATCCTGGAGATAATTGAGAAGTAATTCAATTATCTCCCAGGACAGAGGCAAACTCCATTATACACGTGGGGACCCAAATACAGTAAAATACATTAAAACATATAATATTAAATTTTTTACATAAAACACAGACATGTCACATATCCCCAGATAGCTGGGATCTGAGCGCACAAAACTGAATAGCGCTCAGATCCTATTCACACAGTTCAATTGCCATGGAGCCAGAGTCTTTAATTACACAAATTGGCTCCATGGCATAGCTATCTGGGTTAACACATTTACATATACAAACTACCGAATTAACCGGTGTTCGGCTAAATCGCACGAATAGGAACCAGGGGGCTGGAGGCTTAGCGTTGCCTGCACGTAAAAGTTTCCGCTTTTAGTGCAATGATTCCGGGCTGAGCACCGCTGGCCATCCGGGGAGCTCCATAACACCGCCACCTAGCGGCCGCTAAGTGTAATCGCGGCCACGCAGTAACAGTCAATTAAGCTGCGATTAACCGCGGCTACAGGGAGGTAGATTGAAGGCACACGCTAGCTTCTGGGTGGCCAATTAACAGCGCCTGCCGGCTCCCACGGCTCTGGGGAGGCTAACAGAAGGTGGTTCGTGCGGTAGACAGAATCTACCGAACGGCTGTGCAGAAAGGCATGAATAAACCTTTCTGCACAGTAAAATTAACCGTTTAACTGCCGGTCCATAGTCCAAAGGCAGCAGGCCGGCAACCAGGCTTCTCCAATGCAATGTGGCGAGATTGCTCTCGTCACAGGCCACTTTACCCGGTATGGTGGACCAGGGACATTCAGCTTGTAATTTGGTTCTAATCTCTTTTTCTTTTTTTTTCAATTCTTTATTTAAACGCCGACCGGCACATTGCATCACAGTACTTTTGGCCTTTGTGCCTGGTGATAGGGTATGGTTGAGCACTAGAAACATTCGTTTGAGGGTACCTTCTATGAAATTCGCTCCTCGCTACATTGGGCCCTACAGGGTTCTGACTCGAATTAATCCAGTTGCGTATCGCTTAGCGCTTCCATCTGCATTACGTATCCCTAATTCTTTTCATGTTTCATTGCTGAAACCGCTAATCTGTAACAGATTCTCCTCCAAGGTCTCATCTCCTCAATCTGTTCAGGTTGAGGGTCAGGAGGAGTACGAGATCAACTCCATCATCGATTCTCGTATCTCCCGGGGGAGGGTCCAATACCTGGTTGACTGGAAAGGATATGCTCCTGAGGAGAGGACTTGGGTACCTCAGCAGGATGTCCATGCTCCTCGTCTCCGCAGGGCTTTTCACTCCCGCTTTCCGTCTCGTCCCGGTTCCTTCCGCCCGGTGGGCGTTTTTGAGAGGGGGGGTACTGTCAGGGTACCTGTAGTCTCTACCTTTGAGAGGGGTAGAGACTTAGACGTTTTTCCTTCCAGAAGGTCTATTTCTCCCGTTCCTCGCGGTTCCCTCGGTCGTTTACACGCCGGCCGCAAGGGAGCTACTTCCTTTTATGACGCGACGCTCAATAGCCGACGTCATGACGCTAATCCAGCCCGACCTGTCACTCAAGTCCGGAACACGAATCAGGACTCGTCGGAGGCGTGATTACTCTCTAGAGCCAGGGTATTTAATGGAGCTTCCCGTATTTGCTCATTGCCCTGTCGTGGTTCTAGCCAGTCTAGTCACGCAGTGCTCTTGTATCCTGATTGTCTTTTGGTTCTGACCCGGCTTTGTTGTTACTACCCTGCTTCTCTGTTATCCTTTGACCCGGCTTGTCTCTCGCTTACCGGTCTTCTCGTTTCCTCGACCTCGGCTTGTCTCTGACCATTCTATACGTAGTCCTTACGTTAGTCCGACCATTCTAAGGTCCGGTATACGTATCTATCTACTCTTTGTACTCTGCGTGTTGGATCCCTGTCCCGATCCTGACAGGTTATAATACAGCAATGATCCTGGGACTCCTCTTGCAAGTTTAAATATCCAAAAAACGGCGGGCAAATGATCAGTGCACATTAACCGTCACATGTCAGTACCACCCACAGGTACGACGTGTGCGGTCCATGCCACCCTTCCATGCCGGTACCGGGAGCCGAGATGGTTAAATTCTTTCTTGTCATTTCGGCTCATTTCATTCCTCCGTGCGGTATGATGTATTCATATTCACCAGCAGATGTGTATTATTTAAAAGTTCGTCGTTCCGTGATTAGGTTGAGTTCTTAATGTCCACACAAATTGTGGGGATATTTATGGGATAATAATTTGTAAACAGAGAGAATTGCCCACGATTTTCAATTCTCAGATCCCTAAGAACGTTTATCGTTATAAGTGAAATGTAAACCATATAATCAAGTCACAGATTTGTTATAAAAATAGATAATTTTTATTTCTTAACAATTTAAATAATAATAATGAGTGACATGCATGATAATAATCAATGGAATTTCAGTATAACATGAATATGCAATACAATATGGTAATATAAACAAACATCTCCTAATGGTATAGACGTAGTTTAGAATCTACAGCATTAGGCCGTCAGGACAAGATTTACGATGGGCTTCACAGAGAAGGAATGTGAAAGTTTCACATTGAGCTGCAGCGTAGAGCAATAAAAACTTTCAGCTGGCAGTTTAGAAATAACCCTTGCAATGCTGGCTAGACCTCTTCTAGGGATTTAAGATCTACTCTTGTGTGATTTTAAATAAAATAACGTTTAAACAGTCATAGTCTTTAATCATTTCCTTGCATCCAATGAGAAATCTTACTATGTTCTATAAGCTAATATTTAATTAATTTGTCTAACAGATATTTTATCTTATTTTAGATCAAATCAATACAGCTGGATAAATGTCGATATTCTAACGTGATATGTCACATAAATACAAAATCAGCGTTTTTACCTGCAGAGTAAAAAGTGTAATAACGTATTTCTCATTAATAAGATTTCTAAATACCGAAATCTAATCGTGCTTTTATCCAGTCATATATCATGCTACTAGAAAATTTTTATTAATTTAAATTAATTAATGGAAGCCAGTATATTTACCAGTTAAGTAGATATTTTCTCATCAGATATTCTCAGGTAGCTTGTTTGTCATGGGTCTCTTTCTCTGCATGGAGTGTAAGAGTTTCTTGGTTGTCATTGTGGCGGTACCAGCCTTGCCACTGGGCATTGGAGAAGACTGATTGCCAGCCTCCTGCCATGTGACTATGGCCCCTGGGATGTATTGCCTGCTCTCCTGTACTGCTGAGGATTGCTACCATCTAGGTGGATTTGGCTATGGAGCTTGTGTAGTGCCCTCTGTTGGTAGCAACAGTAATATGCACTACCTGAATAGCAAGACTAGTAATTTGCATATTCGGGTAGATTTGCATATCGCTAATTCTGCATGCAGGAGAGACATTTGTGTTAATTATGGTCTTCCCCACCTATTTATAAATATGTAATTATGTTATACTAAGTCACTGAATGTTGCCTGCTATGATTTGACTGTTTGTAATTTTATTGAGTTTTCACAGCAATGTTAATGTAATGACCAAATGGGCTAGTCCCAAGTAAAATAAAGTTTTAGTCAGTTCTACGTCACCCTCAATTTGGAGTCCTGTCTCTTATGGGGGGAATCTGCTACAAGGGATTGCTATGCTCTGCATATTCCCTTGCTATAATCAATCCTAAGCTCTTTTAAGAGCTCGTTCCTGCTTCGCTCTGGAAGGAAGAGAGATTTGTCCTGCGGTGGTTGTGGTGCCGGCTTGAGTGCTTGGAATCCTCAAGAAGCGCTAGGAGCATCCATCAACGGAGGTACCCAGTCGGGGTGCCAGGTGATCCGTTACAGTCATAGGCTTCTCTGCCTTGTCCGATTCTGCCTCCTCTCTGCCTTGAATCTTGAATCTCCCTCTCTTCCCTTGTCTTAACTTTTTAAAGGGAAAATTCCTTAAAATGAGAACCAATAGCAGACCAGGGGTGTGGTTTCTTTCCAGGTAACTATTTTAGTATTTGGATTCTAGATGGCAGTCTTGTCCCACTAAACATACCTATCCAGGAAAGAGTTAACTTTTCCTGGTGGCTATTTTGACGTCACTTACGTTATCTATATGGTGGCTATAACTTTAAATATCCTTTCACTTCAAAGGGTCTTTCTCAGTTTTATCCAGACTATGCGTCTCCATTTTCTGTAATAATTCCTAATATGACAGCCTGTAATACTACAGATGAACTCAAAATACAATGAGAATCTGTTAGGTATAGAAAGTAAAGTTTAATTATTTAATCTTCTCTGTCACCTATGTCTGGGAATAGAATTTATTATATTCCATTAGTATTTAGACAGTCTCTTATCACTAGGTTTGTTTATATTACACATTCCATTCAGCTCGGGCAAAGCAGTCAGTTTTAGAGAAAGGATAGAAATTTTTTTTTTTAAATCTGTTTATTAGGTTTTCAAGAGGAAGAAGGACAATTGTTGCGACATTCAGTACTTTGCATAAGAAAATAGCATGTCGGACACGCCGGTCCTTGAGACTTCAAAAAATTACATGGAACATAAATATATATTATGGGATGTAACTAACCGGGCTGTTTTGGCCTGATGGAGACCAGCCACATCACACCCAAGCATATGGGTCGACAGATAATATGTAATATTACTTATCATCACCTATCAGTTCCTAGTATCGGCATGCATAACCCCGCAAAATTTACCAGTGAGTTGCTTGTCGCTGGTATATCCTGCTATCCAGTGTGTTTTAGGTGTTTCAGCTGTGGGGATGTCACATGTTTATCGAGAAGTCGGAAAGGTTGGTTATACTGGGGTGTTGTGGCGTACATCAAGTGTGGGTATGAGCTTGCGTGTTTAGTTACTGACATATCACCGTGTCTGCCATGGAGACAGGCGTTTGTGTGAGAGGTGGCTGCCGTGTCATCTGCCCGTGTGTCATCCGACCGATCCCAACCAGGGTGCATGTTTTGCAACAGCGTGGTGTTATCGTGTCTATGAGTGCGTTTATGTGATAGGTTTGTAGTCGAATGTGACAGATATTGTAGAAGAAAAGTAGATGGAGTTACGAAGATGAGAAGAGTGTGAGGGATTTAAGAGGGGAGAGGGAGTGAAAGGTTGAGGAGGGGTAGGATTTCTATGACCTATCCCAAGCCAGGTCCGAGGGTCCGGATCCCCCCTCACCCATCTACCGCTCCGCTCGCTCACCCGTGGCCCGTCCGCCACCTGAAACGAACATGAACCATGGCCGCCACATTTCCGCATGCCTGTCTTCCCTGCCTGTTAATGTGGCTTGAATTGCCTCTGCGCCCTGGATGTCCTCGACCCTGCGGATCCACTCCTGGACTCCTGGTGTCTCTGTTTTCTTCCAGTAGAGTGGGATTAAGGCTTTGGCCGCATTGAGTAGGTGGCGGAGGATGGTTCGTTTGTACTTGGATCTTGAGAGCTGCGAAATGTGTAGAAGGACAAGAGCCGAGGACCAATCCATCTCGCCTCCCAGGACTTCCGTTATCTTATCTTTGATGAGATCCCAATATGGGGTTATCAAGCGACATTCCCACCATATATGGGTTAGCGTGCCCCTCTCTTCCAGGCATCTCCAGCATGTGGGGGATGTCGTGGGGAAGATTCTATGGAGCAGCGTTGGGGTCTTGTACCATGATGAGATTAATTTGTAGTTCGTTTCCTGGAATTGGGTACTTAAGGAGCTCTTATGTTGCCAGAACAGGGCATTTTCCCATTGCTGGTCTGTGAATTTGGTGTCCAGGGCTGTCTCCCATTGTCTACGGAATGTGTTGTTTTCCGTTAGATGTCCTACTAGTAGGTGTTGGTAGAGGGTGGATACCGGTTTGCTAAGTGTGGAGCCCCTATCGCATCTCTTTTCGAACCATGTGAGGTCCCTGTGCAACCGTGCCTTATCTTGCATGGTATTGTAGAAGTGTTGTATTTGCATATATCTCAGAATGGTCAGGGGCGTCCGGGGCGCCAGATCCAGCAAGGAATCCAGGGATCGTAGAGCTCCGTCTCGTAGGATCGTATAGATGGGTACATATTCCGACCTTCTGCGAAGGGCCACAGCCGTAGTGAGAATCCTCCACCTATCGTCGGGTTATGTGCGACGGGGAGTAATGGGCTCGGGACAGGTGAAATATGGAGTTGGTCTCTCACTCGGTTCCAGCCGGCCAGGGTTTGAGCAATGATGCCTCCTGATTCCCAATTGCCACTGGTTTTGATGTTTCCTGTCCAAATGGCAGATTTCAGTTGGGCTTCTTGCCCGTCCCTGGTTAGTGCCACCCATTGTTTGCATCGTGTGGTGGCATGCCATTCCAGAATGCACTGCAAGATGGTAGCCTGGTGGTAACGTCGAAAGTCCGGCAGTGCTAGGCCCCCGCGGTGTCTCGGTAGGCAAAGTAGGTCGTGTCGAAGCCGTGGTCTCTTCCCCATCCACACATACCGGATAACTGCTGACCTCAGTGTGGTGAAAAAGTGAGGTGGTAGGCATAACGGGATAGTCTGAAATGAGTACAGGAGCCTGGGTAGGATGTTCATTTTAAGAACTGCGATCCTCCCGAACCATGTTATGTGTGGATAGGACCATCTCTCCATGTCAGCCAAGACCTTCTTCAGCAGTGGATCAAAGTTGTGAGTATATAGTAACCCCGGGTCCGTCGTAAGCCAGATTCCAAGGTATCTCATCTTGCAAAAGCACCATCGGAATGGGAACAGGGAGTCCAAAGCTCGGTATTCCGCATCCGGGATATTGCCAGAACTTTAGTGAATAGTTTGGCGTCCACGTTCAGCAGGGAGATCGGACGATAATTGCCGCAGATCATCGGGTCTTTCCCAGGTTTCGGAATAACTGTTATTATAGCCGCTAGGGATTCCGCCCCGAAGTTCTCTCCAGCGGCGACCGCATTGAGCGCTTTCGTGAGCCAGGGTATTAATATGGAGGAGAATGATAATATCCAATGGATAGTCCGTCTGGGCCCGGGGATTTGCCCTTTTTTGCCGATTTTAGGGCTGCCGAGAGTTCCTCCTCAGAGATTAGGGCATCTAAGTTCTCCGTTGTGTCTTGGTCGATCACTCGTGTGAGAGATTCTTGTAGGTAGTCCCGTATCCCGATCTCCTCTGCGTCAGAGTCGACAGGTCCTGTAGGCGAGTGTATATTATAGAGTGAGTTGTAGTAGCTCCTAAATTCTCCCGCAATCTCACTCGGGAAGATCGTTGTGGTGCCTGATGAGGTGCGTAATGCGCGGACCTGGGAGCGAGGTGTGTTCCCTTTCAGGAGGTGTGCCAGGTATTTTCCACCCTTGTTGGCATGGGTATAGAAGAACCCCTTAGAGCGATGTAGGGACCTGAGATAGCGTTTCGTGAGTAGGTCTCGTAGTTGGCGTCTAGCCTGCATGAGGGCCCCATGTGTCTCAAGCAACTGGGAGCACTTATGTCGTTGCTCCAGTTCCGCAATGGATTTGTAGAGAGCCGCCATTTCTCGGGCGGTGTCCTTTTTCTTTTTGGAGGCTATTTGGATAAGTACGCCCCTGATTACGCTTTTGTGGGCCTCCCATATTGACACCTTAGACGTGTCTGGTGTGTCATTGTCCTGAAATATTGTTCCAGTGCGTGTGTGATTTGTGTACGTGTTCCAGGGTCTAGAAGGAGTGCCTCATTTAGCCTCCAGGACCATGTAGAGGGTCGAAAAAGGGGTGAGTCAAGTTCGACCACAACTGCGCCATGGTCAGACCAAGTGGCTGGGGTTATAGTGGCTGATATCAGTCGTTGTAGCCCTACTTGGCGAATAAAAATATAGTCTATACGGGAGTATCGACCATGTACTGCCGAGTAGTATGAGAAGTCCTTAGTGGAGGGATGTAGTGTCCTCCAGCAGTCTACTAATTCTAGGTCCCCCAGTGACCTTTTCATAGAGCGTATGGTGAGTTGCGGGATGCTACTGTGTCCTGTAGAGGAGTCCAGGAGTGGGTCCAGGGGAGCGTTGAGGTCTCCGCCAAAGATTAATGTTCCCTCGGAGAAGCAGCTCAGTTTGTTTAAAGTGTCTCTTAGAAACGGAGCCTGTCGTCTGTTAGGCACGTACACAGTGGCAAACGTGTATAGCCTGCCTGCAATTGTACCTTTAACAAAAAGAAAGCGGCCTTGTGGGTCCATAATACTGTCCAATTTTTGGAATTCCAGTTCCGCCGCAAGCAGGATGGCGACTCCCGCAGGGAGCCTCTAGCGTCCGCTGTGCAGGATAAGCACGAGTGTGTGTTGGGGTGTGCGGCCTTGCACCAGCCGAGGGTGGGGTAGTATGTGGTTATAAGAGTGGGTCTCCGTAACCGGCCCCCTCTATTACGTAACATTAGATATGATGAAGAGTGATCCATTTTAGTTAGAAATATGCATGAATAACAGAACAACAATAATGGTATAATTACATCTTATTAACTGTGCTTGTATAACAGAACCCAAAATTGGCATAGTGGTGCCATGTAAGTAACCGTATGATGAGGTAACAATCTCTCCCTGTCCCCCCTCGTTTTCCCGCCCCTATATTTCCCAGGGAGTCCCCCCGTCCCCCGCTTTCGGTTGGACACCTTCGCCCCCCCATCCGGTCCCCCCCCCATCTTGTCACAGCCTGTCATGTTTTCTGACCTGTTCCCCAGGTTCCCCGAGACATGTGTGTTAGGATGATGCGGTAAGGAGACTAGAGTCGGGGGGCCATGTTCCCATGATGTTATCCCTATGGTCAGTCAGCATGCGGTGGGGTATTACGGAGACTATCGGTCATCCGGGAGCTTAGTGCCCCAGTGCGTCATGTAGGTGGTGGCTGTCACTTTAAGTCACATGGTGGGGTGGCCTGGGGGGTGTACATCACCTAGCCTATGTGTGTCACAGACGCCTGTCACGTCTTGGGTGGGCTGGAACTGGAGTGCTCCATGACGTCATGGGGGTTAGGGCGTCTGCCTTTGCCTGGGGGAAGCCCCGGATGAAAGTTTGCGAAAGTCTTCACATCCCCCCCAGTCAGCGTGTGGGCATAGTGTGAGGTTTACGGGTAGATGTGCAATACATTCCAACTGCATATGATATTAGACATGAATGAGGGTGGAAAGGTCTTCGACATAGCTTTCGATATTACATGCCTTACATATTGAGCACCTTATTCCCTTAACTCATAGAGTACTTCAGGTCCCCCCCGTTCCAGTGCCCCGTCCCCTGTGCCCCCACCCCAACACCTTAGTCCCGGTACTGCATCGAGCCATCCCAGAGTCACCACTTTCACATGATGGCTCCGTGTTGGCGGGTCTGGTGACAGTGTCACGTAGCATACGGGTCGTGTTTCCGGGACCCTTGGGGTCTCAGCAAGTAGGGCCCATGATGGGGAAGAGGGGAAGTTAGAGCCTTTGGGGGTGTTGAGGGGTTAGCCACTTGCCATATGAGAGCCAGACCCCATCGTATCTCGGAGCCGTCCCCCACCCAAAAAGGAAAAACGGGGTTTTCGCCCACCCCACGGTGTGTAAAGGTGACCTGTGGTCAGCGGGGCTGTATGTTTCCAGGTGGGGGCCCCCTTCAGTCAGGTTGCGTGGGGCATGAAGACTGGGCCCTGCTCGGGGGGGGGGGGGGGCTGTTCTCCCACAAGGTGTATCGATGATTAACTCTCCTCCCAGACTTGCGGCAGTCCCCGTATTTCAAGGCCACCCTACATCCCTCCCAAAAAAGGGGAAATAAAATAAAACATGTTCATGTTCATGTCCCCCCTCAAGGAGCGGGTTTCCGGTTGGCGGTATGGGCTTCGGTGGCGGAGGGAAAATTGTCTCGACCCGGGAGCGTGAGGGGCAAAAACTAAGCGGGGGAGGGATGTACTCACGCGTCCCGATCTCCAGGACCCTGTCGGCGGCGATGGGGGGGTAGATCCGCCGGGGAGCCACCTCTGCGTCTGCGTGGGGCTCGCTGCTGTCGAGGTGCCTGTTCCGCTGGGCCCAATACCCAGTTAGTGACTGGTGTGGGTGGTAGGTTGAGTTCCTCCAGGAACCGAGGGACTTCTTCGGGCCATCTGGCTGGTATCCAGGTGTCATGGTGTCTCGCCATTAGTGCGAATGGAAAACCCCACTTATACGCAATATTATTTTCTCAGAGCAGCGCTGTCACTGGTCTAAGCGCACGCCTGGCTTCCAGTGTGAGTGGGGATAAATCATTGTACAGAGACACTTGTGAGCCTCTGAAGGGCCATGTGGGTTGTTCTCTCGCCTTCCTCATAATAGTGTTTTTAATGGGGAAGGAGTGGAGGCAGCAGATAATGTCTCTAGGGCCTTCGTCTTGCACTCGCGGCCTCAGGGCTCTGTGTGCCCTTTCAAATTTGTAGGATTGCGGGGCGTCCGCGCGCAGTAGGGAGTTAAATAGTTCCGTGAGAACCTCCTCCGTGTTCTCCTCCCTCTCAGACTCCGGGATCCCCCGAATCCGAATGTTACATCTTCGGCCTCTATTATCGAGGTCTTCCATGTGTCTGCGCATGTTGAGAATCATATCCCCCTGTCGGGCAACTGCAGTGTCAGTGGCCACGTGTCTTCCCGCCTGGGCCTCGGCCGAGTGCTCCAGGGCCTGTATACGGCCTGCTTGCGTGTCCACCTCCGCTCGGAGCCCCGCCATCTCCGCTCTCAGGGCGTCCTGGATAGTCATTGTTTTGGTAAGTAAGTCCGCCTTAGTGACCATGGCGGCCGCCATGGACCTCAGCTCGACGCTGATCCGCTCCAGTGTCTGGGAATCGCCGCCTGTTGTCGAGGCGGGGGATCGCGGAGCCGGGCTATGGCTTTAGTTCCCGCCAGTGGCAGCATGTGGGGGTTGCAAGTAGCCATCCATCGGTCCCTGTTGGGAGCTCGGGTGCGGGGTCTTAGGTGTCCGTGGGTGCTCTGAGCGTCGGTTGCGACCCATTTGTGTTCTGTAGCTAACGTTGGATCACTTTATCGGGGTATGGTTCGGCGGAGCTCAGAGATCAAGCGGCCATCTTGGTCGGTGTTCAAGCCACGCCCCCCAGGATAGAAATTTTGTGTCTCTTTTGTTAGCTCGAGAATAACAAAATGGAGTCTGGTCTGTTCAAATTGACTTCAGAATATACACTTTGTATTTCTATCATAGCACAAATGTCTGCCGATATAAATACCCTGACAAAATCCAGCTGACGAAAAGTAGTATTTCATCCCATGTAGAAGGAAAAAATAAAACGAAAAAGGCAGTATCAATTTTCTTATCATATTAAATACTTAGTCTCTTTTTATCAATAACATTTTATCCCATAAGTTATAATTCATAATGATACTATAGCAGATACATTGTTAATTCCAATTACCAACAAACATTTCATGTTTTGAATTCCAATCCAATCAATTAACCCCTTAACGACCGCTGACGGTTCAGGACCGTCAGCGGTAAAACGTGCGTTTGGACCGCTGACGGTCCTGAACCGTCATAACGGTTTTGGGCTACTTACCTGATCGCCGTCGGTCCCACGGCGGCGATCAGCTCTCCTCCCGGTCCAGGGGGGTTGCCTGTCTGCCCAGGCAGTCCCCCCTCGGCAGATCAGGACCCCACGGCCATGTGATCACTCGATCACATGACCGCAATAGGGGTCTGTGTATCTGCCTGCAGGGGGACTGTCTGTGCTGACAGGCAGTCTCCCTGCAAGTGAAAAATCCAAAATAAAGTGTAAAAAAAAAATCTGTGTAAAAAAAAAAAAATAATATGTGTATATATATATGCTATATATACATGTATTATATCTATATATACCTATATATAATATATGTATATATATCATATATATAATGTCACACTAAGTGTATTTTTATATTTATATATACGTATATAATTATAAAAATACACTTATATTTAAATTACACACGAATATATACAATATATATAATAACTATATATATGGTATATATATATTATTATAAAATACAAATAATATGTTAATAAAAATAAATAACAAAAAATAAAAATAATTTTTAATAATTAAAAAAAAATTATATATATATATTCAGTTTTATTCTAACAGTATTTTGATATTGATATATATATATTTATATCAAAATACACTTAGAATGTAATGATATATATCTATGTATAAACAAATAAATAAAAATAATACGAAATATACATATGTCCACATACATAATTACATAAATAATTTCATAAATATACACGTAGACGTCAAATATATAAATATGTATATATATTAAAATTCTACGTGCATATTTATGTAATATTTTTACCTAATTAAGTAATTTTAATGATTGCAATTTGAGGGACCTGCCTGCCAACCCAGGCCAAAAGTCCAGATAATTTAATTTGCTAGCACTGTGTTTAACCCTGTAACTTTCTATGACACCCTAAATCCTGTACATGGGGGTACTGTTTTACTCGGGAGACTTCGCTGAACACAAATATTAGTGTTTCAAAACAGTAAAACATATCACAGCGATGATATTGTCAGTGAAAGTGAAGTTTTTTGCATTTTTCACACACAAACAGCTCTTTCACTGAGGATATTATTGCTGTGATATATTTTACTGTTCTGATACACTAATATTTGTGTTCAGCGAAGTCTCCTGAGTATAACAGTACCCCACATGTAGAGGTTTTATAGTGTTTGTGAAAGTTACAGGGTCAAATATAAGGCTTGATTTTACTTTTTTTTTTTTAATTGAAATTTGTCAGATTGGTTAGGTTGCCTTTGAGAGCGTATGGTAGCCAAGGAATGAGAATTAGCCCCATGATGGCATACCATTTGCAAAAGAAGACAACCCAAGGTATTGCAAATGGGGTATGTTCAGCTTTTTTTAGTAGCCACTTAGTCACAAACACCGGCCAAAGTTAGCGTTTTTTGCATTTTTAACACACAAACAAATATAAATGCTAACTTTGGCCAGTGTTTGTGACTAGGTGGCTACTAAAAAAAACTGGACATACCCCATTTTGAATACCCTGGGTTGTCTACTTTAAAAAAATGTACATGTTAGGTGTGTTTCAGGGATTTATGACAGATAACGGTGTAACAATGTCACTATTGATACATTTAAAATATATATATATTGAAACAGCAATTTCCTACTTGTATTTATAGGCCTATAACTTGCAAAAAAAAGCAATAAAGCATGTAAACACTGGGTGTTTTTAAACTCGGGACAAAATTTTGAATCTATTTAGCAGTTTTTTTCATTAGCTTTTGTAGATAAGTAAAAGATTTTTCAAGTAAAAGTCCAAAAACATGTTTTGTTTTTTTTTTTCACCATATTTTATTATTTTTTTTAAATACAATATATGACATAATATATATACTGGTATGTAAAGAAAGCCCTTCTTGTCGTGAAAAAAACAGTATATAACTTGTATGGGAACCGTAAATGAGAGAGCGGAAAATTACAGCTAAACACAAACACCACAAAAGTGTTAAAACTGCTCTGGTCCTTAACGTACAAACATCGCAAAAACAGGCCGGTCCTGAAGGGGTTAAGATAAAATCCCAAATAAAAACAAATACAAAAATAAAACAGAATATTGTTTTGTTTCACCTTTTTTTGCCTATTATTGGCATCAATCTTAAAATTATTCTAAAAACAAACAGAAACGTTTTTTCCACTATATTTAATAATGAGAAGGGTTTTTATGGTTGTGGTCAGTGTCCAGCCTGCAAAAAGTCAGGATGCACGCATAGAGTAATAAAGAATAGAACATTAAATAAAGATAAGGAAATCCAAATTAAACCATTCATAACTTGTTATACTAAAAATGTGGTATATCTTTTAATTTGTCCATGTGGATTAAAATATGTGGGGAGAACAACAAGACCCCTACATACTAGGATTAGAGAACACATATATAAAATCCAGATAGGTTTTGAGCAGCATAGTGTCTCTAGTCACTTTAAATTATGTCATAATCAAAAACCAGAGGGTTTAAAGTTTATGGCGATAAATAAAGTGAGAGGTGGAGATTTTACAAGGGACTTGGGAAAATGTGAGATGGAATGGATCTACAGATTAAATACATTGACCCCACATGGTCTCAATGCAGATTTTGAGTCATTTTCTATGACGCTCTCTCTATTTTACTGGAATTCACTTTTCTTTCTTTTTATTATATATATTTTTTCTAATTTATTGAGTGTTTTCTTTCACATTGTGTGTATTTTATATGGGGAATTACTCATTTGTATAAAGAAATGATTTCTATTTATATGGACATTTTAGGGAGATTACCCATTAATTAGAGCTGCTATATTTATTTTTTTAAGTCTATAGCAAAATAGTTATGATTTTCCATAATGGATATGCAGTTAGGGCTGCCTGCAATATTATCCATATATTCAGCAATAATCTATACAGAATTTTCGTATAATAGAATAAAGTAACTATAGTATTCCATAATGAATCCAAAATAAAAGTAAATAATTAGTCCAAACAGACGGGAATATATATATAGATATGAAGGATAGTGAAAAAAGTGGAGATAGTATGTGTAATAACATGTTAAATAGAAATATGAATTTATAGAATGTGTAACAACTTATGTTGAATAGGAATACAAATTTAGAGACCACTTTATTCAAATTGCAAGTTAATTCCATTAGGGTTTAAAAGATTGAAGCATTTTTTGCAACAAATCAACTAATTTGCTATATATGAATTATAAAATTGATGTGGATATCAAACAAAAAGTAGGGATTAACTAATATTGCGTTCTGTTTGTTTTTAGAATAATTTTAAGATTGATGCCAATAATAGGCAAAAAAAGGTGAAACGAAACAATATTCTGTTTTATTTGTTTTTATTTGGGATTTTATCTTAATTGATTGGATTGGAATTCAAAACATAAAATGTTTGTTGGTAATTGGAATTAACAATGTATCTGCTATAGTATCATTATGAATTATAACTTATGGGATAAAATGTTATTGATAAAAAGAGACTAAGTATTTAATATGATAAGAAAATTGATACTGCCTTTTTCGTTTTATTTTTTCCTTCTACATGGGATGAAATACTACTTTTCGTCAGCTGGATTTGTGTGGACATTAAGAACTTAACCTAATCACGGAACGACGAACTTTTAAATAATACACATCTGCTGCTGAATATGAATACATCATACCGCACGGAGGAATGAAATGAGCCGAAATGACAAGAAAGAATTTAACCATCTCGGCTCCCGGTACCGGCATGGACCGCACACGTCGTACCTGTGGGTGGTACTGACGTGTGACGGTTAATGTGCACTGATCATTTGCCCGCTGTTTTTTGGATATTTAAACTTGCAAGATGAGTCCCAGGATCATTGCTGTATTATAACCCGGTTTGAAGAAGCCATGTTTGTAGTGGCGAAACGCGTTCCGGTCTTTTAAGCACATTGAGGCTTTTTTATTTATATCTCACAGTGTATTAATAAAATGTTTTAATTGTTTTAACCGATCCTGGTTCCTGGCACCGTTATATTCAACGGGGAGCACAGTCCCGAATCTGCACAACGCTACTAAATTGAGTCAGTGTATTTTGACTCCACGCTTGTGAGTACCCACTTGGGATGAGCATATTATATTTTTTGAAATATTTTAAACAATACTGCGCAATTGGGTGTACCTCTATTTATTCACAGACCTCGGAATTATATCGGAAAAAAGGGGTGGGTCCCCTGTATGGACCCAGAGGCTATCCAAACCAGAGCTGGGTCTATAGCTCTCCGTTTGTGAGTTTGCACATCATATCATAATATTAACTATTTCATATAAGTGTGATCTATACTATATGTGATTATTTTTTTTATAGATATTTCCCTGTTGGCTTGTCAGTGAAACTTTGCTCCTAAAAGTTCTAAAAGGTGATTAATTTTCCTATACATAAGCGCTACATTCTTAATTTGTTTTGTACATGTTATATTGAATAGGAATATTTGAATGTCTAGCAGCTATACTAATTGATACAAGATATATTTATTTTTATTCTTATTACTAATAAGCGCTGGTTCCACTATTTATTTTACCATATAATTTTATATATCTGATCTTATTTTCAAATATATACTACTTTGTTTTATAGCTTGTACATAGTTATTTTTATACATTTATTATAGAATGTCTGAGCAATCAAACCCTACAATCTCCGCTGAGCTTCGTGCTTGGCTCTACTCCGCTATAGCGGATTCTATTCCTAAGGCTATAGTAGCCTACCGTGAGTAACTTTTAAGCATCTCACAATCTACTGCTCATGCAGATTCTGATTCAGACAATTCTCATATGTCAGATCATGAGGAAGCCCTGCGCAAGCCCCCTTGGAAAGGGGACAGTGCGTCAGCGGGCAAAGGTAAAATCTGTTGAGTTATCTTTAACACCACCTGTGTTACAAAATTTAGACCCTCTAGAGGGTTCTACTTCACACCAGAATCTCCAGGTTCTGGACGAATATTATGCCCTGTTCGGATGAGGATCTCACGGTGAATATGCCCCAAGATACGTTAAAGTCTTTTATTGTTACACAAGCTACAATGACTCTGACCAGTCTACCGACACACTTCTGGATGCATCTGGAAACCCCTTTTTTGACCCACGTATTATTCGGCACCCATGCTCTGCCGAGTAGGCGCCACCAGAACAGATCAGCAATTTCTGCAAGATGTGGCACTGCAAGCCATTAGAAAAAGAGATTAGAACCAAATTACAAGCTGAATGTCCCTAGTCCACCATACCGGGTAAAGGGGCCTCAACTCCTGAATTCGATCCTCTATTGGTCACATTCCTAACTAAATCGGGGGGGAAAACGCGCAAAAGTCTAGAACAAGGTTTTAAATCTGCACAAGATAAACTCTTGGATGTTGCCGGACCATTGATCCAAATTTTTATATTGCCTGAAGAAGCTCTTACGAGCGGTGAATTAGACCCGCACATGGTGCGCGAGTGGGATCAAAGGGCGCTATGCATCCTAGGTAACGCCAATGTGGCTATCTCTACAGAGAGATGAATGCTGCGTTGTACAAAATAGATGCCAAATTGGTTGACCTTAGCAATGAAGAATTAGGTCCAGACGCAAATGTTCTGCTCTTTGGGGATAGTTTCATAAGAGACCTGAACAAGCACATAGTGTTCCTGAATATTCCCTACGCAGGGTATTCTGCTCACATAATCGCTTTTCTGGGAGAGCTGGTCGTTTTCGAGGATGTTCCACCAGCAGAGCTGCCTTCACAGGCAACAGGCCTCAACCAAACGCCAACTGGAACATGGGCTTTACCTGCCCTTATTACCGACAGCTGTTCCCAAATAGAGAGTCCTTCCAGGGACGTGGATCTGCTTCCCTGCGCGGTCGCACTGCTTCAGGCAATGAACCTTCATTATTCAAATGTACCTTTTGTAGGCCGCTTAACCCATTTTTATCAACTGTGGACAATGCTCTCTCTGGACCCGTGGATCTTAAACACCATAAGAGGTTTCAAAATAGATTTCACAACCTATCCAATCCAACAACCCCATTGTGGATGCTTTACATGTAGAAAAGGGCAAATGTGTTTTAAAAAAAAAAAAAAGAGCTGTTGAATGATCGTCCTCCCCACGCATATTCATCAGCTATATGTTTCTGGTCCGCAAGAACACAGGAATTTTCCGTCCAGTCATCGAGGGACCTGAACCAACACATGTTTCGGCACTTCAAGATGGAAGGCATCCATCTTCTATGCAACCTCCTCTGCGTGGGAGACTGGTTCTCCCGATTCAATCTCAAGGACGCATGCCTCACTGCCAGTCGTTCAAAAACATTGTCCTTTTCTCCAATTACATTGGCTACAAGACATTTGGCAGTTCTTTGTTACGCCCCTTGGGGTTTCACCAAGTTGATGAAACTAGTTATGGCTCTAGATTGGCAGACTCTGCGTCACCAAGCGGACACAACCTCCGCACTACTCCAAAATCTAGGGTTTATCATACATTTTCAAAACTCCGCTCTAGAACCCTCACAAACAGTGCAATTTCTTGTATGTCAAACTCCATAAAAGCTATCCTTCAAAAAAGGACATTCGGAAACTATTGTCCTCTAAACACATTCACCTACAAGATTTCACACACATGATCTGTCTCCTCTCTGCTTCCATACAAGTGATCTATCCCGGACCACTGTATTATTGAGCAATGCAATGCTTGAAGACTTTTTACCTACATCGGTCCACCTCATACGACTCAACAAAGTACGTCTGGAACTTCATTGGTGGCTCCACATCCTGGAACAGAAAAGCCATATTTGGCTCCCACACAGATTTTGTTCTGGAGTCAGATGCCAGTCTTCTGGGATGGGGAGCAATATGCTCCAAAATTTCAACTGGAGGTCTTTGGTCTTACCGTGTCAACTCAATTATCTCCAAACGAAAAAAATACAAAAACATTTTTTATTTTTTTTTGAAGCACCCCAAAAACACATCAGAACCCCATCAAATGTACATCTCGTGATAGCCCCGATGTGGGGGAACAACATATTCAAAAATCACCCAGATCGCCCTTTCCCTCCGGCCCGCTGTAGAGGAAGCACGCGTTTCCCAGCTCCCTCACCGGACTCACATCAAATAGTAACGATGCGTTACATATCTGCATACCTATTGGCTGTCCTTGGAGGCAATGATAAGCCCTCCATAAAGGACCTCAAGAAGATTCTGGACAGTGTTGGCATTGAGACTGATGATGAGCGAGCAGAGAAGGTTGTCGGTGAACTGAATGGCAAAAGCATTGAAGAGGTGATCGCTCAGGGTAACACCAAATTGGCCTGTATGCCCTCTGGAGGAGCTGTAGCTGTTGCTGCCAGTGCTGGATCAGGATCCTCTGTTGCAGCTGCTGCTGCTCCTGCTGAAGAGAAAAAGAAAGAGAAGAAAGAAGAATCTGATTAATCAGACGAGGACATGGGATTTGGCCTATTTGATTAAATCGTGTGGCTCTGAAATCAAACAATAAAAACTTTCTTGTAAAAAAAAAAAAAAAAAATCACCCAGATCAGTTCAGGGTTTTAAAAAGTTATATGGAAGTCCCATTTATGCCCGTCTGCACGCAAGGCTCCTGCCCAGAATAGTTCCATGACTTCAGCTGGTGCGGCCGGTCTCTTTCGTACAGTTTAAAATGTTGAACAATATCTTTAAGAATCGTTTGTGTGTAATGTACTCGTGTGCCTCTTTGTTCGTGCGTTGTTTTTACCGAATGCCGCCTCCTTCGGATAAATTAGGACAAATCGAAGTGGTCCTGGAAGTCTCAGCGGTGTTCGGGCCATTGAGTGTCCGAAAATAGTTGCAGACACTCGACGACCAAACCCCGCTGGACGCATTCGACATAACAAGATGGCCACCGCCGATAAGTCTTCATGCATACAAATCGACGGCCACCCAGTGAACCACTTAGAACGTTCAGAGTTGCGGTTTGGAATAGTGTCAAATAGGTCAATTGATGGCTCACTACTGTCTTGGATGGTCGAAATGTTCTGTAAAACATTCGGTATACGAACTAGCTGGGTAAAGTCTGTTAGTCTTAGTTCGTATACTGTTTTAGGTGAATGGCATTACAATTAAAAGTTCAGGATGGCTACAAAATATAAATCCAGCGAACAGGGCATCTGTTACATGGCTTCACCTATGTGGAACACTCTGGCGAAAATCCTGACCAAGGCACTGGCAACAGTGTCTGCCCAGATGTTTGACAGGGCAACGGCTTCTGTGTATCGAGTAGCGTAGTCCACCACGGTGAGAATGTATTTCTTACCGGATGGACTAGGGGTAGGTAGGGGTCCTACCAAGTTGACGGCTATCCGACTGAATAGAAGAAGGTCTGGGTGACTCGATAGGTCGTGCGATTTCTCCCCAGGTGTCCGGCCAAAGAGATGTCATGCCCAATCCAGAGAAGCTCCAACCGATATTTCTTAGGAACTACCAGTTGTCACTTCTGGGATGGGCCTCCCCCGTCCTATTGTTTTCTGTCAACCTGTACAATCTATCTTGTTCCCAGACAAATTTTTGGTTCTCTTCCCCCCCATTCTCCCTAAACTTCCATAGGGACGAGTCCTCTCTGATCTCCCTCCCAAACTCCTCGAAGTATCCCAAGCTAAAGTGGTTTTGGCTACTGTCTGCGTAGGGGTCGGTTGGGTTCTTACCTGAGTCTCCTGGCCTGGTGAACGGGTTCCGGCTGTACTAGCTTGAGACCGGGTTGTCACTGGACATACGGTAGCGGGCGTAGTGGGTAGATATGCTGAAGTGAAGGTTCCTATATCATTTCCCAATAGGACCTCGGCAGGCATTTTGTCTTGCTCCCCAATAAAGGTGAACACTGGCAGTAGGGAGCCAAAACACAGCTCCCCCGGGTACCCGCACAGCGACTGTGTGCTTAGAGCAATCCTCTGGCTTGACCAAGTGTCACTGGACCAGGGTGATGGTAGCGCCCGTGTCTCGTAGTCCTTGGGCTACTTGTCCATTTACTTGGACCTCTTGTTGTTGCTGTTGTCTGGGGACGAAGCTTGTATGGGGTCAGCCTCTTACAAAATTCCCAGATATTCCTTGGCACCGATGTCTGGGTACGTGATGGTGTAGTATCAGCTACGGGTGTGGGACACCTCCCGGTAAGTGCAGAGTGCCCTAACTGACAACTAGCACTCATATGACCCTGTCCGTGGCACCGATGACACTGGATCTTTGTTTGGGTCAGTGTATTTTGACTCCACACTTGTGAGTACCCACTTGGGATGAGCAAATTATATATTTTAAAATATTTTAAACAATACTGCGCAATTGGGTGTACCTCTATTTATTCACAGACCTCGGAATTATATCGGAAAAAAAGGGTTGGGTCCCCTGTATGGACCCAGAGGCTATCCAAACCAGAGCTGGGTCTATAGCTCTCCGTTTGTGAGTTTGCACATCATATAATAATATTAACTATTTACTATACACGAGGTGGTATCCGAAAAGGGTTCCATGCGTTTGGGCCCTGCGGTCGGTCTCCGTTCGGCAGTAAAAACAGACAGTTATATTAGCCATCCACACTTAACTTCACCTGGATATTGATTCCCTCGTTCGGTACCTTGTTTCTACCGAATGGGGATTCGTTAGGACTCTCCGTTCGGTAGTTACGGAGCTCTGGAGGTCTCAGCGGTGTTCGGTTGTTTGAGTGTCCGATTTGAGTTCCAGACACTCGACGACCAAACACCGCTGAGCTTTTCATGCGTAAGATGGCCGCCGCCACGTGTATGCATACCGAATGGCGGCCACCCAGATACATCCATAACGAGCTTGTCAACCCGAGGTTAGAGAGAAGTGTGAACCTTAATAGCTGATACACTTCTCTCTGGGGTGGTCCACCGGTTCGGTAGTTTCCATATGCATAGTGTACGGATGGAAACTACCGAATAACATACGATTAGTACATAGAATTATAGCAATGTGAAAATTAACATAGGCATAACATATTGAACACAGTCACCTAGGCATATTACAGGACAGGCTTACTGCATTCCGCTACACTGGGTTCACCAGTGGAAAATGGGGTTCACCCTGTAATATGTATGTAGAAATATTGAGGTTCACCTAGATATTGGTGGGGTTACCACACAATGAATAAAAAGTGGGCGTCACCCAACGTCAATAAAGTGGTGTTAACCACTTAGAAATATTAAAGGGACACTATAGTCACCAAAACAACTTTAGCTTAATTAAGCAGTTTTGGTGTATAAATCATGCCCCTGCAGTCTCAGAGCTCAATTATCTGCCATTTAGGAGTTAAATGACTGTTTATAAACCCTAGTCACACCTCCCTGCATGTGACTTGCACAGCCATCCATAAACACTTCCTGTAAAGAGCCATCAAATGTTGATCCTTCCTTTATTGCAAGTCTGTTTAATTTAGATTTTCTTATCCCCTGGGTTGCTAGACCCTACAAGAGCCTCCTGTATGTGATTAAATTTCAATTTACAGAGTAAGAGCTAAATTGTTTAAGGTAAATTACATCTGATTGAAAGTGAAACCAGTTTTTTTTTTCATGCAGGCTGTGTCAATCAGAGCCAGTGAAGGAGTGGCAAGTGCCTTATAAACAGAAAAAAAGTGATTTAACTCCTAAATGGTAGTGGATTGAGCAGTGAAACCTGAGAGGCATGTTCTATACACTAAAACTGCTTCATTACGCTGAAGTTGTTTAAGTGACTATAGTGTTACTTTAAGGAAAGTGGGGACAAGGAGCAGGCAGAGCTTGCAACCGTCCTGTAGTATTCTGCACTTTACAAATGACAAAAACGCAGGAAAATGCAGTGCGACTGTAAGATGGCCACCGCAAACAATAAAGGGGCGGGAAAAGCCGTTGCGTCACAAAAATTACGCGTACGAATGGGTCAGTTGGACTTCTGACAGTCTAGTGTGATCGTTGCAGGGGTTGGGCCGGGAATGAGTGTAAATATGCCGCCGCTGACTAGCACGGCGGCAGTGGAGCTCCAGAGGGGGTGCAGGCACAATATGTAGAGTACCAGAGCACATCAGAGGATACGGGAGCAGTATAAAACCGCCAAACAGTAAAAGTGGATGGACAATGATTTAACAAGCACTTATAGGTAGTTAGTTGAAGGTGTATAAGTTAAAACAAATAATATAATAAAATATAAGGGGCGGGGCCGGACCGCCATGCCGAGCGGACGCACAGCAGAATGGCTCCCGACAAGCTATTTAGTTTTTAGCCCTTGAAAACCGGCAAATTCTCCCCAAGCAACTGGCAGCTGTGCCACAACACTAGAGGCGACCCTGGTACCGGGGAGAGGCTTGCCGTGAGGTTTTAGTCCCTCGGTGGGCGATCCCTGTCAGCTAAGATGGAGACCGCCCGGGCGGTGAGCGGGGTGGACGGCCGCTGCCCAGCTATCCTGCCCGCCAGAGGTACGGCGGAACCAAGAAGCTAGGCGGGTCCGGCCCTGTTCCCCCCCCCCCCCCCCCATGGGCCGGCGGGGGTGATCCCGGCCCCCACCCTGTGTCCCACCGGAGTGCCACTAACTTGCTGAGGGTCCGCTTCCAAGATGGCGGAGACCGCGTGGCAGGCGACTCTGCCGGACGCATCCCCTTCTTACTGCACAGGCGGACTACAGGACCTGAATGGACAGGAGCCAAAGAAGGAACTCTAAGGTACCACAAGCCAGGGGGGAGCAGCACTACCACCCACAGCATCAGCGGGTACTGACCACACCACGGGACAACGGTTTAAGGCCCTAACTTACCCTACTGAACTGCTTCACTCACCGCAGAGGGGCTGGAACATACTGCCCGACAACTCTCTCCCCCTGTACACGGCGGGCATCAGGCTGGACAACACGTACCCCTGGGTAGAAGATAGTTTCCCTGCACGGACACCTAAGGGGACTGCACTTGCCACCAAGACGTCAATCCGATCTTCCCACTATGGCAGACCGCACTACCAACAGGCGGATCGTCTGGCATCCCGGCAAGGAAGCAGGACTAACTGTATTGGCCCAACATGGGGTGGACACTAATAGTGCTTTGCTTCAAATGCTTGATTAAGCTGAGCTTGTTATTTCAACAGTTTACCATATGTCAGTAAACCACTATATGTACACACCTGCACTTGAAACTCTGCCTGACACAACAGAATACAGCTTAGAATAACATAAATTAACGTATGATTTACTTACAAGCGACACCCTTGCAAATACCGTTCAGCACTTTTACTTGCGCTTTTCAACTTAGTGCTTTCACTTTATGGTTCACACAGTTACTTGCTAGAACAGTATCTACTTAGCGTGCATACTTATCTTACAAAGCGCAAGGTCCGTTATTAAATCTACCTGTTAACTTAACCACATTAATCTGTATGCTCACAACATGTTATTGCACTGTTCTAACTTAATCATATTTCCATTCTAAGTATTATTTTATATGTTTAAACTTGACTAAATAACAAAAATTGTGCTTGATATGCATGTACCCCGCATGTTACGCGTGGAGAAGCCAGAGGACTGCTTTTGGGGCACCTCTTGCCAGCTTGTATTGTATCCCTGCACTACAAAAATAAAGAATTAAAAAAAAAAAAAAAAAAAAAAAATAAGATCACAAACATATCATATATGACAAAGTCAAAATGTAGGAGACTATAATTAGAATAGACTCATCTGGGAGGCAAGCAGCAAAGAAAGAGAAGTTGGGAGGAGCCTGTTTACAATACATACTACTGTCATGCTCTCTGACTGGTTGATTTTTTAATTTTTTTATCTATTGTTAATGGTTTATTTGCTGCTGGAGGTTTCAGTAAAGAAAGATAAGCAAATATGAAGCCTCCTGTCTTGCCATAAAATTCAATTCTGTTTAATCCTCAACACGTAGTCTTGTCTCGTGCTTGTAGGGAACCTGCTTCACAACTAATCACTAGCTCTTGTAAGAGCTCTACGATCTATTCGGATACTTGGTCGGCTGAGATGACATCTGGAGAACATTGCAGCACCGCTCCTTCCAAGGGAAAAGGACGTACCTAACGGCATACACCCCCCTGATATTCAGGGTGGCCGTTACAGACCTGAAAGGAAACTGGATAATGGGAGTGTTCAGTGTTTCCTGCTGACAGATTTGGTTACCGACTAGTTTAAGGGTGTGGAGACTTTTTTGTACCCGGTGTGAAAGTTAAATATAGTAAGGGTTTCCAACATAAATAAAACAAAACAACTTTCGAACCACTGTGAACTCTAGTCCCTGTTTAGAGAAGGAGAGAGTCAATAAGAAAGTTCACGATTCAAGTAGTAGCAGCCGCATACATGTTGGTTCCTGTCCCCCTGGGTACGAACGCTATAACCCTTCGTTGTGTCCAATCTGGTCCTCGTTATGGTCGGTGCTGAAGAGCTTGGGTTCTGCAAGGAGTCCTCCGGCAGGTTGAGTGTGCTCAGCAGAGCAGCTGCTTTTCACAGATCTGAGAGTGTAAGGTGTCGCCTTGTATGATTTTCAGAGCCATAAGCAAGCGCCAGCAGTACCTATTTTGTGCTGCTGTAGAAGTGTTGTGAACGGTCGGAAGGACCACCACCATTGTAGAGTGTCCCGAGTTGTCTGAGTAGAAGGAAAGCTTCATATTTTTGAAATCATAGGTGGTAGTTCCGTTAAGGGCTGCTCTATGACATTAAATGTCATTTGCCACAACTCTGACCATTTTTCTAGTTTACCTAAATCATTTCCCATTTGGCTTATCCCTCCTGGAACATCAACCCTGTTACATATCTTAGTATCATCAGCAAAAACACACCTTACCATCAAGACCTTCTGCAATATCACTAATAAAAATATTAAAGAGAATGGGTCCAAGTACAGATCCTTGAGGTACCCCACTGGTGACAAGCCCATGCTTCGAATATACTCCATTGACTACAACCCTCTGTTTGCCTGTCACTCAGCCTTACCCATTCAACAATATTGGAATCCAATCTTACAGATCGCAGTTTATTGATAAGCCTTCTATGTGCAACAGTGTCAAAAGCCTTACTGAAATCTAGGTAAGCAATGTCTACTGCACCACCCTGATCTATTATTTTAGTTACCCAATCAAAAAAATCCATAAGATACGCCAGAAGGACTTCGCAGAGATCACCATGCAACTTCGCCAACAACACCTCCAATACAGATGGGGCTAACCAGTGAAGCTAGTGGTACAGAGGAACGGGAAAACAACCATCCTGCAGACGCCGGTAGAAGGGTCAAAAGGTACTGTGCAGACCAGCCCGAGAGAGTAAAACCCTACTACTTGGCTCAGGCTTGTATAAAAAATGTGATTTGAATGTTCTTTTGTTTTTATTAGGGAAACGACAGAATAATACATGTAATACTGTATATAGTTTGCCCACTAGATTGTAAAGGACGCTGAACTCGGGAGGGGGAGGGGAAAACTGAACGGGAGAGGTAACCAAGTAGTCAAGACGGGGCAGCAACACATTCATTGCCTACAGGAAATCAGGCCCAGCAGGCGGCAGAGCACTGGGGTGTAGCACAACTGAGTTTAAAGGGTCTGATAGCCCATGTCAACAATGGACACAATCAGTGCAGGTAGAAACACCTCAATACATGCACCTCCCTCCCCCCCCCCGGACGCCCTAAGAGCACATACCAACATACTATATATAAAAAAAGAAAAAAAAAAAGAGCAAGCAAGGTAGAAATCTACTAATACCCAAACCAAAGCAAAAACTGCACAGTGTGTGTCTGTCCTGGTGTGTGTGTATCATGGTGTGTGTGTGTGTGTTCTGTCTGTGTCATGGTGTGTGTGTGTGTGTTTTTAAAAATAGTGTTTTACTCACCTTTTTTTTTTCCAACGTCGTGCTGGTCTCTGCCTCTATGACTGAGATCATCAAGCTTGATGATCTCAGCCAATCCGCACTGACACAGGAAGCGTCTCTAGTGACTGTCTGTCACTAGGAAGCAATGTAAACACTGCCTTTTCTCTGAAAAGTCAGTGTTTACATTCAAAAGCCTGCAGGGACAGGCTATAGACACCAGAACCACTACATTAAGCTGTGTGTGTGTGTGTGTGTGTGTGTGTGCCTGCTAGTGAGCTTGCTTGCGTGTGTGTGTTTGTGTGTGTCTGCTAGTGAGTGAGCTTGTGTTTTTATGTCAATGAGCTTATGTATATTAGTGAAATTGTTTGTCTATAAGGCTGTGTATCAATGAGCTTGTGTGTGTCAGTGAGATTGTCTGTGTCTGCATGTGAGTATGCTTACTGTATAATTAAATATTTTACTCTGAAAGGACCAATATATTATATTAGAAAAAGCAATATAATATTATATATATTTATATACAGGGAGTGCAGAATTATTAGGCAAGTTGTATTTTTGAGGATTAATTTTATTATTGAACAACAACCATGTTCTCAATGAACCCAAAAAACTCATTAATATCAAAACTGAATATTTTTGGAAGTAGTTTTTAGTTTGTTTTTAGTTTTAGCTACGTATTTTAGGGGGATATCTGTGTGTGCAGGTGACTATTACTGTGCATAATTATTAGGTAACTTAACAAAAAACAAATATATACCCATTTCAATTATTTATTTTTACCAGTGAAACCAATATAACATCTCAACATTCACAAATATACATTTCTGACATTCAAAAACATAACAAAAACAAATCAGTGACCAATATAGCCACCTTTCTTTGCAAGGACACACAAAAGCCTGCCATCCATGGATTCTGTCAGTGTTTTGATCTGTTCACCATCAACATTGCGTGCAGAAGCAACCACAGCCTCCCAGACACTGTTCAGAGAGGTGTACTGTTTTCCCTCCTTGTAAATCTCACATTTGATGATGGACCACAGGTTCTCAATGGGGTTCAGATCAGGTGAACAAGGAGGCCATGTCATTAGATTTTCTTCTTTTATACCCTTTCTTGCCAGCCACGCTGTGGAGTACTTGGACGCGTGTGATGGAGCATTGTCCTGCATGAAAATCATGTTTTTCTTGAAGGATGCAGACTTCCTGTACCACTGCTTGGAGAAGGTGTCTTCCAGAAACTGGCAGTAGGACTGGGAGTTGAGCTTGACTCCATCCTCAACCCGAAAAGGCCCCACAAGCTCATCTTTGATGATACCAGCCCAAACCAGTACTCCACCTCCACCTTGCTGGCGTCTGAGTCGGACTGGAGCTCTCTGCCCTTTACCAATCCAGCCACAGGCCCATCCATCTGGCCCATCAAGACTCACTCTCATTTCATCAGTCCATAAAACCTTAGAAAAATCAGTCTTGAGATATTTCTTGGCCCAGTCTTGACGTTTCAGCTTGTGTGTCTTGTTCAGTGGTGGTCGTCTTTCAGCCTTTCTTACCTTGGCCATGTCTCTGAGTATTGCACACCTTGTGCTTTTGGGCACTCCAGTGATGTTGCAGCTCTGAAATATGGCCAAACTGGTGGCAAGTGGCATCTTGGCAGCTGCATGCTTGACTTTTCTCAGTTCATGGGCAGTTATTTTGCGCCTTGGTTTTTCCACACGCTTCTTGCAACCCTGTTGACTATTTTGAATGAAACGCTTGATTGTTCGATGATCACGCTTCAGAAGCTTTGCAATTTTAGGAGTGCTGCATCCCTCTGCAAGATATCTCACTATTTTTGACTTTTCTGAGCCTGTCAAGTCCTTCTTTTGACCCATTTTGCCAAAGGAAAGGAAGTTGCCTAATAATTATGCACACCTGATATAGGGTGTTGATGTCATTAGACCACACCCCTTCTCATTACAGAGATGCACATCACCTAATATGCTTAATTGGTAGTAGGCTTTCGAGCCTATACAGCTTGGAGTAAGACAACATGCATAAAGAGGATGATGTGGTCAAAATACTAATTTGCCTAATAATTCTGCACTCCCTGTATTACTCAATCATCTGGGGTGGCAAGACATAGCCTTACATATTACATGCGACAATATATGGCGCAATGACTTATGGGGCTGGCATAGATTTTTTTTTTCCCAGGGCTGCTTTGTATCCCCAGTCCGGCCCTGCCATCAGTACCTGAGCCTGTCTCCACAACACCACTACCGTCAGAACCTGAGCCTGTCTCCACAACAACACTACCACCGTCAGAACCTGAGCTTGTCTCCACAACAACACTACCACCGTCAGAACCTGAGCCTGTCTCCACAACAACACTACCACCGTCAGAACCTGAGCCTGTCTCCACAACAACACTACCACCCTCAGAACCTGAGCCTGTCTCCACAACAACACTACCACCCTCAGAACCTGAGCCTGTCTCCACAACAACACTACCACCCTCAGAACCTGAGCCTGTCTCCACAACAACACTACCACCTTCAGAACCTGAGCCTGTCTCCACAACAACACTACCACCCTCAGAACCTGAGCCTGTCTCCACAACAACACTACCACCCTCCCAATCTGAGCCTGTCTCCACAACAACACTACCACCCTCCCAATCTGAGCCCGTCTCCACAACAACACTACCACCCTCCCAATCTGAGCCCGTCTCCACAACAACACTACCACCCTCCCAATCTGAGCCCGTCTCCACAACAACACTACCACCCTCCCAATCTGAGCCCGTCTCCACAACAACACTACCACCCTCCCAATCTGAGCCCGTCTCCACAACAACACTACCACCCTCCCAATCTGAGCCGTCTCCACAACAACACTACCACCCTCCCAATCTGAGCCCGTCTCCACAACAACACTACCACCCTCCCAATCTGAGCCCGTCTCCACAACAACACTACCACCCTCCCAATCTGAGCCCGTCTCCACAACAACACTACCACCCTCCCAATCTGAGCCCGTCTCCACAACAACACTACCACCCTCCCAATCTGAGCCCGTCTCCACAACAACACTACCACCCTCCCAATCTGAGCCCGTCTCCACAACAACACTACCACCCTCCCAATCTGAGCCCGTCTCCACAACAACACTACCACCCTCCCAATCTGAGCCCGTCTCCACAACAACACTACCCTCCCAATCTGAGCCTGTCTCCACAACAACACTACCCTCCCAATCTGAGCCTGTCTCCACAACAACACTACCCTCCCAATCTGAGCCTGTCTCCACAACAACACTACCCTCCCAATCTGAGCCTGTCTCCACAACAACACTACCCTCCCAATCTGAGCCTGTCTCCACAACAACACTACCCTCCCAATCTGAGCCTGTCTCCACAACAACACTACCCTCCCAATCTGAGCCTGTCTCCACAACAACACTACCCTCCCAATCTGAGCCTGTCTCCACAACAACACTACCCTCCCAATCTGAGCCTGTCTCCACAACAACACTACCACCCTCAGAACCTGAGCCTGTCTCCACAACAACACTACCACCCTCAGAACCTGAGCCTGTCTCCACAACAACACTACCACCCTCCCAATCTGAGCCTGTCTCCACAACAACACTACCACCCTCCCAATCTGAGCCTGTCTCCACAACAACACTACCCTCCCAATCTGAGCCTGTCTCCACAACAACACTACCCTCCCAATCTGAGCCTGTCTCCACAACAACACTACCCTCCCAATCTGAGCCTGTCTCCACAACAACACTACCCTCCCAATCTGAGCCTGTCTCCACAACAACACTACCCTCCCAATCTGAGCCTGTCTCCACAACAACACTACCACCCTCCCAATCTGAGCCTGTCTCCACAACAACACTACCACCCTCCCAATCTGAGCCTGTCTCCACAACAACACTACCACCCTCCCAATCTGAGCCCGTCTCCACAACAACACTACCACCCTCCCAATCTGAGCCCGTCTCCACAACAACACTACCACCCTCCCAATCTGAGCCTGTCTCCACAACAACACTACCCTCCCAATCTGAGCCTGTCTCCACAACAACACTACCCTCCCAATCTGAGCCTGTCTCCACAACAACACTACCCTCCCAATCTGAGCCTGTCTCCACAACAACACTACCCTCCCAATCTGAGCCTGTCTCCACAACAACACTACCCTCCCAATCTGAGCCTGTCTCCACAACAACACTACCCTCCCAATCTGAGCCTGTCTCCACAACAACACTACCCTCCCAATCTGAGCCTGTCTCCACAACAACACTACCCTCCCAATCTGAGCCTGTCTCCACAACAACACTACCCTCCCAATCTGAGCCTGTCTCCACAACAACACTACCCTCCCAATCTGAGCCTGTCTCCACAACAACACTACCCTCCCAATCTGAGCCTGTCTCCACAACAACACTACCCTCCCAATCTGAGCCTGTCTCCACAACAACACTACCCTCCCAATCTGAGCCTGTCTCCACAACAACACTACCCTCCCAATCTGAGCCTGTCTCCACAACAACACTACCCTCCCAATCTGAGCCTGTCTCCACAACAACACTACCCTCCCAATCTGAGCCTGTCTCCACAACAACACTACCCTCCCAATCTGAGCCTGTCTCCACAACAACACTACCCTCCCAATCTGAGCCTGTCTCCACAACAACACTACCCTCCCAATCTGAGCCTGTCTCCACAACAACACTACCCTCCCAATCTGAGCCTGTCTCCACAACAACACTACCCTCCCAATCTGAGCCTGTCTCCACAACAACACTACCCTCCCAATCTGAGCCTGTCTCCACAACAACACTACCCTCCCAATCTGAGCCTGTCTCCACAACAACACTACCCTCCCAATCTGAGCCTGTCTCCACAACAACACTACCCTCCCAATCTGAGCCTGTCTCCACAACAACACTACCCTCCCAATCTGAGCCTGTCTCCACAACAACACTACCACCCTCAGAACCTGAGCCTGTCTCCACAACAACACTACCCTCCCAATCTGAGCCTGTCTCCACAACAACACTACCCTCCCAATCTGAGCCTGTCTCCACAACAACACTACCCTCCCAATCTGAGCCTGTCTCCACAACAACACTACCCTCCCAATCTGAGCCTGTCTCCACAACAACACTACCCTCCCAATCTGAGCCTGTCTCCACAACAACACTACCACCCTCAGAACCTGAGCCTGTCTCCACAACAACACTACCACCCTCAGAACCTGAGCCTGTCTCCACAACAACACTACCACCCTCAGAACCTGAGCCTGTCTCCACAACAACACTACCACCCTCAGAACCTGAGCCTGTCTCCACAACACTACCACCCTCCCAATCTGAGCCTGTCTCCACAACAACACTACCACCCTCCCAATCTGAGCCCGTCTCCACAACAACACTACCACCCTCCCAATCTGAGCCCGTCTCCACAACAACACTACCACCCTCCCAATCTGAGCCCGTCTCCACAACAACACTACCACCCTCCCAATCTGAGCCCGTCTCCACAACAACACTACCACCCTCCCAATCTGAGCCCGTCTCCACAACAACACTACCACCCTCCCAATCTGAGCCCGTCTCCACAACAACACTACCACCCTCCCAATCTGAGCCCGTCTCCACAACAACACTACCACCCTCCCAATCTGAGCCTGTCTCCACAACAACACTACCACCCTCCCAATCTGAGCCTGTCTCCACAACAACACTACCACCCTCCCAATCTGAGCCTGTCTCCACAACAACACTACCACCCTCCCAATCTGAGCCTGTCTCCACAACAACACTACCACCCTCCCAATCTGAGCCTGTCTCCACAACAACACTACCCTCCCAATCTGAGCCTGTCTCCACAACAACACTACCCTCCCAATCTGAGCCTGTCTCCACAACAACACTACCACCCTCAGAACCTGAGCCTGTCTCCACAACAACACTACCACCCTCAGAACCTGAGCCTGTCTCCACAACAACACTACCACCCTCAGAACCTGAGCCTGTCTCCACAACAACACTACCACCCTCAGAACCTGAGCCTGTCTCCACAACAACACTACCACCCTCAGAACCTGAGCCTGTCTCCACAACAACACTACCACCCTCAGAACCTGAGCCTGTCTCCACAACAACACTACCACCCTCAGAACCTGAGCCTGTCTCCACAACAACACTACCACCCTCAGAACCTGAGCCTGTCTCCACAACAACACTACCACCCTCAGAACCTGAGCCTGTCTCCACAACACTACCACCCTCCCAATCTGAGCCTGTCTCCACAACAACACTACCCTCCCAATCTGAGCCTGTCTCCACAACAACACTACCACCCTCAGAACCTGAGCCTGTCTCCACAACAACACTACCACCCTCAGAACCTGAGCCTGTCTCCACAACAACACTACCACCCTCAGAACCTGAGCCTGTCTCCACAACAACACTACCACCCTCAGAACCTGAGCCTGTCTCCACAACAACACTACCACCCTCAGAACCTGAGCCTGTCTCCACAACACTACCACCCTCCCAATCTGAGCCTGTCTCCACAACAACACTACCCTCCCAATCTGAGCCTGTCTCCACAACAACACTACCCTCCCAATCTGAGCCTGTCTCCACAACAACACTACCCTCCCAATCTGAGCCTGTCTCCACAACAACACTACCCTCCCAATCTGAGCCTGTCTCCACAACACCATTACACTCTGAAAGTGCAGAAAATTAATTATGTAAAGCAGCAGACTGTGCAATATGCCTTTTATCCACAACTCTAAATCTACCAGATCCTACATCTGCCATTCCTAGGCTGTTTCTTTGGCAGTGGCTTTGCAACAGTCAGTCTGAGTTTGTTTAACAAATAATTTACAAATCTCAGACTTCAAAAATACAATCTCCTGCCGCAATATACAGAACTGTCTACAGATTAGACAGCATCAAAATCTCCAAAAAGTGGAAAGTGAAACAAATGCATTACACAACAACCATTACACTGAACCAAGTTTGCCATTTTAATGAGGTGAATAATTTAAATCAAAATAAATCTTAATTTTTTTTGTCCTCCTAAATACCTCAGATTACCTCCAATCACAATCTTTGTAGCAGCACTTAGAAGTCCCTGGGGGCCGATTCTGGAGCCCTCCGGGGTTTCGGCACTCTGAAGACTGCGTCAGGGGTGATGGTCTTGGCTTGCTTAGGCACCAGCAGTGTTCAACAACCTCCGGATAAGGTTTGGAAATTTTGTAGTGGGGATGTCCTCTGATACCCCTCTAACCTTCAAGTTGTTGCGTCGCCGCTAATCCTCTAGCGTTGCGAAATGCTGTTCATACTTCACTTGCTGCATTTTGAGCGTTCAGTTTGGAATTCTGTGATGGATTGAGTGTGTTTGTTGGCTGAGGCCTCCACTGCACCTATGTGGCCTGTCAGGCCTGTGAAGACTGTGCGTAGTTGGGCCATGTCTGCCTGAAGCACGCTCTGCAATTCTCCCAGCATGGCCTTTAGTGTGGCTGTGGTCACTGGCCCTGTGTCGCCATTTGTGTGAACCGGTTGCAGTAGGCATGGGGGAGGCAATCCGCCTACATTGTCCATCAGGCTGAAGTCTTCAGAGGAGTCAGAGTAATCCCCAAGGCTAGCGGCCATCTTTGGCCCACAGGCACTGTGCGCTTGGCGGAAAAGATCGCCTATGGAAACGCTCTGCTTGGGTCTGTCAGGCTTCGGTTTTTCTTCCCATGTTGGGTAGATGGCTGTAGGTTTTTTTCCCCCGGTAACAGGGGTAATAGGAGCTCATCGATCATGCCTCTGCTCAGGTCGGTCTCCAAGCCCACCCCCTGTCTATATAGATTTTAAAATATGTGCAGTACTCTCACACTGTCTCAAGACGGCGATGCTATGTATTTTGTTACACTTGTTTCTGCTATGGTGGCATTGTACGCTCATTACTACTTATATGCACAGCAAAAATAAAGAATTCAAAAAAATATTGCTATGCACTCACCGACAGATTATGCAAAATCGCAAACAGAGCCCCAGAACTGTTAGAAGGTAACTCCGGTCCTGTCCTTGGTGATCACCAGAATTACCTGCCATAGTCTTATAGTTCTATCCAGACCGAGCCATACCCTTTGAAGGACTAAGAGACACTCCATTGAAAGACATACAAGGATAATGGATTATTACCAGGGCTCGAGTCCTGCAGGAATGCGTGGGAACGGCGTTCCTCCTGCAGGCACTCAAATGCCCGGTGTTCCCTCTTGGGGGTGCACCTGATGGCGGGCGGCTCTCTCCCTGTCACACGCGGTGAGGGAGCTGTGTCCTCTCTGCTCCCTCTTGCCGCGCGCCGTTTTCTGATGCAGGGAGCCGGAATATGACGTCATATTCCGGCTCCCTGTATGAGCAGACAACCCACGCGGCGAGAGGGAGCAGAGAGGACACAGCTCCCTCACCGTGTGTGACAGGGAGAGAGCCACCCGCCTCACTGCGGCCCCACTGGACACCAGGGACCCATCCATGACTGCTTTCATAAAAGGTAGAGAGGCTGGCTGGGTGGGGAATGTTTATTTTAATAATATTAATAATTTGTAGATATGTATGTCTGTTAGTGTGTGTGTATGTCTGTTAGTGTGTGTGTGTGTGTGTGTGTATGTCTGTTAGTGTGTGTGTATGTCTGTTAGTGTGTGTGTATGTCTGTTAGTGTATGTGAATGTCTGTTAGTGTGTGTTTGTGTATGTCTGTTAGTGTGTGTTTGTATGTATGTTAGTGTATGTGTGTGTTAGTGTATGTGTGTGTTAGTGTATGTGTGTATGTCTGTTAGTGTATGTGTGTATGTCTGTTAGTGTGTGTATGTCTGTTAGTGTGTGTATGTCTGTTAGTGTGTGTATGTCTGTTAGTGTGTGTATGTCTGTTAGTGTATGAGTGTATTTACGTCTGTTAGCATATGTGAGTATGTGCTTCTGTTAGTGTATGCATGTGTATGTGCTTCTGTTAGTGTATGCATGTGTATGTGCTTCTGTTAGTGTATGCATGTGTATGTGCTTCTGTTAGTGTATGCATGTGTATGTTTGCGTGTATGTGCTTCTGTTAGTGTATGTTTGTAAGTGTCTGTCAAATCAGTGAGTCTGTTTGTCATTTAGTGTGTGTCAGTGTGTTTGTTTGTGTCTCTCTGTCAATGAATGAGTGTGTGTCAGTGAATGTGTGTGTGTCAAATCAGTGACGTCTGTGTGTTTGTCATTGAGTGTGTGTTACTGTCAGTGTGTATCTGCCAGTGTGGGTGTCTGTCAGAGAGTTTGCTTAAAGGGACACTATAGGCACCCAGACAACTTCAGCTCACTGAAGTGGTCTGGGTGCAGTGTCCCAGTCCCCTTAAACCTGCAAGTGTAATTATTGCAGTTTCTCACAAACTACAATAATTACCTTGAGGGGTAACACCACCTAGAGCCACTAGAGGGACTTTCGGGTGGTTAGGTGACCAAAGGTCGCCTAGCTGATGCTGGACGTCCTCACCCTGTGCATGAGGACATTCAGCATCTGCTAAATACCCATAGGATTTTAACCCCTTTAGTGTCCATGTGGGGGAGGGTAGGACACGAGGGAGGAGGGCACTATAGGGAGTTATAGTGCCAGGAAAACAGCTTTGTTTTCCTGGCACTATAGTATTTCTTTAAAAGGAGCAGGAAAAGGTGGAGACTAAAGAGGAAGGGGTGGGTTCTTAATCAGGAAGCGGTGCGCCCTTGACAGGAAGGGGTGGTGCTCAGGTATAGTCATGCCTAGGGCAGTACAAAATTAAAATACACCACTGTGTGTGTCTGTGAGTGTATATATGTGTCTGAATGTGTGTGTGTACTCGTTGATATTTGCATACGAGTGTTTTGTTTTTTGGGGGGAGGGGGAGTTCCCACACTTTTTCCCCCAGGACTTGACCCCTGATTATTACAAGAACAATGGATTTTTAATAACACATAGCCTAGGGAGGAGTATAATTAATTATCAAATATTGAAAACTATTAAGTAATGCAATTAACAAGCGCATATAACAAATTATTGATGTAAAACGTATCTAGGGGCATTACTATATTACAATAGGTGGGTGGAGGACTAGGGTTTCTTAGAATATGAGAGAACAGAGGTGGTCGTGTGCCAAGACTATATAGGTTACGTCCTTGCAATGTACATTAAACAATAACAAGAAACGGCTCTCTGGCATCTGAGAGCAAGAAGGCAGATTAATCCTTTCAGTGCTGGAATGTTCGTTAACCTCATATTAAATACAATCCCCCCTTTTATTCTAAAATCATAAACAAATGGAGAGAGGGAATTGGGTGATCTGGATACCATCGATAAAGGTCAATGCATCCACCTCAGTGCCCAAGTCAGGTATACACACTGCTAGCCATACATACTGCTAAACTGTGATGAAAGCAACTTCGCCACTGGCTTTTGGAGAGGACTAATGGCCAGCCTCTTGCCCTGTGACTATGTACCCTGTGATAAACCTGGCTAAAATACTTTAAACAGGCTTTGTTCATGTGAGTTATGTACTTTTGCACTCCAGACAGAGAGACAGACTGTTAGCCCTGATTCTATGGAACTGTTTTGGGCATGGGGTCATGCTTGCGGTTGGTCAAAACTGACCAGGAAATTCCTGAACCCCTGCTCTGATCTGGGTGATTTTTGGATATGTTGTTCACCCAGATCAGGGCTATCAGAGGGATTCATGGGGATATGTGACGTTTTCCAGACTTTGTAAAAGTGAATGTTTTTTTCTGCTTAGAGTTCATTGAGTTAGTCCATTGTTTTCATAATTGTATCACAGGCAGAGGGGAGGGATTGTGTACACGGTATGGAAGGTCTGAATGTAAACCTGTTTTTATTGGCTTGTATGTTTTGTATTCGATGCCCAACTAGGTCCACCTGGGCGTCACCTTTGCTGTAAAACTTGTATAAAAGACCAGTGTGTGCCATTAAACTTTGTTCCTTTTTGACCCTCAACACGTAGTCTTGTCTTGTGATTGGACTGCTATAATCACACTGGGGATTGCTATACTCTGTATACTCCCCTGGGTTCTAATCACTAGCTATTCTAAGAGCTGTTCCTGCTTCGCTCTCTGAAGGAAGAGAGGTTCACCCACTGGAGCCTGGTCGTAGGTCCAGGGTTGTTTAGGAGACGGCGAGACCCCAACCAAGCTGCAGCGGTTTGTGGGGTCTGCAGTGCTTATGGTGTCTGGTGCGGTGCTGATGGTCGTTGGTAAGCACTAGGAGCATCGATTGATGGATGGTCCGTTAATAACGTTTTTTAGCCACCTATGTGGGCTAATGGGCATGTAATTTTCTTATATAGTGCTCAGTGGATTAATGGGAATGTGTGGAAATGGGACTGACATTCTGGACTTGTATTAACTCTAAAAGATAGAATTTAGAGTAAGTAGAAAAATGAAATGTATCTTTATTACAAGTAAACACAGTAACACAATAAAACAGTCTCTTTATACACAGCATAAAAAATTATTAGATTATTTCAGGAGACATATCTAATATTAGCAGATCCTTTTATTACTTTGTCCAGTTCAGTTCTTGTGAATGTATGCTCACCCGCCTCGACACTCCCCGTCACCCGTCTCTCCCGCCTCGACACTCCCCATGTCACCCAGCTCTCCCGCAGCGACACTCCCCATGTCACCCAGCTCTTCTACCCTTAAATATCCTCAGTGTCACAGTTCTTCCATCCTGACACTCCAACCTTGACACTTGCCCCATGTCACACAGCTCTCCCGCCCCAATATTCCCCCTCCCTCCATGATACTCCATGTTATGCGACTCTCCTGCCCTTACACCCCACCCATGTCTTATGGGTCTCTTTTTGTGGACAGTTTCCTGTCCATGGAACTTTTTGTTAATGCATGATCTCCCATCTTTACACTCCCCATGTTACCTGCCTCTACCCCACCAGGTCACATGACCTTTCTTGTGGATGCATGATCCCCTCCCCAAACATCCCAGATCTCATTTAGTGGATGTATTCTCTGCACAATGTCTGGTTTTATAATTTCTGATGGATAATCTCCTCCTTGGCGAGCTGCATGATTTTGTTGAAATCGAGATGGATATATTTCCTCCAGAACCGTCGATCTCTTCCATACACCTGAGCAGGATAGCAGGGGCTAGCTGTGGAATAGAACATGAATGTGAGCCTTCATGTGTAATCAGATTTTGCAAGGGTCACAGAATCACTTACAATTTTAGATGCCAACAAGATATTTTCTCTGAAATAACAGGAGTTACTGAAGTTATGCATCACTAGAAGGTTGGGCAATATGCTTTATAATGGAGGCAGGGAGATTTGGAAGCCTTTAATAACCACTCAACATCCAGTATTTACAGTGAGGAAAAAAGGATTTGATCCCCTGCTGATTTTGAACGTTTGTCCACTGACAAAGAAATGATCAGTCTATAAATTTAATGGTAGGTGTATTTTAACAGTGAGAGCTAGAATAACAAAACAAAATCCAGAAAAATGCATGTCAAAAAAGTTATAAATTGATTTGCAGGTCAATGAGTGAAATAAGTATTTGACCATTTTGACTTAGTACTCGGTGGCAAAACCATCTCAGGAGGGATTTTGTCCCCCTCCTCTTTGCAGATCCTTCCCAAGTCATTCGGTTTCAAGGCTGATGTTTGGCAACTTGAACCTTCAGCTCCCTCCACAGATTTTCTATGGAATTAAGGTCTGGAAACTGGATAGGCCACTCCAGGACCTTAATGTGCTTCTTCTTGAGCCACTCCTTTGTTGCCTTGGCTGTGTTGTCATGCTGGAATACCCATCCATGACCCATTTTCAATGCCCTGGCTGAGGGAAGGAGGTTCTCATCCAAGATTTGACGGTACATGGCCCCATCCATCGCCCATTTGATTTGGTGTAGTTTTCCTGTCCCCTTAGCAGAAAAACGTCACCAATGCATAATGTTTCCACCTCCATGTTTGACGGTGTTCTTGTGGTCATAGGCAGCATTCTTCCTCCTCCACACGGCGAGTTTAGTTGATGCCACAGAGCTCGATTTTGGTCTCATTTGTCCACAACACTTTCACCCAGTTCTCCTCTGAATCATTCAGATGTTTGTTGGTAAACTTCAGATGGGTCTGTACATGTGCTTTCTTGAGCAGGTGGACCTTTCATGCACTGCACAATTTCAGTCCTACACGGCGTAGTGTGTTACCAATTGTCTTCTTGGTGACTATGGTCCCAGCTGCCTTGAGATCATTAAAGGGACACTGCAGGCACCCAGACCACTTCTGCTCATTGGAGTGGTCTGGGTGCCAACTCCCACTACCCTTAACCCTGCAAGTGTAATTATTGCAGTTTTTCATAAACTGCAATAATTACATTGCAGGGTTAACTCCACCTCTAGTGGCTGTCTACTAGACAGCCACTAGAGGTCACTTCCTAGTTTCTAGCACAGGTTTCCTGTGCTAGAGCGTCGCTGGACGTCCTCACGCTGTGTGAGGACCTCCAGCGTCGCTCAAAACCCCATAGGAAAGCATTGAAATGATTTTTCAATGCTTTCCTATGGGGAGACGTAATGCGCATGCGCGGCATTTCCGCGCATGCGCATTAGGTCTCCTCGGCCGGTGGGCGAGATTAGTCTCGCCCACCGGCCGACGTAATCACAAGGAGGAGCGTCGCGGAGGCGGAGACAGCGGCGAGGGACATCGCCACTGCCCCAGGTAAGTCACTGAAGGGGTTTTCACCCCTTCAGTAACCGGGGAATGGGGGGTGGGAGGGATCGTTTTTCTGGCACTGGAGTTTCTCTTTAACAAGATCCTCCCACTAATTCCTCACCGTTTTCATGATCATTGCAATTCCACAAGGTGAGATCTTGCATGGAGCAATAGACCGAGGAAGACAGTTATTTTGGGTTTCTTCCAATTGCAAATAATCGCACCTACTGTGTCACCTTCTCACCAGCTGCTTGTCTTGTAGCCCATTCCAGCCTTGTGTAGGTCTACAATCTTGTCCCTGACATCCTTGGACAGCTCTTTGGTATTGGCCATATTGGAGAGTTTGGAATCGGATTGATTGCTTTTGTGGACAGATGTCTTTTATACAGGCAATGAGTTGAGATTAGGAGCACTCTCTTACCTGTATAAAAGATATCTGGGAGCCAGAAATCTTGCTGATTGATAGGAGATCAAATACTTATTTCACTCATTGATATGCCAAACAATTTATAAAACTTTTCTGACATGCATTTTTCTGGATTATTTTTTGTTATTCTGTCTCTCACTGTTAAAATACACCTACCATTACAATTATAGACTGATCATTTCTTTGTCAGTGGACAAACGTTCAAAATCATCAGGGGATCAAATACTTTATTCCCTCACTGTATCTGCCCATGGGTAATTTAAGCTCCCACCCAGAGCGTAATTTAATTTGCAAATGGCAGTAGAACAAATGCAAATATTGGCTTTACGGTCTTTTTTTGTGGTTAAAATAAGTTTTTATTGAGAACGTGGCATGGATACATAATTTTAGTGATCATGACAGTTGGTGACAGATATATTATATACTTTTACAGTAAAGTTGTCAGGAGAGCTATGTAAACGATCACATTCTATTTAAAAGGGACGGTAAACTAAACTCCTGTTAAGTAATGATAATAGTTATTGGGTGCTCTGGACAAGTCACCGGTTTATGGCGTAAATTTATTCACCAGTGAATTTGGGTGGCAAATTCCTCCATGTTTCAGTTTTTCAACCTGTGGACTAATACAGAGATGGAGAACTTTGAGCAGAGCGCCCAAACTGCAACTGGAAACCAACTTCTTTATCTCAAAGTTCCAACACTGCAATAATTTAATAGAGAAAGGTTTTGTGCCCTCTCGTGTTATCCTTTTATTGCAGGGAGGTAATCGGAAATACCTGGTGGTCCGGTAAGGGTTAAAGATTCACTTGTCTGTGGGGCTTAATTATTAATCCCTGTTGGTCTACTGGAGTTCATAAAAAATCCTTGCTGGTCCAGTGGTCTTAATAAGCATTTATTGGTGGTCCGATGGTGGAGGGACTTTATTAAATCACCCCTTTGGTTAACGCTCGCAATGAGGAAAATCAGAGCGCAGAATACCTCCCCCCCCTGTCATTTAAAGGAACACTACAGTGTCACTAAAGTGTCCCTCTACTTCTGTGCACCCCACCCCGGGTCAAGAGAGCATTAAAAATGCTCCCTTTTCCTTACCCTATTTCAGCTCCGCTCCGCCGTGTGTGCATTAGGGCTTCCCCATAGGAAAGCATTGAATCAAAGTCTTTGTGGATTTTCAAGATGCTGGATGTCCTCATGCAAAGTGTGAGGACGTCCAGCACCGTTTCATGGAATCACACTCCATGAAAATGCAGAAAGCGCCTCTAGTGGCTGTTCTGCAGGCAAAGAAGATAGACTTCCATCAAGATTGAAAATCCATGGTTTTGTGCATTTGTTTATCTAATTATCTTACAAGTGAAATACGAATAGTTGTAAATTATTGCAACCGTACATGCATTATTTCTTATTAGGGGATAAAATGTTTGTCATGTTTTACTCTACTACCAAATGCTGCATATTCCCATCCCCAGCAGATTGCTCTATTTACTTATTGACCGTGTGTTGTACATTGGCAGAATATGAAGCCTAATGTCTCAACTGAATATCTCAGATTTTCTAAATAGATAAAACTTATGTATGAAAGTCTTCATTTTATTAAATCCAGAAGGTCCATAGAATATCCCTCCATTAACCAAAGAACATTGTCATCTGTTTGAGGAAATTGGATAGTTTTGTGATCTTAACTGAGGACAAAGAGTTAAAGTTAAATGTAAAGTCAATATGAAATGGAGGGTTAGAAATACATTTGAGGAACTTATATGGCTCCGGGTTGGTCGAGTGGTTCTATATATAGCCTAGGAAGGCTCCGGGTTGGTCGAGTGGTACTATATCCAGCCTAGGAAGGCTCCGGGTTGGTCGAGTGGTTCTATATACAGCCTAGGAAGGCTCCGGGTTGGTCGAGTGGTTCTATATACAGCCTAGGAAGGCACCGGGTTGGTCGAGTGGTACTATATACAGCCTAGGAAGGCCCCGGGTTGGTCGAGTGGTTCTATATACAGCCTAGGAAGGCTCCGGGTTGGTCGAGTGGTTCTATATACAGCCTAGGAAGGCTCCGGGTTGGTCGAGTGGTTCTATATACAGCCTAGGAAGGTTCCGGGTTGGTAGAGTGGTTCTATATACAGCCTAGGAAGGTTCCGGGTTGGTAGAGTGGTTCTATATACAGCCTAGGAAGGTTCCGGGTTGGTAGAGTGGTTCTATATACAGCCTAGGAAGGCTCCGGGTTGGTCGAGTGGTACTATATCCAGCCTAGGAAGGCTCCGGGTTGGTCGAGTGGTTCTATATCCAGCCTAGGAAGGCTCCGGGTTGGTCGAGTGGTTATATATACAGCCTAGGAAGGCTCCGGGTTGGTCGAGTGGTATTATATACAGCCTAGGAAGGCCCCGGGTTGGTCGAGTGGTTCTATATACAGCCTAGGAAGGCCCCGGGTTGGTCGAGTGGTTCTATATACAGCCTAGGAAGGCCCCGGGTTGGTCGAGTGGTTCTATATACAGCCTAGGAAGGCTCCGGGTTGGTCGAGTGGTTCTATATACAGCCTAGGAAGGCTCCGGGTTGGTCGAGTGGTTCTATATACAGCCTAGGAAGGCTCCGGGTTGGTCGAGTGGTTCTATATACAGCCTAGGAAGGCTCCGGGTTGGTCGAGTGGTTCTATATACAGCCTAGGAAGGCTCCGGGTTGGTCGAGTGGTTCTATATACAGCCTAGGAAGGCTCCGGGTTGGTCGAGTGGTTCTATATACAGCCTAGGAAGGCCCCGGGTTGGTCGAGTGGTTCTATATACAGCCTAGGAAGGCTCCGGGTTGGTCGAGTGGTTCTATATACAGCCTAGGAAGGCTCCGGGTTGGTCGAGTGGTTCTATATACAGCCTAGGAAGGCTCCGGGTTGGTCGAGTGGTTCTATATACAGCCTAGGAAGGCTCCGGGTTGGTCGAGTGGTACTATATACAGCATAGGAAGGCTCCGGGTTGGTCGAGTGGTTCTATATACAGCCTAGGAAGGCTCCGGGTTGGTCGAGTGGTTCTATATACAGCCTAGGAAGGCTCCGGGTTGGTCGAGTGGTTCTATATACAGCCTAGGAAGGCTCCGGGTTGGTCGAGTGGTTCTATATACAGCCTAGGAAGGCTCTGGGTTGGTCGAGTGGTTCTATATACAGCCTAGGAAGGCTCCGGGTTGGTCGAGTGGTTCTATATACTGCCTAGGAAGGCTCCAGGTTGGTTGAGTGGTTCTATATACAGCCTAGGAAGGCTCCGGTTTGGTTGGCTGTTCCTATATATTTGAATATTGTCCCCCCACCCAGTCTATTTGTATTAAATGAATTCCTGTAGTTTTGTGAAAGTATAATATTTACCCTACTGTTTACACAAATGCATTAATTTGCAATGTTACACAATCTCACACAGTGTTATGTCAATACATGCCTATTCCGTGGAAGATGCGTGCTATTGCTCTAGCAGAAAAACGCTCATCATGGCGAATAGATAGAAAATGACGGACATCAGAGCAAACATGGTCTTTCCAACCCTGCAACTGTAACAGATATAAATGACAGAGGAGTTAAAGGAGAAAAAAAAGAAAGAATAGATACAAAACCAACAATAAAATGGCAGTATACCTCAGGTCCGTCATGCAAAGAGCTAACAGGAAGTACAGACAGAGGATTAAAGCTAGGGTTGATTTATTGATTTCCTTTTTAGGATGGACAGACATTATTTCAGACTGATAAAACCACGTTTTCCTGGTTTTCTAGGTGATAAATAATCAGGACATTTCAGTATTATGCATACGTCGTTGCTGCTTTCATGTTTCTCACTGGATCATCTCCTTACAGGGGCGGACTGACCGGTCGGGCACTTCGGACATGGTCCGAGGGCCCGGCCAGGAGGGGGGCCCGCCATCAGGGGGCCCGGCCGCCCCTTTAAATGCTGCAGCCGCCTGAGCGCTCTCTTAAGAGCGCTCAGGCGGCTGCAGCTTCTCACCTCCCCTCCCCGTAGCATGGCCGAGCTGCTCTGCGTCCGCGGTGCCGGCCGGAGTTATAGGAAGGTGCACACACACTGAGTGTGCACCTTCCTGTCAGTCCTGCCGGGTACAGGAAACAGAAACTCCTGTTCCGCGCGGAACAGGAGTTTCTGTTTCCTGTACCCGGCCGGACTGACAGGAAGGTGCACACTCAGTGTGTGTGCACCTTCCTATCAATCCGGTCGGCACCGCGGACGCAGAGCCTCTCGGCCACGCTACGGGGAGGGGGTAAAAAGAGAGAGGGAGGGAGTGGAGTTAAAAGAGAGAGGGAGGGAGTGGAGTTAAAAGAGAGAGAGGGAGGGGGGGTTAAAAGAGAGAGGGAGGGGGGGGGTTAAAAGAGAGAGGGAGGGGGGGGGTTAAAAGAGAGAGGGAGGGGGGGGGTTAAAAGAGAGAGGGAGGGGGGGGGGGTTTAAAGAGAGAGGGAGGGGGGGGGGTTAAAAGAGAGAGGGAGGGGGGGTTAAAAGAAAGAGGGGGGGTTAAAAAGAGAGAGGGAGGGGGGTAAAAAGAGAGAGGGAGGGGGGTAAAAAGAGAGAGGGAGGGGGGTTAAAAGAGAGAGGGGGGGGTTAAAAGAGAGGGAGGGGGTAAAAAGAGAAAGGGAGGGGGGTAAAAAGAGAGGGAGGGGGGTAAAAAGAGAGAGGGGGGGTTAAAAAGAGAGAGGGAGGGGGGTAAAAAGAGAAAGGGAGGGGGGTAAAAAGAGAGGGAGGGGGGTAAAAAGAGAGGGAGGGGGGTAAAAAGAGAGGGAGGGGGGTAAAAAGAGAGAGGGAGGGGGGTAAAAAGAGAGAGGGGAGTAGGGGGGTAAAAAGAGAGAGGGAGGGGGGTAAGAAGAGAGAGGGAGGGGGTAAGAAGAGGGAGGGGGTAAGAAGAGGGAGGGGGTAAGAAGAGGGAGGGGGTAAGAAGAGAGAGAGGGGGTAAGAAGGGAGGGGGAGTAAGAAGAGGGGGAGGGGGAGTAAGAAGAGGGGGAGGGGAGAGTAAGAAGAGGGGGGAGGGGGTAAGAAGAGGGGAGAGTAAGAAGAGGGGGGAGGGGGTAAGAAGAGGGGAGATTAAGAAGAGAGGGGGGAGTAAAGGGGGTAAGAAGAGGGGAGGGGGGAGTAAAAAGAGGAAGGGGGAGTAAGAAGAGGGGGGAGGGGGTAAGAAGAGGGGGGAGTAAGAAGAGGGAGGAGTAAGAAGAGGTGGGAGTAAGAAGAGGGGGAGGGGGAGTAAGAAGATGGGGAGAGTAAGAAGGGGGAGTAAGGAGAGGGGGAGGGGGGAGTAAGAAGAGGGGAGAGTAAGAATGGGGGTAAGAAGAGAGTGGGAGTAAGAAGGGGGTAAGAAGAGGGGGAGGGGGGAGTAAGAGGAGGGCAATTTCCCCCTCCCCTGTCCGCAGGCACCATGCGGGCAGCCGGCAGGGGAGGGAGGAAGAGAGGACCCGGGAGCTCAGCCTGCAGCTCCTCTGGGTCCTTCTTGCGCGAGCACAGATTGTTACGGCTCTTGCAAGAGTAAACTCTAGCCCTGGAGCTACGGGCTAGAGTTCACTCTCAACACTGTGACCACCAGGTATTCCTGGTGGTCGCAGTGGTGAGAGTGAACTTTAGCCCCATAAACACACTGCCCCCACACCATACACATTCACACACTGCCCCCCATACACACACACTGCCCCCACACACACCATACACACACACTGCCCCCACACACACTGCCCCCACACACACCATACACATTTACACACATTGCCTCACACACACACACACACACATACACTGCCCACCCATACACACACAGCCCCCCATACTAACATTGCCACACACATACACAGCCCCCTCGTACACACATTGCCCCACACACCCTACACATTCACACACTACACCCCCTCACACACTGAACCTTTCACACAGACTGCACCCCTTACACATTGCACCACTGCTCCTATACCCTACTACAGCCTCATATCCCAGCAGACCCCAGGTAAGTTGTCAAACTGTTCTTAAACGGTTTGACTACTTACTCTGGGAGGGGGGCCCGGCCCTCCTGGCACCATAACGACTACACAGAGTAGTAGTGGTTATTGTGCATGGATTATTTCTTTAAATAATCTACGAGTGCCCCAGTAGCCAGCAAGCCAGCCAACCCACAGGCCAGCCAGCCCACAGGCTGGCCAGTAGACAGCCAGCCAGCCTACAGGCCACCAGTTAGGCTTAAAGCCAGCAACCCCACAGCCTGCCAACCGCAGCCAGCAAGCCACAGCCTGCCAGCCGCAGCCAGCAAGCCCACAGCCTTCCAGCAAGCCCACAGACTGCCAGCCAGCAACAGTAATTAAGGTAAGAGGAGCCAACTTGGCCTAGGTATCAGCTATGTTGTGTTGCTATATTGTGAATAGGAACCAGAGTGTTGGAGAGACCCCCCTCCAGGCCCCATTAGACTCCATTGTAGTCTCTAATGGGACCTGGAGGAAATTCTTTCTAACACACTCTCTAAAGGACACTGAGATAGCCTCTGCTAGAATGCTCCCCCCCTCCATGGCCCATTAGCCCTCAATTGTAGTCTCTACTGGGGCCTGGAGGCGACTGTTTCCAGCAGGGACACTGAGATGGCCTCTGTTAGAAAGACCCCCTTCCAAGCCTGTTAGACTCCATTGTAGTCTCTAATAGGGCCTGGAGGGGATTCTTTCTAACACACTCTCTAAAGGACACTGAGATAGCCTCTGCTAGAAAGACCCCCCTCCATGGCCCATTAGCCCTCAATTGTAGTCTCTACTGGGGCCTTGAAGGGATTATTGCACTTTTGTTCCTTGTGTCTAAAGATTGTGTAGGGTGTGGCTGGAGGCGGTGCATGGAGGCGGGACATGGGTGGCGCTTGCTGCGGAGTATGGGTGGGGCCTGTAAGGGGGCCCTTGATTTATTTTGCCCGGGGGCCCTGAGGGTTCTCAGTCCGCCCCTGTCTCCTTATACCCCAAACTATTGCCATTTCTACATGAAAGGAACAATAAGGATGTAAAAAACCTTTTTGTGAGAATGCCCAATATAAACACTTTTGCAAATTGAAGCTGGTCTCCAGGAAGGAAGCACCTGTGCTAGTTGTCAGTCCGAAGTATAATCTGAGCTACTCCTCCCCTTTTTATAAAATGTCTTTATGGTTCCAAAGGAAACTGTGAACCTTAGGTGAAAAGATGGAACATAGCTAAAGAGGGGGAGCTACACTGGATATTTTTTGTTTTAGCACAACCAAACAGATTTGAATATAGAGAATGATGCAGCACAAATAGGAACAAAATACAAGTATCAAATACACACAAGTAGTGTGTTTGCAGTTTGTGAAGTGTTACCTTTAAATCAATTAGCTCCTCCTCTTCGATATTATCACCTCCAAACATGTCTAGGGGGTCTTTTTTCTCAAAGTATTCCAGAAGCAGAGACTTGAGCTGAGAGCTACGCTCTGCACTGACTTGCTCTGCGCATGCACTGCTTGTCCTGTATGCCACACTAGGAGAAAAAACAAAACAGTAACTTTATTGGCATCCACGTCAATGGGATCTTATTTATTAAATAATGTCTCCCACCCACCACAGTTTAGAGTATGTCCCGGTTAATTTTAGAGCCCCTACCTGCCTCTCATTGGTGGGGGTTGGGGTAACTTTAGTATGTTCCGCTACATTTTTATTTATTTTAACGGAGCCCCCAACTGCTGCCCTAGGTGGCAAATGGTACCGGTCCATCCCAATTTATTAACTGTTAAGCTTCCAACTGATGCCTATGGGTGAAGCACCTATGCCAGGTCCTCCCCAGGTAATTTATCAGTCAGGGCAGCAATAGCCAATTCAATAAGGTGAAATGGTTATAGTGTCTACAGTGTCCCTTTAAAATCTTCAAAATCAGCTGTGATACATTCCTATCGTCATAGCACTCAGCATACACCAGCCTTTCAATAAGCTATAAGACATTCCATTCACCGAGTTCTAGCACTCATCGAAGCAGCCTCACAATGATCTACGAGATGTTCCAATCACGGAGTACTAGCACTAACCGAAGCAGGCTCACAAGGAGTTATACAATTCACAGAATTATCCTCACAATCAGAAAAAAGGCAGCAGTCTGCTTACAAAGCACTCACCTGCGGAATGTGTTGTAGCAAGATTTAAGCTGAGAGAGCGCAACTTTCTCTCTCGATGACACTTTCTGATACAGGAAGTCACATATTTCCTCTAATTCTTGGTCAGTGAGATCGCCATAGGAATGAAAATGAAATGAGAGCTTACTGAACTCAACCAGTACTCCACTTTTCCCAGTACCCCGAAATCCTGGAACACACAAATAAACAGAGTAATAGTTCACTTTTAATGTTTGGGGGACGTTTAATAAGTTAGTTTGTTTGTCCATTAGCCTTTATTTACTTTCAGAAGCATTCACTACAATGCAAATTGTTGAGAATTCCAAGTGAATTTTGTTATATTTCGGAGAGGAGACTTAAAGGGACACTATATTCACCCAGACAGCTTCATTTCATTCAGGTGGTCTGGGTGCAGTGTCCCAGTCCCACTTAGTCCTGAAATGTAAATCATTGCAGTTTAAAAAAAAAAAAAAAAAAAAAAAATTGCAATGGTTACTTTGCAGCACAAATGTTTTAAGTAAAAGTAACTTACACTGTTAACCGCAAACAAAAACAAGCCAAAATAGGCACCAATCATCTTTTATTGCCCCTCCATAATAGAATAGTGTTTTAATAAATTAATTTCATTCATTAGTATTCTATTTATGCAGTTTTTACAAATTTGTTTCTTTTTTGTAGTAAATAAGGTTTTTATGTAGTGGCTTTGGTGCACAGACCCAGTCAATGCAGGCTGAGAAAATGTAAGCATTGTCAATTTTGAGCAACAAGTTTTTACATTTGTCAGTCAGTGGCCTTCTAGTGGTTGTCAATCATACAACCACTTCAGGCACTTTTCCAATAACAAATGGAAAATATAGGCATAAAAAAATCTCAATGAAGCAGTTTAGGTGTATAGGTCATGCACCTGTATGATCAATCCTCTGCCATTTAAGCGTTAAATCACTTTGTTTATACACCTGACATAAAATCCGGCAGGTGAGATGGCTCACTGGGCCAAGGCACCACCAGCAAAATACGCAGGAGATCGAGTTCCACACGTCTGCTCCGTTAAGCGGTCAGGCGCCGCCCCCCTTTATTTGTTTTTTTTTATAAAAAAAATAAATTACATTTATTTTTACATTTTGTATATATATATATATATATATTTAATGAAATGGCTATGATGTTATGTTTTAATTGAATACTATATTTAGAGTTTCATTTATAATATATGTTCTCTGGTAAACTAGAAAAATGGTCAGAGTTGTGGCAACTGACATTTAATGTGGATAAGTGCAAGATAATGCATCTTGGACGTAAAAACCCAAGGGCAGAGTACAGAATATTTGATAGAGTCCTAACCTCAACATCTGAGGAAAGGGATTTAGGGGTGATTATTTCTGATGACTTAAAGGTAGGCAGACAATGTAATAGAGCAGCAGGAAATGCTAGCAGAATGCTTGGTTGTATAGGGAGAGGTATTAGCAGTAGAAAGAGGGAAGTGCTCATGCCATTGTACAGAACACTGGTGAGACCTCACTTGAAGTATTGTACACAGTACTGGAGACCGTATCTTCAGAAGGATATTGATACTTTAGAGAGAGTTCAGAGAAGTGCTACTAAACTGGTTCATGGATTGCAGGATAAAACTTACCAGGAAAGGTTAAAGGATCTTAACATGTATAGCATGGAGGAAAGACGAGACCGGGGGAATATGATAGAAACATTTAACAAAGTAAAGGAGTTTAAGCATGCATGGGATAGGCATAAGGCTATCCTAACTACAGGGAGTGCAGAATTATTAGGCAAGTTGTATTTTTGAGGATTAATTTTATTATTGAACAACAACCATGTACTCAATGAACCCAAAAAACTCATTAATATCAAAGCTGAATATTTTTGGAAGTAGTTTTTAGTTTGTTTTTAGTTTTAGCTATTTTAGGGGGATATCTGTGTGTGCAGGTGACTATTACTGTGCATAATTATTAGGCAACTTAACAAAAAACAAATATATACCCATTTCAATTATTTATTTTTACCAGTGAAACCAATATAACATCTCAACATTCACAAATATACATTTCTGACATTCAAAAACAAAACAAAAACAAATCAGTGACCAATATAGCCACCTTTCTTTGCAAGGACACTCAAAAGCCTGCCATCCATGGATTCTGTCAGTGTTTTGATCTGCTCACCATCAACATTGCGTGCAGAAGCAACCACAGCCTCCCAGACACTGTTCAGAGAGGTGTACTGTTTTCCCTCCTTGTAAATCTCACATTTGATGATGGACCACAGGTTCTCAATGGGGTTCAGATCAGGTGAACAAGGAGGCCATGTCATTAGATTTTCTTCTTTTATACCCTTTCTTGCCAGCCACGCTGTGGAGTACTTGGACGCGTGTGATGGAGCATTGTCCTGCATGAAAATCATGTTTTTCTTGAAGGATGCAGACTTCCTGTACCACTGCTTGAAGAAGGTGTCTTCCAGAAACTGGCAGTAGGACTGGGAGTTGAGCTTGACTCCATCCTCAACCCGAAAAGGCCCCACAAGCTCATCTTTGATGATACCAGCCCAAACCAGTACTCCACCTCCACCTTGCTGGCGTCTGAGTCGGACTGGAGCTCTCTACCCTTTACCAATCCAGCCACAGGCCCATCCATCTGGCCCATCAAGACTCACTCTCATTTCATCAGTCCATAAAACCTTAGAAAAATCAGTCTTGAGATATTTCTTGGCCCAGTCTTGACGTTTCAGCTTGTGTGTCTTGTTCAGTGGTGGTCGTCTTTCAGCCTTTCTTACCTTGGCCATGTCTCTGAGTATTGCACACCTTGTGCTTTTGGGCACTCCAGTGATGTTGCAGCTCTGAAATATGGCCAAACTGGTGGCAAGTGGCATCTTGGCAGCTGCACGCTTGACTTTTCTCAGTTCATGGGCAGTTATTTTGCGCCTTGGTTTTTCCACACGCTTCTTGCGACCCTGTTGACTATTTTGAATGAAACTCTTGATTGTTCGATGATCACGCTTCAGAAGCTTTGCAATTTTAAGAGTGCTGCATCCCTCTGCAAGATATCTCACTATTTTTGACTTTTCTGAGCCTGTCAAGTCCTTCTTTTGACCCATTTTGCCAAAGGAAAGGAAGTTGCCTAATAATTATGCACACCTGATATAGGGTGTTGATGTCATTAGACCACACCCCTTCTCATTACAGAGATGCACATCACCTAATATGCTTAATTGGTAGTAGGCTTTCGAGCCTATACAGCTTGGAGTAAGACAACATGAATAAAGAGGATGATGTGGTCAAAATACTCATTTGCCTAATAATTCTGCACTCCCTGTATAAGATAAGGCCAGGGACTAATGAAAGTATTTAGAAAATTAGGCAGACTAGATGGCCCGAATGGTTCTTATCTGCCGTCACATTCTATGTTTCTCTCACCTTCTGTTTTTTTTTTTTATATACATATATCACTTAAAATATTTATGAAAGATCGCAACATATGTGCCAGAAAACCTCATTATATTCCTGTATAAAAGGATATTTACGTTAAAGAATTATCGGGAATATCCTGTCTATACAACAGAATCTGAGGATTCAAACTTTCGAGATTAAAAGACCACGGAAAGAAGACATCAGCATTACTTCAGAAAGAGGCTTGACACACAAGGAAGTAATCTGTGACCGGCAACATACACAACGAAGCTCCAGGTGAGAGCATCTGCCGTGATGAATGCCGACCATAACATGGAGGCTTGGACCACATCGCATTACCAAGGTAAGTAATTACGCAACGGAACTAGCACACCAGATATCCATCTCCTCATTAAAGAGGTATATGAACACAGACCGGAGAACCAGGGATCAGCACACACTTTACCCGGCTGAGGAAGCTATGTTGGTAGTGAAACGCGTTCTGGGATTGTTTACAAAGGACATTGTTCCTCTTTTTTTTTTTTTTTTTTTAAATTCTTTATTTTTGTAGTGCAGGAAGGTACAGTACATTAACAAGCGCCACAACAGCGTACGTATATGTAAAGAGTTACAGACTTAACATTGGCAAGAGTATATGCACATTTTAAGATATAAAATGAAATACAGGTGAGATCAATATAGCAGGTTTACAAGGGTTGAGCGTTTCTGCGAGTAAGTCTGCGTGTGTGTGAATTAGGATGCTTTGCTGTGTGCTACTACTGCAGTATTTTAGGTACATAAGTGAATATTCTGGCTGCACTAAACATTTATAACAGTGAAGTATATATTGCAAGTTGGTAAATAATTAAAACAGGTAAGTACTCGAAACATTAAAACATACAATGCGTGACAGCACTAGTCTATCTATATCTTTAGCTTTTTTATGTCACCTGCTGGACATGCCGTTCCTGTCGTTCTGGTCAGGTTTACGTGGGTTGTGTTGGCGTGTGGTAGGTGTTTCAAGTAGTGCTGTGTTAGCGGTGGCAGAGGGACAGCATAAGAGAATGATGATACGTGTTGTTGCATGATATGCCTTTGTTGGCGCGTATGCTATTGCAGGACATTATGTGAAGGCTTTTATTGAGCCCACAGATCTGGAGGCTAATTGCAGCCTGTCGTATCAGAGTTGTGTGGGAGGTTGTGTGTCAACTAGTACAGTGTCTCTTATATTAGCTTAACAGAGAGTAAGTTAGATTAAGTGGTAGGAGCAGGGTGGGGGTCCTGACGGTGCGGTGAAGCTTCCCAGCGACTAGTCAGCCCTATGTACTTGCCGCTAGGTGAGTGCCTGGGCTTTAGGGTAGTGCTAGCGGTGGTCTTGTTCCCTGAGCTGCATGAGGCAACCGTTATGTTCTCGGGGTGTGTGTCTGTAGGGATTCCCCCTGCAGTCTGCACAGTAGGAAGTCAGTTTGTCTGGGCTCCCGACTGAGTGGATGGATGGGGTCCCTTCCTGAGTTGGGATGAGGGAGTATTCTATCCGTCTTGGCTGGGGAGGGAGGGTAGGGACGGTCTGAAATATGGTCCCCTGTGTGTGCCCCAGTTGCTAAAGACATATTATGGTCCCTTCCAGGGGCCTTAAAGAAACATGACCTCAGGTGACCCTCTGTTGGTGGCAGAGGAACTTAAGTAAATTCTAAATGAGGTGAAAGCAAATAACAATTATAGCTTGCGGTGGCGTGTGTCGTAGTTCAATGAACGGTGGGGTCCTCCCTTAGGTCTGACCCAAAAGTGGAAGTCCTGACACCAGGGCGATAGTGTTCAACCTGTGCCTGCTGCGGAGCTGGGCACAAAAGGAGCAATATTAGCAACGTCCCATGAGCTTCCAGCGTGGGTGCTGGCATGGGTGGCTTGCGCTAGCCCCAGGTTGTGCAGGAAGGCACCGGAGTCGTCGGGCGAGGTGAGTTGGAAGGTGTTGTCTCCTTTGGTGGCAGTGAGGGAGTGGGTTGGCCCCCACCTGTACTTGATGCCGGCTTCCCGGATGGTTAGTGTCACCCGGCGAACTGAGCGCCTCCAGTCCAGTGTGGCTTTGCATAAGTCCTGGAATACGGTGAGCTGCATCTCTTCAAATGTGAAGGGGCTCTGGGTCTTGAAAGCCTCCACAACCGCCATCTTGTCGCGGTAGGTTTGGAAGCGAAGAAGGACATCGCGGGAAGCTGCTGTTGGAGCCCTTGCTGATTTAGGGAGCCTGTAGTAGCTCTCTAGGGGTGTGTGTTTTGCTTGCCTGGGCTGTAAGATCGTTGCAAGTAGCCTTCGGAGGAAGTGGGGGAGCTCTTTGTCATCTATTGTTTCTGCTATGCCCCGAATTTTCACATTGTTCCGTCGCCGTGCGTCGTCCAGCATGTCCAATCTGTCTTGCAGCGCCTTGTGTGAGGTCTCGATTGTTCCGCTTTTTTATTTGTACGTTTATTAGTGTATTAATAGGATTAATTATATTTTTACCCTGGTTTCTGGAATTACCTTCAAAAGTGGGAGTGTAGTCCTGAACCACAACACGCGATACTGCAGAGTCATAGGGGCTCTACGCTTGTAAGTACGCATTTGGCTTAACATCTTATAACACTGGCGGATAACGGTGCTACTCTATTTTGGTTTTATATACTACCCTTAGGATAGGACATTGACTCTGCATGGGGAGGGGGGGTCACCTTAACGGACCAGAGGTTATCCACACCGGAGCTAGGTCATACAGCTCCACGTTTGATATCTTTATCACTTTCATTATTGTTTTAAATGATTTGCACTATGTTATTATATTCACTTTTGTAGGCATTTAAAGATTCATGAAAGTGGATGTACCTTGATTGTAGTCTTTAAGGTAATTTGTACAATGAGCGCTATACCTCTTATTTTTCTACATAAATGCAGCAAAAGTACCCTGTTATACAGGCTGTACACTTACTACTTTACATTGTAGCAGAGTCATTTCTTCAGTGTTGTCACATGAAAAGATATAATAAAATATTTACAAAATTGGGAGGGGTGTACTTGTGTGAAATACTGTATTTGTGGGAATGTGAGAAGGCTTTCTTCTCCCTAAGATTTAATGTCTGCCAAAGGCTTGTTCATCACATTTCATTAAGGTGTGCCCTCGGGAATGATGTCCTTATGTTAGATTTTAAAGAGAAATTCTAAGGTTAGCATTACAGACATGTTTCTAATGTTAAGAGTTTCCCGCTGCCTGTCTATTCCTTCTTAAATGGGAGCCCCAAATTTAATTATTTATTAGATTTTTAAAAAAAATATTTAATACAAGAAAAAGTGGCTTTAAAAATAGCCCAATACATACAGAATCCGATAGATACAATCTACGACAAAGTTGACCTTAAGTATTGATCCTGCCCACTCCACTAGAGTTTAGTCAAAAATCTTTTCCTTTACTTGAAATTCATGTGACATCTTCGATTACACAAGATCAACATATAGCTATATCTTCATCGGGAGAACAATCAATCAACAACACATTCATTCTACCTCAGTTTCGGTCTTATATTATTGTTATGGTAAGAGTACTAACGTGGTTAAATTCTATCATCAATTTATGTTGAACAGTAAACAAAAACCAAGAACAGAAAGAAACAAAAGAAAATACAAAAGAAGAATAATAATGAGGCTCACAATACCCTTCCATTAAATCCTATGTCAAAGGGACCAAACCGTATGTCTTAAGCCATTCTTCTATTTTAGCTTGGCTTTGGAACACCTCCTTAGCCATGAGCTAAAATAGGCCCCTCATCACATGTAGCCCTTCCACCTGAGTTCTGTCCTCAAAACACTTTAATCTCTTGGATCAAGGTCCGATAAAGGCCCTACATGTAATTATTTACCGGTCTTTTATTCCATGCCAGGCTCGTCTTTGCAGCCACCACACAACTATGGACCGGCATTTAAATACTTTATTTTCCTATGCAGAAAGGTCTATTCATGTATTTCTGCTCTTGCGTTCGGTAGATTCTCAGATTTCCTGAATGAAGTCATTTAACCCAGATAGCTATGCCATGGAGCCTATTTGTGTAATAAAAGACTTTGGCTCCAAGGCAATTGAACTGTATGTGTGTGATCTGATCACTATTCAGTAATACTGTGCGCTCAGATCTGAGCTATCTGGGGATATATTGAATGTACCAGTTTTATGCAATGGCTGCACAGTTATATATTTTTATCTATTTTATTGTCTTTTGCTGCCATGTGGCTAATGGAGTTTTGCCTCTGTTCTTGGAGATAATTGGATAACTTCCCAATTATCTCCAGGATAGAAGACTCTGTGGAACTGGTTTTGGGCAGAAAAGCCATGCTTCCTTTGGTCACAAAGGACTACTATCTATCTTCTGAACCAATGGACCAATGTGGATGATTTTGACGTATGTTTGTATTTGGAGTATGCCGATTCTGAAAATATGAATGTGATGCATACTTTTAAAGTTATGAATAATGTGGAAAAACTATTTCTCTGCCTGTGCTAATTACATTACCCATTGTGTAAGGTAATTGTATCACAGGCAGAGGGGAGGATTTTGTGTGGGAGTGTCTGAGTGTTGTACGTGTTTATTGGTTGTTTTCCAAAACCCTGTGGGTGGTACTAATGTGTATATAAGAACAATAAACCCACAGCTCTGTCTGTTCACTGCTTGACCCTCAAAACGGAGCCTTGTCTCGTTCTTGGGGGGATTTATTGTCAGCTGTTCCAGTTTGACTGCTAGGAGTGTAAACCTATTCGTATAGTTTTTCCTATTCGGCTGTTTACAGCATTCGTATGGTTCCGGTTCAGCTGTTTACGGCATTCATATGCTTCTCCGGTTCGCTGTATTGGTGTCTACAGTAGCTGTGCCTGTGTCTCTGGAAGGGAAGATCTACTAAACGGCGGTTTAACCCTTTTATGTCTGGGGGTGCCGTTACAGACAAGAAGGGCTTTCTTTACATACAATTATTTGTATCATGTCATATATTTCTAAATCTTTTATAAATATAAATCTTTTACTTGTCTACAAAAGCTATTGAAAAAAAACTGCTAAATAGATTAAAAATGTTGTCCTGAGTTTAAAAACACCCAGTGTTTACATGCTTTATTGCTTTTTTTTTTGCACGTTATAGGGCTATAAATACAAGTAGGAAATTGCTGTTATATATATATATATATATATATATATATATATATATATAAATATTAAATGTATCAATAGTGACATTGTAACACTTATCTGTCATTAATCCCCGAATCACACCTAACATGTACATTTTTTTTAAAAGTAGACAACCCAGGGTATTCAATATGGGGTATGTTCAGTCTTTTTTAGTAGCCACCAAGTCACAAACACTGGCCAAAGTTAGCATTTATATTTGTTTCTGTGTTAAAAATAACTTTGGCCAGTGTTTGTGACTAAGTGGCTACTAAAAAAGGCTGAACATACCCCATTTGCAATACTTTGGGTTGTCCTTCTTTTGCAAATGGTATGCCATCATGGGAGTAATTCTCATTCCTGGGCTACCATACGCTCTCAAAGGCAACATAACGAATCTGGCAAATTTCAATAAAAAAAAAAATCAAAAAAAATCAAGCCTTATATTTGACCCTGTAACTTTCACAAACACTAAAACACTAAAACCTCTACATGTGGGGTACTGTTATACTCAAGCGACTTCGCTAAACACAAATAGTGTTTCAGAACAGTAAAACGTATCACAGCAATAATATCATCGGTGAAAGTGCCGTTTGTGTGTGAAAAATTCAAAAAACGTCACTTTCACTGACAATATCATCGCTGTTATAAGTTTTACGGTTTTCAAACACTAATATTTGTGTTCAGTGAAGTCTCCCGAGAAAAACAGTACCCTCAATGTTTTAGGGTGTCATAGAAAGTTACAGGGTTAAACACAGTGCTAGCAAATTAAATTATCTGGACTTTCGGCCTGGGTTGTCAGGCATGTCCCTCAAATTGCAATCAATAAAATTACTTAATTAGGTAAAAATATTACATAAATATGCACGTAGAATTTTAATATATACATATTTATATATTTGAAGTCTACGTGTATATTTTTGAAATTATTTATGTATATGGACATGTATACGTATACATTCTATGTGTATAAAAATACGAAATAATGATATATCTCTATCTATCTATATATTCTAAGTGTATTTTGAGATATATATATTCATATCAAAATACAGTTAGAATACAATTACATATATATAACTTTTTTACAATTATTAAAAAGTTTTACTTTTTTATAATTTTTTATTAACATATTTATATTTTATAATAAAATAGTTATATATATATATATATATATACACACACACACGTGTAATTTAAATATATGTGTATTTTTATATTAATATATAAATATAAAAAAACACTTAGTTTGACATTATGTATATAAGATATATATGTATAGTTCGTATTTTTTTAGAATATATATAGAAGGCTTGGCCTGTAATTGTGGGAGGCACTTAATTTCCCTATTTAAACCCAGTAAGCCCCTGCTTACCTGTCTTCGACGATCTCGGAAGTGCTTCAGTGTACTTCCGGTTTACAGATCCGTGACGTCAGTATTCCCGCCCGCCGGCAGCCCGGTTCAAACGCCCTGCGGCTGTATTCGTGAGTATTCCGCTTTTGCCTCACACGGACGGCATCAGAATCGTAAGTTTAGCCCTGTCGCTCACGGGCTCGGATTCAATCCGCTCCTGCATTTTCTCGATCAGTGTAACACGTTCAGTTACACTTACACCTCGTAGTCTCGTTCAGCCACACCGGGTTGCCATACGTTTTCGTTCAGGGGGTACTATATCTTCATTCTGTTCCGTATTCTGGGTTTTGTTCATGTTTTAAGCTATGTCTTAATAGTTACGTTTTATATGAAAGGGGTTTAAGCGGTTTTAGTAGTGCCCAGTATTCTTAACTTCTGTGTTTAAGTAGTTATATGGTCCCCTTTATGTCATAAATAGCTAAATAGTGTAAATAGGGGGTATGTTGTTCCACTGTGTTAAATGGCTGTTCCTGTCCTGTTTTTGTTGTAGTTCTTACTAGTACTGACACTTCTCGCAAGTGGCCCTTCGCGGGTGTACGTATTCGCATCTTTGTTAAAGAGGTAGGCCTCGGTGTCACCCAGTTCTTGTGTGTATGTTGTAGTTAAATAGTACATTTCATAAATAGGTCACGTTTCTTTTCCTTTAGTTCCATTGGTTCCCTGCAGGATTATACTTTATTAGGTCAAATAAAGTTTCCTTCCTCAGCAGGTATGTTATCGGTGTGTCCTGGCGGGGGGGGGGGGGTTCGAGGACTAGTTGTAATTCTCCCGCCAACTTAGGTATGTTCCCGTGGGCTCTTTGCCTATAAGGTTAGAGGTCCCGCAAGGCATAGGTCAGCCCTTACGTTCGGAGGTTCAGGCCAATCGTCCCAACGCATAGCTATAGCCTTGCTTCAAAAATTAGTTAGGGCCTCACCAGTCACGGCCAATCGTATTGCTTCTTTTTCATGTCACCGAGAGGCCAACTCCCCGCCACCCACCTCAGTGGCACCAAGGCCCCACGCGCCAAATCATAGTTAGTGCCTCTCATAGCCACTTGGCAAGTAGTTAGGGCCTCATCTGCCACCAACGAAAGCTAAGCTAATACAATTTCGCCTATGGGCACTAGCCTAGTGAGTGGGGTCCCTCCAGCTTTTTATTTTTCAGTACTAAACTCGCCCTCTCTGCCCCTTAGAATGTCCAACCCTTCGGTGTTAGAAGACAATCTGTCGGTTACCAGCACCCCGCTCAGGTCGGGCACGCAGAGATCGCAACCAACCCCTCCAAGTCCAGCTTCCAGCTATCGCTCCTGGACTATCCCTAAGATTACCGCTGAACTTAAAAAGAGAAATATCCCTTATCCGGCTTCAGCTAGGAAGAATGAACTTTTTCGTTTATTGAACTCTACTGAGGATAACGAAAGGCCTGGCCCTAGTTCACAGGTTAACGTACTTAATAGCCTGGCTGAATTACACGCCATGATGGCCTCCCTAGTGTCCTCAGTTGCCACCATCAATAACAGATTGGATAACCTGGAAGCTAATAACATTCCTTCAGTCCCCGAGATTCCCGGGCCGGTTGTCCAACCCACGCCCGCTCTAGGAGGTAACAGTGACCCTCCACCGGCTAGGAAAGTTTCCAACGTTATTAATCCTATTCACCTGATACCGCAGTCTCTAAGACGTGACATCATAGAGGGAAAGGATGTTAACTTGGCCTCGCTACTGATAGCGGCTCAAGACGTGGTTGAAAACAGGGCATACACGTTTGAGGACCTATCAGTAGTGATGAGGGCCAGGGACCCTAGGTTGAATAGGAAACTTAACATCCCTGAGTTTGTCTTGGCATTTGGCCTATACAGAGACGTTATCTGTACTGCTTTTCCCCTCCGCAGAGAGGAGCTAGATTTGTACCTTCACAAGGTGATAGAGCTGGCTTATAAGTACGGGGGCTTTGCCTTTTACGACTATCACAAGTCGTTCTCCGCTAGGTCAGCCGCTTCATTGTCCCAGTATAATACAGTTACGGACTGGGGTCAGTTAGATACAGAATTGTTTCTTATGCATTTTGCAGGTCTCAAAACCCCTTCCTGTGCCATTTGCTCGTCTGCAGCCCACTCTATTAATTTCTGTCCTGAGAATGTAGCTATCCCCTCTACCAGCAACGCCAACTCCGATTTTCAGTCAACTTCCAACCAGAAGGAGATTAAAGATAAATTAGGCAGGCCAATAGTGTTCTTGGGAAAAGCTCAGGTCTGCAATAATTTTAATGCTGGGGGTTGTAGTTACAGTGCTTGTAGGCTGCTGCATGTGTGCTCGCTTTGTTTCAGGGCACATGCCAAGACGATGTGCCCTAACAAGTTGTACCCTAAAAAGGCTTCTACTCCAATAAACATACCGAGTTTGCAACGTTACCTGGCTAATCATCCTTCTTTACATCTGGTGGAATTTCTCACGTCAGGGTTCACTCACGGGTTTCACACAGGCTTTGTCTCTCTCCCCTCAGGCATCCTCGAGTGCCCCAACCTTCAGTCAGCTCTCACAGACCCCGATACCCTACAAGTACTCTTACAGAAAGAAGTGGATAACGGCTTCATGATAGGCCCTTTCACTACTCCTCCTTTCTCCTCGTGGAGGACTAACCCTCTAGGTATCGCCACTAGGAAGTTTAACAACAAAAAGAGACTTATTATTGATTTTTCTGCACCACACGCCTCTCCCACACCTAGCCTGAATGCACTAATCCCGTCAGAAGATTTTTCTCTTCAGTACGCTAGAATTGATGATGCCATTCAGGCGATTATTAACTCTGGGAAGGCAGCCTGGTTAAGTAAGTCAGATATTACCAACGCCTTTAAGTTACTTCCCATCCATCAATCACTCTGGCATCTGCACGGAGTTAAGTGGCTAGACAACTACTATTTCGCTACCAGGCTTACTTTCGGCTCCAAAAGTAGCCCCAAGTTATTCGACCTGTTCGCCGAAACCTTGACATGGCTTCTCCTTAACTTCTGCAGATGCCCAGTTGTTATACATTATTTAGATGACTTCCTCGCCATAGAACCTCACCACTGCACTCCACGCAGCCTTCATCTCTTGCTCACGCTCTTCAAAGATTTAGGTGTCCCCGTAGCCCAGGACAAAACTGAAGGTCCCAAAACCGAAATTACTTTTCTGGGGATTACACTCAATTCTGTCACCATGCACGCCAGCCTGCCCCAGGAGAAAGTAGACCGTATTCTATCTTACATTAGCACCTGCATGTCACTAGGCACTTGCACCAGGAAACAGCTACAGTCACTTTTAGGCTCACTTAATTTTGCCATGAGAATAATTCCACAGGGTAGGTCTTTCATTTCCAGGATCCTTTCACTTTTGCACGGTCTCCCTGACGATGACTCCACTACAGCCCTAGACGAGTCAGCTACAGCTGACCTGAGAATGTGGCAGCTGTTCCTTTCCTCGTGGAACGGCAGGTCGCTGTTTGTTCCCCCCGTTTCCGACGATTCCCCAGTACTCTGGACTGACGCTTCAGGTGCCTTAGGATATGCGGCCATTTTTGGAGACGAGTGGCTATACGACTCCTGGCCGGTCGAAACCACGTCACTCGAGAGATTCAGTACCACCTCCTCTCTTTTTGAGATCTACCCTATCGTAGCAGCAGCTTACACGTGGGGGGTAGAGTGGAGGGGGCAGTCAGTCAGGTGTTTTTGTGACAACTTAGCTACCTGTAACATCATCAACAAGGGCCGCTCTCAGTCCCTCACGATCATGAACCTAGTCAGGAGACTCACTTGGCTAGCAGCTAATCTCCAGTTCTGCATATCCTGTGTTCACGTCCCAGGTATACAAAATACTGCCGCTGATGCTCTGTCACGCTTCAATTTGCAGGAGTTCTTCAGACTACATCCTACAGCTTCCCGGCAACCCAGGGTACCTCCAAAATTCGAAGACCTGGTAATGCATTAAGCTCTCTCCTACATCTGAGCGGCACGCTTGCTCAGGCGGGTTTATCCCTCAACACGAGGAAAGCCTATTACAGAGCATATGAACTGTTTATGTGTTTCATTCGTAATTACTGTGTAATAAATGTTTTTTCTGTTGAAACCATGGTTGCTTTCACAACTTTTTGCCACTTTTCTCTTAATCTATCTTACAACACAATCAAACTCTACTTAACGGGAATCCAACACTACATGTTAACCTCCTTTCCCAACAAGTCTCCTTTCCTATCTTCCTACCCTCTTAAAAGTGTCCTCAAAGGCATCTATAACTTGTCAGTACACATACCCACTAAACGCCTTCCCATAGATAGTAAGCTGTTTAAGAACTTGTCCGATATACTCGACACGTCCCCTTTCGAACATATCACAAACCTCGTTGTCAAATCAGCGGCTTATCTAGCCTTTTACGGTTTCTTGAGACCCAAAGAGTTCACCGTAGAGAGAGCCTCTGATTTCAGCTCGTGCCTCCAGAAGAAACACTTAGTTAAAAATCTAGATCACTACACTCTGTCCGTTACCCGCACCAAAACAAGCCAATCAGGCCCACCAGTGGAAATTAACTTTTATCCCACTTCAACCAAATGGTGTCCCGTTCGTGTATTGGATAAGCTTGTAGCAGCCCAAGCTAATTCCGCTCCCGATAGCCCACTTCTAGATATTCTAGGGAAACCCCTGACCACAAAAATTTTCATGCTTTACATACGCACCCTTTTACTCCGTTTGGGACAAAACCCACGGTCATTCTCGGGCCATTCTTTTCGCATTGGAGCAGCCACAGCTGCCTCAGGTAATCATGTACCGACACACATAATTAAAAACATGGGGAGGTGGAAATCATCCGCATACAACAGATACATTCCCAATCCAGAGAAAGAGATAAGGATGGCTTTCTGTGATATGACTAAATGATGTACCGCTTAATAAACGCATTTTGTTTTAATTGGTTATTATTTTTGCCCTCTTTTACAGGCCTAACCTTACGTCAGTTTCGGCACACCTCAACTGACTTGCTATTAAGGAACTACTTATTTTAAACCCTGTTTTCCTTACGTCCTCGGAATGTGCCGTACACAAATAGAAGGCTTGGCCTGTAATTGTGGGAGGCACTTAATTTCCCTATTTAAACCCAGTAAGCCCCTGCTTACCTGTCTTCGACGATCTCGGAAGTGCCCCTCCCACCGCACCCTCAATTTTATCATTTTCCTAGGTGGGCCCTCTTTTACAGGCCTAACCTTACGTCAGTTTCGGCACACCTCAACTGACTTGCTATTAAGGAACTACTTATTTTAAACCCTGTTTTCCTTACGTCCTCGGAATGTGCCGTACACAAATATATATATATATATATATATATATATATAGAGAGAGATAAATAGAGATATATCATTACATTCCAAGTGTATTTTGATATATATAATTTTTTTACAATTATTAAAAAGTTTTACTTTTTTTATTAACATATTTATATTTTATAATAAAATAGTTATATATACACACACACACACACACGTGTAATTTAAATATATGTGTATTTTTACATTAATATATATATATAAAAAACGCTTAGTTTGACATTATGTATACAAGAGATTATATATATATATATATATATATATATATATATATATATATATATATATATATATATATATATACACACACACACACACACACACACACACACACAATTTTTTTTTAACACCGATTGCTATTTTTGAAAATTTTATTTTAAGATTTTTCACTTGCAGGGAGACTGCCTGTCAGCACAGACAGTCCCCCTGCAGGCAGATACACAGGCACCTATTGCGGCCATGTGATCAGCGATCACGTGGTGGCATGGTCCCGATCTGCCGCGGGGAGACTGCGTGGGCAGACAGGCAGTTCCCCTGGACCGGGAGAAACTATGGTGATCAGGTAAGTACCGCAATACCGTTTGACGGTTCAGGACAGTCATCGGTCCTCAAGGGGATGTTTCTGATGACGGTCCTGATCCGTCATCGGTCCTCAAGGGGTTAACCTGGATTAGTAAGCCACATCATTTATGTTCAGTTAGTGCTCACATTTGAGCTAGGATTTTGTTTATAGATTTTAATTTCTCTTTCGCTACATTGATGACCAAACTGATTGATGCTTGGATTTTTGTGCATGATGTAAATAAACCCAAACCTTTTTGCATAAGAGACTCTTGTCCCATACCGGTTACCCTAGAGGACTGTGTTGCTTTGCCCATGAAAGGTCACAGCACCAAAACAACTTTAGCTTAATAAAGCAGTTTTAGTGTATAGTTCATGCTTATGAAGTCCTACATAAGCATTTAGGAGTTAAATCACTCGTTTCTGTTTTTGCAGCCCTAGCCACACCTCCGCTGGCTGTGAGTCACAGAGCCTCCATGAAAAAAATAAAATGCTTTCATTTTCAATCAGATTTTAATTGCGTAAATACTTCACTAGGGCTGCACCGTTCCTGTGGAAGACCCTTCCCGTCTGTTAGACTTTCACACAGTCCCCACTATTTAAAAAAAAAAATCTTTGAAATCTTTATTCTTCAGGAAATCATATCAATTAAACTGTGAACAGCCTTTTCTCCCGGCACCCTGATTACTTTCCTGCAACGGTCATCAAAACCAAACACTAAGCCCACAGTGAATAGTATCCTAGCAGCCTACTTTTCTACCCTGCCCTTACCCTTTGTGTCACTATACCAAACTCCTAACATGTAATCTCATTAAGCAGGGCCCTCAATCTCTCTGTTCCTGTGTGTCCAACTTGCCTGGCTACAAATACGGGTCTGTAAGTCCATCTATTGTACATCTCTGGGAATTTGTTGGCGCTTTATAAATATTTGTAATAATAGATGGTCACCTACTGCAGCACTGACACATGTAACCATAGCTACCCATACAGTCTGTGTAAGGAAATCTATAGGTAGGAAGGGTTACACACTTGCCTCTGGAATTTTCCCTAAAATTTACCTTCTTGCATTTGCCGCCTCCATTGCAGTTCACGCAACGCTCTCTTCACAGGGATGATCTCCCAGCCCATAGAATCTGCCAGTTCCACAACATTAAACTCAACGGAGCTAGCATGACTGTGATCCACACCAGCCAGTCTTTCCCTTGCAAGGGCCACAGCCACTGGGGGACAGCTGTGGAAGAATAAAAAGGATCAGCTGCTCGATGGCGAACCTATCAGCATAACACAGGTAGAACAGCAATCGAATGGCAATGCACGATGGGAAAGCATGGTAGGGCTAACACGGATTTAAAAAGGCACAGTTATAGGGAACAAGCATTAGCGAACAAGTTTGCTACATTTCTTGTAAAACGCCCAGTTTTTTTTTTACATTTATTTTGCAGGCACAAACCCCTAATGCAGATTAATTGAACATTATGCTAGGTTTAGAGTACTTAGAACACTAATTTTAGTAATTACAGGAGGCTACTATTTCACATTATCTTTCTATACTTGGCTCCACAGCAGAATAGAACAAACACATGGAAACAAAGTAGGGTGTATATGAGGTACAGAGAACCTAAGCAGCTCCTCTTTCTTAATGCGACAAAACAAATTACAGCATTACATAGAAAACAATTCCGGGATTTCTGGTTGTTTTTGGACGTCACCAGCAGCAAATCAAACAAGAGAAAAGCGCAACAGGCTTAATGGTAACCAAGAATAAGCCATGTGAACCAATATCCAATCGAAGCCACTCAATGAATAATCAACAATAAACAAACTACCATATGTTTCGCTCCATAAGATGCACCACACCATAAGACGCACGTAGTTTTCAGAGGAGGAAACCCCCCCCCAAAAAATCTGTCCCATAGTGTTTCTTACTATGGGAGAGTTTGTTCAGAATATTTTTTTTCTCCCCTGTCCCATAGTCTTCTCCCCCCCCCCCCATTGTCCCATAATTATTTACCTGTCTTGTAGCGTGGGCCGGCTTAACAGCGCGCACCGCGGTGCTGGAACTTCAATTTCAGGTTCCGGTTTACGGCGGGACTGAAAGGAAGTGTGCACACTAAAAAAAATGACCGACCGGTAGCTCGGTAGTCTTTTACAAGTTTTCCTGCAGGGCCTATAGTCTGTGGGCAGGAGGCTGGCAAGCAGGCTCCTCCAGCAGCTCGTGGCAAACTCACTTGGAGAGAGGAGTTTGTCACAGCATCCACCCAAAGAAGTCTGATGTCTAATGGTTGTTGTCTGACACGAACAGATCCAGTAGGAAGGGACCTCTCTGTGACGAAAGGGAGGCAAACAGCAAAAAGAACCAGCATCCAATCACTGTTGTCCCTCCAGTGTCAAGAAAACCAATCCGCTGTAAGGTTAACCAACCACCTGGACAATATTCTGCTTTCAACTAGATATTTTGATGGAGGCAGAAGTCAAAGATATCTTTAGTAATTACCGACAGCATGAGCGAGCATCAAACACGTGCATTCAGAGCAGGATGGAACAGTTGGACTTCCCTTTACGAATTGCAAACGACCATGCCAGGAGATCCATACAATTTATGTGTAGCGACAATTCCTGAGCTGACCAGATTGTTCCCATAGAGGAGTCCTCTCCAAACACACCACAGCCCCAAAGGCTGGCATCTGACTCTAGTATAAAGTCCAGTTGAGTGCCAAAGATGGCCTGCCCGTTCCAATCTCGCATGCCGGTTAGTCATCACTACAATTCCCTCCGAAACCTCCTCAGTCAGCGGTACTGGCTGATTGTAGATTGGTTTCATTCTGAGGAATCTGTCTTTCAGTTGTTGCATTGCCCAGTAGTGCAGCGGGCCAGAAAATATCAAATGTACGGAGGAAGATACAGGTCCCTCGATACTTGCAAGCATGTCGGAACAACCTCGTACCTCCATGCGTATAGAAAAGACTTTGAAGGCAGGAAGTTCTAGCATGCAGGACATCAATTTAATCTTGAAATACTAAAAACTGAACTGAATGGAAAGGGACCAAGGGAGACTTGGATCGATTGTCAACTATCCCGAGAGATTTGAGAAGGTTCAAAGTAAAGCGAATCTACTGACGGAGATGTGCCTTCTCCAGACAAAAAAACAAAACACAAGAGGCCGTCTAAATAGCGTATACAGGGAATCCTTTGAGAGTGAAGATGGGCGACTACCGGCTTCAGAAGCTAGATAAAGCACCACGGGTCCAAGCTGAGTCCGAAATGGAGGCAAGTTAACTGCCAGGGCATTGCTCGCCAAAGAAACCGCAGGAAGTGATGACTTGAGGGATGAACGGGAATGAAGAGGTATGTGCCCTTAAAGTCCAGTTGCGTGAACCTGTCGCAGTCTTGAAGATTCCGCAAGAAATGTATACCTTTCATCTCAAAGTGGCAGTATACTATGTGAGAATTGAGGTTTTGTAGATTGATTACTGGGTGGAAGTCTCCGGTTTTCTTCTAGACCAGGAAGATATTGCATAAGAAGCCCCAGCCATCTTCGGTGGGTTGTATGGCTCCTTTCCGCCACAATTCAGAGATTCCCTGGTCGATGAGGCGTGTGTCGGTTGCTGAAAATCAGATGGTCAGGAAGTGTCCAATCCTCAGAGCAGGGATGAGGATAGTGGGTCAAACATTCGTTGGCCTGTAGGGTCCCACTATGGCCTATTTTCTGCACCTTATATGCAACCTACGTATTGTTGATTGGTTCTTTGTTTCTATGCATTTAGCAACAGGAAATTATATAGCATGTCACACAGTACAGGAAGTTATTATCGTGCCAGCGGATTGCCAGTTGTGGGGAGGTGAGCGGAGCAGCAGCTGCTCCTCAAGATGCAGAGAGATAACAGACGGCAGGATACAGCACGTCATATCCCGTCGGCTGGCACTACGCACATGGAAGTAGAAAGTAAGTGGACAAGCTGCAGACAGACTGCTGGCTATGTGAAATATGTAATAGGGTTGTGTTACAAATCGCTATTTGTAACTGGCCCTTTAAATGGAAAATTGCCCTGCTTCCCTGGATTGTGGAGAAGCCTATTTGCCAGCCTCCTTCCTCATGACTATGGCCCCTGGAAGATTGTGCCCTGAAAACGTATTAACCTATATTGGGCTGCTGCTGGCCCTTTAAGAACTGTCTGGGGCCATATTGAGACTTTGGGTAACAATACCCTTTAAGACGATGGCCCCTGGAAGGTATTACCTGTTAAAGACTCTTAGCAGATTGGATTTTATAGACTGTCCCTTTAAATAATTTGGAACAGTGCTGCAGCTTTAAATGGGCACTTCGGATGCAGCCGAAGTGCCGAAGTATTCGAAGTGGCCGCCATTCGACAAACAAACACGTGGCGGCGGCCATCTTTGTTCATTCGAACGAGGTCAGCGGTATGTGTAGCCAAATTCATGGAACTGAAATCGGCTACACATTTTACCAAATACCGCTGACCCTTACCTTCTCCTACACTTCGTTTTTCAGCTCCAGAGACTAAGTCCCGTTCGAAGATGGGACTTAGTCGTTTTTCTGCATGAAATTGACCGACCGCACAGCCCACATCTATGGAACTGTTTTGGGCAGGAAATTGTGCTTGCGGTCGGTCATAAAGGGACCTCCAGCTAACTTTTGATCCACTGGGGGGATTTGGCTGATTTTTGGAAGTGTTTATGTTTGAAGTATGCTGATTCCAAATATGTTATTGAATGTATAGTTTTAAAGTTACAGTGTATGTGTGAAAACTGTATTTTTACTGTATGCTATAATTATGTTATATGTTTATCTGAGGGGAGGAGACGTGGGGGTGGTACCATGTATGTGATTGGTTAATTTCATCCTCCCCCTGGGAGTGTCCTGTGTGTACCTTTTTGTAATAAAAAGCAGTCTGGGTGTCCCAGTCCTCAGTTCTTCTTGACCCTTCAAAACGTAGCCTTGTCTCGTTATTGGAGGGAATTGCTGTATCACACTGGGGATTGCTATGCTCTGCATAGTCCCCTGAGCTTAATCACTTAGCTCTTTTAAGAGCTTGTTCCTGTTACGCTCTCCTGGAGGAGAGGTCTTCCCCACACGGTCCTGGAGAACAGAAGCCGATCCAGGGTGGAAGGAAGACGGCGCGGCTCCAGTTAAGCTACGGCGGTTGTGGAGCCTGCGGTGGTTGTGGTGTCGTCTGCAGTGCTTGGAGTCCTCTGTAAGCGCTAGGAGCATCCATCAACGGAGGGTACTCGGTCGGAGTACACGGAGCTCCGTTACAGGTTGTATTGTATGTGGGTCAGACATAGTTTTGTGTAGGTGGCTCAGTGTGTTAGTTTGTCTTTGTGTGAGTATGAAATGTGTGTCATTAACCCCTTAAGGACACATGACATGTGTGACATGTCATGATTCCCTTTTATTCCAGAAGTTTGGTCCTTAAGGGGTTAAGACCGTGTGTGGGTCAGTGACTATCAAAAAAAAGTGTGTGTATGTGTAGGTTAGATAGGACAAGTTTTGTTTTTGCTTGTTTTTTTTAAATTAAACAATTTATACTTCCATTATCTTTATCCTTCATAGATCCATATACATATGCAAGTATTAATAAAAATACATGTATACTATAATTATTGCTTATTCGTACATAGAATTGTAGAGAATAAAAAAAAACGAAATAAGGCCAACACACGCGCACGCACACACACACCACACCATACATCGGCTGCACACACCACACACATTACATGTAGTCAGCACACACACAATGAGAAAGGGAGAGACAACACTTGAAATTTTTTGTAAAATAAATTCAAACTTCAAAATTGAAGCCAAAATACCCATGGTTCTAGCTGTAGCAAAGTTATATAAAGTTTTGCCTTAATTTTTCCATTAGATTTAATTTGTGAAAATGAGTTTAACAAACAGCCCTGTCAGTGTCCACGACTCTTGGCAAGGACCCCTAATCTTTGTAAGTGATTATTTTGTGTCAGGACCAGTGGATAGAACTTGTGATGCAGCCAATACAGCAAGAATATTGTAAAAGCGCAGACATGTCACCTCTTGGCCACATTTCGCAGATGCTGAGGCCCGCTGTAGCAGGTTACACGGCAGGCAGACAGTGTGGGATGAAGAAGCTCCAGCCAATGGTGGGTATGAAGCTCAAGGTAGCAAAGCAGTGTCTCAATCCCTGCAAAACAATACAGATTGGAACAGAGATATTATAAACAGACTTACATACATGTGTTAGAAAAAAAAGCAAAAAAAAAAAAGCACGTTTGCAAACATCTTGCAGATTTCTGTAGGATTATGATCTCTTCTCTTCATAAAGCAGTTTCCTTATTAGACGCATGCGTTTAATACGTTCAGCCAATTAGAGATCACTTCATCCCACAGCCAATCACTGTCCTCTTACCATCTGCTGAAATGTGTTTGAAATGATGCAGATACCGCTTTATGAGTCAGATTGGGAATACAGGGGATAACAATTCAGAGATATTTTACTCTACTTTGGGAAAAACACCCTGCTTGGTCTTTTGAGATTTTACTCACTCAGATATGAAGCAGCTAGAACCGAGGCCTTCTTACCTTCCTCACGGACATCTAACGCCTGCACAGTGTCCTCTATAGGGATTGCCCTTTCATGCCTGTTGCACACACGCTCTTGATTTTTTTCACAATTATCCAGGATATCCAGCATCTCGCTATCTGCCACCTCACAACCCTGCAAGAACAGCAGGAAAAGGGAAGACCCTAAGCAGCTGTACACAGAGGAACAAGTGATGCAAAGGTATTAAAAGGAACACTATAGGGTCAGGAACACAGGCATGTATTTCCAACCCTAGTGTTAAAACCACTAAGACTCACACAGTCAGCATGAAGAAAATAGTTTAATTTTCCATATCTTACAGGACAGTATGTTTACTTTAGAAGTTATTTTCTCCTCTTTATGTAAACTTTAATATCACAAACAGGAGACTGATGTAGGCTCTAACAGGCTATTAACAGAGATGGAGATAAGGGATTCTAAATGAAAGTCTTGGGGCTATTATGCTCTTTTTCAAAAAAGTGTACATGGAGGTGGGACTAGGGCTGCATAAACAAAGTCATTTAACTCCTAAATGGCAGAAAATTGAGTAGCGATACTGAATAGACATAATCTATACACCAAAACTGCTTCAATTGAGAAAGTCCCTAGCACACTCTACTCACCACTATGTACTCATACTTACTATCAGGACCTGGGAAAAAGTGGACATCCTTCCCTCAACCTCTCTATTGACTCCATAAATATTCAACAAAGAATAAAATGGCAGGAAGCAACAAAAGAAAACAAATCCAATTGGAGGCACAGGGACACGTGTACCTTAGGGGGGGGGAGGCACAGGGACACGTGTACCTTAGGGGGGGGGGAGAGGCACAGGGACACGTGTACCTTAGGGGGGGGGGAGAGGCACAGGGACACGTGTACCTTAGGGGGGGGGGGGAGGCACAGGGACACGTGTACCTTAGGGGGGGGGAGGCACAGGGACACGTGTACCTTGGGGGGCGGGGGAGGCACAGGGACACGTGTACCTTAGGGGGGGGGGAGGCACAGGGACACGTGTACCTTAGGGGGGGAGGCACAGGGACACGTGTACCTTAGGGGGGGGAGGCACAGGGACACGTGTACCTTAGGGGGGGAGTCACAGGGACACGTGTACCTTGGGGGGGGGGGGAGTCACAGGGACACGTGTACCTTAGGGGGGGGAGGCACAGGGACACGTGTACCTTGGGGGGGGGGGAGGCACAGGGACACGTGTACCTTAGGGGGGGGAGGCACAGGGACACGTGTACCTTAGGGGGGGGGAGGCACAGGGACACGTGTACCTTAGGGGGGGGGGAGGCACAGGGACACGTGTACCTTAGGGGGGGAGGCACAGGGACACGTGTACCTTAGGGGGGGAGGCACAGGGACACGTGTACCTTAGGGGGGGGAGGCACAGGGACACGTGTACCTTAGGGGGGGGAGGCACAGGGACACGTGTACCTTAGGGGGGGAGGCACAGGGACACGTGTACCTTAGGGGGGGAGGCACAGGGACACGTGTACCTTAGGGGGGGGAGGCACAGGGACACGTGTACCTTAGGGGGGGAGGCACAGGGACACGTGTACCTTAGGGGGGGAGGCACAGGGACACGTGTACCTTAGGGGGGGAGGCACAGGGACACGTGTACCTTAGGGGGGAGGCACAGGGACACGTGTACCTTAGGGGGGGAGGCACAGGGACACGTGTACCTTAGGGGGGGAGGCACAGGGACACGTGTACCTTAGGGGGGGAGGCACAGGGACACGTGTACCTTAGGGGGGGAGGCACAGGGACACGTGTACCTTAGGGGGGGAGGCACAGGGACACGTGTACCTTAGGGGGGGGAGGCACAGGGACACGTGTACCTTAGGGGGGGGAGGCACAGGGACACGTGTACCTTAGGGGGGGGGAGGCACAGGGACACGTGTACCTTAGGGGGGGGAGGCACAGGGACACGTGTACCTTAGGGGGGGAGGCACAGGGACACGTGTACCTCAGGGGGAGGCACAGGGACACGCGTACCTCAGGGGGGAGGCACAGGGACACGCGTACCTTAGGGGGGAGGCACAGGGATATGTGTACCTTAGGGGGAGGCATTGAAAACTTCAGGCACCATTATCCATTCAATGAAAAAGGTTATGGTGCCCCTTTAATAGCTGCCTGTTATAAATAATTACCAGGCAGGTATTGTTGTGTATTACTGGTGTGCATGAATACTGGGTGTTTATATATATCATTAATATTGAATATTATGTGTCAAAAGGTTACAGACCCAAGAAATGCCCCCTCAATTTGTTACTTTTTTCTGGTATTTCTTCAAATTTGTAATTTTTAATCCCACCAGGTAATACTCCACCCAGCATCTAATCCCACCTGGGGTACCAGTAATACTCCACCAGACATCTAATCCCACCTGGGGTACCAGTAATACTCCACCCAGCATCTAATCCCACCTGGGGTACCAGTAATACTCAACCAGACATCTAATCCCACCTGGGGTACCAGTAATACTCCACCCAGCATCTAATCCCACCTGGGGTATCAGTAATACTCCACCCAGCATCTAATCCCACCTGGGGTACCAGTAATACTCCACCCAGCATCTAATCCCACCTGGGGTACCAGTAATACTCCACCCAGCATCTAATCCCACCTGGGGTACCAGTAATACTCCACCCAGCATCTAATCCCACCTGGGGTACCAGTAATACTCCACCAGACATCTAATCCCACCTGGGGTACCAGTAATACTCCACCCAGCATCTAATCCCACCTGGGGTACCAGTAATACTCCACCCAGCATCTAATCCCACCTGGGGTACCAGTAATACTCCACCCAGCATCTAATCCCACCTGGGGTACCAGTAATACTCCACCCAGCATCTAATCCCACCTGGGGTACCAGTAATACTCCACCCAGCATCTAATCCCACCTGGGGTACCAGTAATACTCCACCAGACATCTAATCCCACCTGGGGTACCAGTAATACTCCACCCAGCATCTAATCCCACCTGGGGTACCAGTAATACTCCACCCAGCATCTAATCCCACCTGGGGTACCAGTAATACTCCACCCAGCATCTAATCCCACCTGGGGTACCAGTAATACTCCACCCAGCATCTAATCCCACCTGGGGTACCAGTAATACTCCACCCAGCATCTAATCCCACCTGGGGTACCAGTAATACTCCACCCAGCATCTAATCCCACCTGGAGTACCAGTAATACTCCACCCAGCATCTAATCCCACCTGGGGTACCAGTAATACTCCACCCAGCATCTAATCCCACCTGGGGTACCAGTAATACTCCACCCAGCATCTAATCCCACCTGGGGTACCAGTAATACTCCACCCAGCATCTAATCCCACCTGGGGTACCAGTAATACTCCACCCAGCATCTAATCCCACCTGGGGTACCAGTAATACTCCACCCAGCATCTAATCCCACCTGGGGTACCAGTAATACTCCACCCAGCATCTAATCCCACCTGGGGTACCAGTAATACTCCACCCAGCATCTAATCCCACCTGGGGTACCAGTAATACTCCACCCAGCATCTAATCCCAACTGGGGTACCAGTAATACTCCACCCAGCATCTAATCCCACCTGGAGTACCAGTAATACTCCACCCAGCATCTAATCCCACCTGGGGTACCAGTAATACTCCACCCAGCATCTAATCCCACCTGGGGTACCAGTAATACTCCACCCAGCATCTAATCCCACTTGGGGTACCAGTAATACTCCACCCAGCATCTAATCCCACCTGGGCATACAAGGAATATGCCACCCAGTATATAATCATATCTGGGGTATTAAATGCTAATGCTACCTCTGGTATTAATAACACTCCAACAAGTATTTGATCCCACCATGGATATTAATAGTGCTCCCAATTTCTCACCAGTGTCAATGACTCCCTCTTCCTGTGAAGCTCTCGGCACTTGCATGAGGGAAACACTCTCTGAACCAGTCTTTTGATAGTGAAATAATCCACTGAATCTCCATAAACATGTCTTCGGAGTTCATTTAGATCTTGGGCCTACAAGAAAAGCACCGCAAGGTAATAGGGAGTATAATTCATAACCTACAATTACAACTGAAATTGGGGAGGACAAGAGAGAAGTCAAACATGAACTATCGATGATAAATATAAAATGTGAATTCTTGCTTTAACAGGGATGCTGATCGGTAATAAAACGGTTATTAAAGGTACAAAGCACTCAAGTAATTGCTGTTGGAAACCACATCAAAGAATCTTTAATTCTCACCTCAGGATCTAGATAGAGATGGCACTGAGCCTCCTTGCCGTCTCTGCCAGCACGCCCAATTTCCTGTACATAACTCTCAAAATTCTTGGGCATATTGTAGTGGATGATTCCTCTGACATCAGACTTGTCCAGTCCCATCCCAAAGGCCACTGTAGCCACCACAAGACGCAGCTGGCCACTCATGAAGTTATTCTGCACCCGGCGTCGCTCAGCAGCCGACATACCAGCATGATACGAATCAGCCACCCATTTCAAAGGCCGTCGTATCTTCTTCCTGGCTGCAGGAAAAACATCCAATGTTTAACATCCATTTATGTGAGATAATATCTAACAGATATGTCCAGTCTACGATCCAAAGCTGAAATACCTACGTTCCTGCTTTACCATAAACTTTATTTTCACAGCCTCCCTCCTTGGATATATCACACAGAACCCAAATACTGGTTTATGCTTTACCCTCTGTAAATGTTCACATATGGTACCTTATATAGATCACGCAGAGACTAGGTACCCCTAACTCCTGCTTGAACTTTACTTTCACAATCCATCTGATAACTCTAATTTGGACAATGAGAGTGGGACAAGCAATTCAGTTTCTCATTCGGGGGTAACATTGAAACTTTGTAAAATGCAATTAGCAAAAATCTACTAGATACTTGTGGAGAAGTGGATAAATGTAAAGGGACAAAACCTTGTAAACTAGGAAATGCCAAAAAATGCAGTCCTTCCAATAATGACAAAGTGGAGCCCGGGTATTGATCTTCCAAGCACAGATCTAACCTTCCTTGCACTAAACAGCAAGACATTAATCCTGTCACATTAGTAGGATATCCCTTACTGTCATTATAATAGTTGGTATAAAATAGCAAACCCCAACTAAATTTAACATAAAATACTTTTTATCTTGGTGTATGTGGCAGTAGACATGGGATGTTCAGCTATCAATGGTCGCATAACTTCCGATAGATTCAAAAAGTATTTTAACTTCCACTCTTTTCCCCTCAGTACTTTAAAAGTGCAGAGTGTCAGCCTAAAAAAAAAAAAAAAAAAAAAAAAATAATAAATAAAAAAAATATACATGAGCCCACCATTTTATTTTTACATATTTTTGCAGGCGGAGCCTGGAGTTGTGGGAGGGGTTACCAGGAATATAAATACACAGGCCACCCCTTCTTCTGAGCCGATTCTGCCTGGTTCAGCCCACCCACCGCTCCCTTTATCAAGCTATTCAATATTGGTGGGCCTACCCAAACGTCAGTGACGGTATACCACAATCAACTTATATCACCACCACTATAACTCTGCTTATCGGCCCTGACCACATACACACACACACACACACACACACATATATATATATATTTGCATCAACATATCGATGGTTGCACCAAACACAAAGTCCTGAAGTGACGCATGTTATAACGTGTTATAAGACAAAGTTGGTTGAAGTGTGCCGGAACCGTATGCGGTAGGCCAGTAAATAAAGTGGCCAAAAAGGAAGAAGTTTCTTGGCAAAGAAAATTTTAATACAATGAACATAATACAAAGAAATACCTTAAGATGACATTTTTTTCAAAAGCCCTCCGTATCTCCTGTTTGGGTTGCGGTAGGTATACTGAGAAGGAGTATGACTTCCATCAACCTAGTGATTTAATAACATGGATTGGTATGTCCTGACTGGAGGCAGTAGATGTGGCCCCTATCCTAAACGAGTGCCCAGAATATCTACTAGGATTTAAACCCAGTCTTGTTAGTAACATTTGTACGTACAACATGAACTTTGATGTAGTTAGGACTGCCCTGTGAAGTGACAGCAAAGGTGTGTCTGATGGTCTAGGTAGGGTGACGAGATACGCCTCCAAAACCTTCACTGGGCACCATCTGTTTTGCATAAGGTTAATAATGTGATCTGAACCGGTTGTCCTAGCTGACTAGTCTTGGTACCAATTAGTGACAGTACATAATGAATGCGATGTCTAACCAAGTAGGAGCGTTTGAGGCATTCATGGGAGTGATTTTTGCTATGGATAGTAAATTTGCGTGGTCTGAGGAACCCAAAAAAGGCCAGGTAGATTGTAGCTTTAATGACTGTAATGGTGATAGGTTCAAAAGGGGTTGCATCTAGCAAGTCCGATATGGCCTTGAACAGCTATTTATCAATGGGTAACCTTTGATGCGGAGTAGGACCACTGCTAAAGGTTTTCGTATGGATCCCCAGAAGCTTTCTGCTGTCATAGAATGGCCTCTACCACAAGGTCTGAAAGCAATTCAGCGTTTTCTTGGTTTCTCTAATTATTATAGACGTTTTATCAAAGGTTTTTCGTCTATTGTAGCACCTATTACCCGTATGACAAAAAAGGAAGGCAATACTCGTGTCTGGTCTTCCGAGGCACTTCAGGCTTTTGAATTTCTTAAAACTGCGTTTACCTCTGCACCTATCTTACAGCATCCTGTCCCCTCACTGCCCTATATTCTTGAGGTTGACGCTTCTGATATCTGGGTAGGTGCTGTTTTGTCCCAAAGAGTCGCCTGAAAAGCCTTTGCATCCTTCTGGTTTCTTTTCCAAATAAATGTCCAAGGCGGAAAAAAATTATGATGTGGGTAATCGCGAACTCCTTGCTATTATTTTAGCACTTAAAGAATGGAGGCATTTGCTAGAAGGAACCAAGAATCCTATCCTCATATTTACGGATCACAAGAACCTATCCTACCTTAGTGAGGCTAAAAGATTGTCTTCTAGGCAGGCTAGGTGGTCACTGTTTTTGTCCCATTTTAATTATATTATCACCTATAGGCCGGGTGACCGCAACACTAAAGCGGACGCTCTGTCTAGACAGTTCGAAACTACTGACAAACAGGAGATTGATGTTACTCCCGTCATTCCCCCAGAAAGGATAATAGCTACTACTATTTTGTCTATTTCCTTGTCCATCTTGCAGGCCATACAAGCGAAACAAAGCATGGCTCCTAGCGAGAGGCCTACTGATAAACTATTCGTTGATGTTCCCAAGAGACGGGATATTCTGTCGTTATATCATGACACTAAGACTGCTGGACATCCTGGTATTTCCAAAACGGTGTCGGCTATTTCTAGGTATATTTGGTGGGATTCCTTGCGTAAGGATGTCACCGACTATATAGGTGCCTGTACCACTTGTGCCTGTATGAAATCTTCTCGTAGGGTTCCGTGTGGGCTGTTGCATCCGTTACCCGTTCCCGAGAGGCCTTGGTCTAACCTGTCCATGGATTTCATTGTTGAATTACCTCCTTCGAATGGTAACACTGCCTTTAAGTATGGTCTTGATTGGGTAAGAAGAAAACAAGCTGGTGTTGTCTGGGAAATATGATTACATATGGTGTTATTATTATTATTATTATTGCCATTTATATAGCGCCAACAGATTCCGTAGCGCTTTACAATATTATGAGAGGGGATTTAACTATAAATAGGACAATTACAAATAAACTTACAGGAACAATAGGTTGAAGAGGACTCTGCTTAATCAAGCTTACATTCTATAGGAGGTTGGGTGTAAAACACATTAGGACAGGAATTTGCAATCAAATAAGGTGGGCTGCCCTTTAGGAGAGGGCAAGAGACAGGTATGTGAGGTAGGGGTTAGTCTTGGAGGCCATAAGCTTTCCTAAAGAGATGGGTTTTAAGGCACTTCTTAAAAGATGCAAGACTAGGGGAGAGTCTGATGGCGGTAGGCAGGCTATTCCATAGGAAGGGAGCCGCCCGCGTGAAGTCCTGCAAGCGCGAGTTGGCCGTACGGGTGCGGACAACGGACAGGAGGTGGTCACGGGCAGAGCGGAGAGACTGAGAAGGGACATACCTATGGATCTGTGAGAAGATCCATAGGTATATGTTGAATGCCCATTAAGTATAGCTTGATAGTATTATGGGACAGCTGCAGCTTAAGGTGGCAAAAAGTAGCGAATGCTATGATGTAATGTCAAACATAACATGAATTGTATGTTCAGCCATGAATTTCTTACACAAACAGAAAGCCCTATCATATGCTTGACGGGTATTGGTTGAGTCAGGACTCTACTATGGACCAGTAATTCATTTAATCCATGACTAGCTCCTGGAACAAAGGGGTGGCCGTGGCTGTACGTGAGGCAGTGGGTAGCTTTTCTCGGAATGCCTGGAATTTAAAAGAGACAACTGGGCAGCTGCGGTATTAAGAACTCCAGGAACATGGCAATAAACCAAATAAAATGGATTACAGGCAGCTAAATCCGTCTCCTAATGAAACTCATAATAGATAGCGAGGATGAACACCCTTTGTTAATGATATGGCAAGTGGCTAGATTATTGGAAAAGCATCGTACTGAGCAGCCAGCCCATCAATGGCCTCATGCCACTGCCACAGCTACCATAGGATATACTTTGAATAATGCAGAGTTGCGGTAGAAACCCCTCCATTTTTCACAGGCAGAGAGGAGGAAATTCTCTGTTTTTATTGGGAGTGTCACACTTTGTCACTGTATTATTATTATAGGCTGTAAACTTTGTGTCCTTGTCAGCCACAAGGTCCATGTGGGAGTGCCCCTTGCATGGGGACTTGCATAAAAGCCAGTGTGGCACCCATTAAATCATTCCTGTTGTACCCTTCAGGAAGTCTAGGCTCATGTTTGGGTAACTGTCTACTTGTTGGGGAGAAAACTATTTGGATGCTGCATTCGTCTGGAATCATTCGAATCTACACCCGAACTGCAAGCTATAATAACTCAGGCTCAGCAGTTCGGGAGGATATAGGCGAACAGGGTATCTACTATACCAGCATTCATAACATTCTCAATAAACAGAAAGTCATCCAGGTAGTGGATTACTGTATGGAACCTGCACGTGTTCAATAGAAGTCAACACAAGGTCTTCGCGAAGGTGTCAAAAATCTTAGGGCTGCTTTTCGACCCGAAGGGGAGTCTTGTGAAAAAGTAGTATAGACCCTTCCATTTGAGATCGTGCAGATGCCATGGAGCTGGTTGAATGGGTAGCAATTTGAAGGCGTTAACAATGTCCGTTTTACCGAGCCAGGCCCCAATACCTGTTGTAATTATTGCATCAATTGCGTTGTCAATTGTGGAATACTGCAGCGACAACTCCTCCGGAGGAGTCTGGGAATGCCCAAAGAGTGGTGTGGAGAGGTCTATGATCAATCTTTGTTTGCCTGAGGTATTCCCAGTGACCACACCTATGGGGTTACTCCTCCAGGTGGAGAATGGAGGTTCTTTAAATGGTCATAATAAGAAACCTTCCCCTAGTTTGTGTCACAGTGTATCAACAGCGTCCGTATCAGTCATAGCTGATTGGAGGTTATTGCACTCCACAATATCTGCTGGTATGTGAATAAAACCAGTATGAAAACCATGCGTGAACCCAGTTATTAAGAAATTGACCAAGTGTCTGGAAGGGCGATTTGTTAAAGAGCTAGATAGAGAAGCAACATTTACCAAGGTCAGATAAGGTTTAGCATGCATTTTATTTGAGCACATAAGACTTAGCATGGGCCCCAAAGCAGTAAGAATATACATGCAACAAGCGGCAAGCACTATAACCGCAGGTACCTTCATTGAAATTGTTACACACCTGAGATTTCCTAAATATGCAATAGCACGACCCAGCTTATCCTTTGCCAGTTTATCAAACTTGGCTCGGATGCCTGGGAAAGCCATGGTAGGATTGAGGTCGGGGGAGATCGGACAACAGTCTGTTGAATGCAAGCTGGTGTCCTCAGTCTGGCAAAGTGCCTGCAAAACAGCTCAGTGTCCATTCAGTCCAATCGGTTTTGATGATGAACTGAATCAAAATGGCAGACGCCCTCACCGAAAAGGACCGGTGGTAATCATAAAAAGGTTGAACCACCGTATTTCTTGCCTAAGTCCACCAGCTTGTGCAAGTAAAGATCCAACTCCTCCCTCCTATGAGGGTGTACCGAGCATATCTCTATAAATCCCAAAGGCAATGACAAAATCTGGGATAGACAATTTCTTACTTAGTCTAGGATCCCTATCAGTAGTGAGAAAAGATTAACGTGTTTGCCTTCCAGGATGTCTTTGAGATTCGCAGGTACCATATGGGTGGGGGTGATGATATGAGTGCCCGACTCAGGGGGTACTTTACCCGATTATATCTGTGGTGAACCTGGAACTTCAGCAGCTAAAGCCCCAGATGATGACAAGGGAAGCCTCAATTCTATCTAGTCTTTCGTTAACTTTCCCCATGGAGGTAATGAGTGAGGAAATCATGGCGTGGAATTCAGCGTTGCTGGAGCCACTCGTTCCTTCTCCACCCCCCCTGCGTTGTCAGTATGTGTCTGCATGAGTCAAGACAGTTCAGCTTTCCTGGCCATGGAATATCCTGTGAAAACCATCCCAGCTTTTAAAAGACCACTCCAGACGGGGCGGGGCCTGACGGCTATACTCACTTTTGTTGCCAACGGTTTAGACCTCAATGGCTGCGTGTTGAGTTATTTTGAGGGGACAGCTAATTTACACTGTTCTACAGGCTGCACACTTACTACTTTACATTGTAGCAGAGTGTCATTTCTTCAGTGTTGACACATGAAAAGAAAATATTTACAAAAATGTGAGATTATATATATATATACACACACACACACACACACACACACACATACATACACATATACATACATACACACACACACACACACACACACACACACACACACACACACACATACACACACATATACATACACATATACATACAGTTGCAAGAAAAAGTATGTGAACCCTTTGGAATGATATGGATTTCTGCACAAATTGGTCATAAAATGTGATCTGATCATCATCTAAGTCACAACAATAGACAATCACAGTCTGCTTAAACTAATAACACACAAAGAATGAAATGTTGCCATGTTTTTATTGAACACACCATGTAAACATTTGCAGTGCAGGTGGAAAAAGTATGTGAACCCTTGGATTTAATAACTGGTGAACCTCCTTTGGCAGCAATAACTTCAACCAAACATTTCCTGTAGTTGCAGATCAGACGTGCACAACGGTCAGGAGTAATTCTTGACCATTCCTCTTTACAGAACTGTTTCAGTTCAGCAATATTCTTGGAATGTCTGGTGTAAATCGCTTTCTTGAGGTCATGCCACAGCATCTCAATCAGGTTGAGGTCAGGACTCTGACAGGGCCACTTCAGAAGGTGTATTTTCTTCTGTTTAAGCCATTCTGTTGATTTACTTCTATGCTTTGGGTCATTGTCCTGTTGCAACACCCATCTTCTGTTGAGCTTCAGCTGGTAGACAGATGGCCTTAAGTTCTCCTGCAAAATGTCTTGATAAACTTGGGAATTCATTTTTCCTTCGATGATGGCAATCCGTCCAGGCCCTGACGCAGCAAACCTTGATGCCCCCACCACCATAATTCACAGTTGGGATGAGGTTTTGATGTTGGTGTGCTGTGCCTCTTTTTTCGCCACGCATAGTGTTGTGTGTTTCTTCCAAACAACTCAACTTTGGTTTCATCTGTCCACAGAATATTTTGCCAGTACTGCTGTGGAACATCCAGGTGCTCTTGTGCAAACTGTAAACGTGCAGCAATGTTTTGTTTGGACAGTAGTGGCTTCCTCTGTGGTATCCTCCCATTAAATCCATTCTTGTTTAGTGTTTTACGTATTGTAGATTCGCTAACAGGGATGTTAGCACTTGCCAGTTGTAAGCATTTGTAAGTCTTTAGCTGACACTCTAGGATTCTTCTTCACCTCATTGAGCAGTCTGCGCTGTGCTCTTGCAGTCATCTTTACAGGACGGCCACTCCTAGGGAGAGTAGCAACAGTGCTGAACTTTCTCCATTTATAGACAATTTGTCTTACCGTGGACTGATGAACAGCAAGGCTTTTGGAGATACTTTTATAACTCTTTCCAGCATTATGCAAGTCAACAATTCTTAATCGTAGGTCTTCTGAAAGCTCTTTTGGGCGAGGCATCATTTTTATAGGGCAGGGCAGCTGTAACCAACACCTCCAATCTCATCTCATTGATTGGACTCCAGTTGGCTGACATCTCACTCCAATTAGCTCTTGGAGAGGTCATTAGTCTAGGGGTTCACATGCTTTTTCCACCTGCACTGTGAATGTTTACATGGTGTGTTGAATAAAAACATGGCAACATTTCATTCTTTGTGTGTTATTAGTTTAAGCAGACTGTGATTGTCTATTGATGTGACTTAGATGATGATCAGATCACATTGTATGACCAATTTGTGCAGAAATCCATATCATTCCAAAGGGTTCACATACTTTTTCTTGCAACTGTGTATAATATTATATATATATATATATATATATATATATATATATATAAATAAATAAAAGGCCACAGGCCTGAATTTGTGGGAGGAGTTTCCCCATAAAAGCTCTACCCCCCTGCTTACCTATGGTGGTTCCTGTTAGAGCGACGTTGCCACAACAACCATTTGTTCCAGCAGAAGCCACGGACTCTACTTCAGCCTCTCTGGCCCGGCTCGCAGCTCCCCAAACTCTGCTTGCAGCTTAATTTGGGGCTCCATCCGCCCGCAGGGCCTCCAACCCGGTTCTGTTACCGGCTTCCTGCCGCAAGACGCGGCACGCTCAAGTATGTACACGTGAGAACCCGTTCACGGCGTTCCCATGTTTGGGCCTAACAAATGCGGGTACATGTGGATACAAACCCCTTTAATATCCATACTAACTGTCATCTAGTAGCCATTTACATCGCCTTCTACAGCTTCCTCAAACCCCGAGAGTTCACTGTGGTCCATTAAACGAATGTCAGTTCCTGTTTAAAACTACATAACCAAACACGGTGACCATTACGTTATGTCTCGACACTCATCTAAAATCAACCACACAACTACCCAACTACAAGTCCTCTATTTTCCTACAGAGAACCACTGGTGTCCTGTTTATATACCGACTTATTTCTATCCACAAGCTTCAGTCTCCCACCTAACATCAAAAGTCTGGGCAGATAGAATCCTCAGTTTACCGCACTTATACTCCACCTCCTGAGAAGAACTCAGGATGGCCTTTAAATGTCTAACATTGTAATAAATTACAAAATAAAGTGTGTTTTCTGCAATATCTTTTGCCCTCATTATTACAGGCCTACCCGTATGTTGATTTCGGCACACCACTAACCAACTTTCCCCCTCTTCTCTATTTTCATATACAAATTAAGTTCCGACCACATGTAAAAGGCCATAAGCCTGAATTTGTGGGAGGAATTTTCCCTATAAAATCTCTACACCCCTGCTTACCTATGCTGGTTCCTGTTAAAGCGACCCCTCCAACCACTACCTCTAATAACTTACCATCGTCATTACATTACCTCTGGTGGGCCCTCTTTATTACAGGCCTACCCGTACATTGGTTTCGGCACACCACTATCAACTTTCCCCCTCTTCTCTATTTTCATATACGAATTAAGTTCCAACCACAAATTCTATAATATGTATTGTAATACTAATAAATGTAATTATATGAATATTAAAATACACTACGTATGACGTTACATATCTAAGATATAGATATATCTCTCTCTCTCTCTCTCTAATTATTTTTATCTATCTCTAACATGTTTAATAATCCCTTTTTTTATTCTTCCCACCAGCAGGGGGACTGTAACATTCCAGGCAGTCCCCCTGCTGGCAGATCCATATAAAGCCCATTATAATGAGGACGCATAGAATGCTGTTAATTAGTTGGAGTGGGTATCACCGGATAACCAAGTCTTCTGCTGGTACAAAGGTTTTCATTTAAATATTTTTGGATAAACGTTTTGTAAACTATTAATATATTATGTTGTATATATAGGACATTTGTTTTAATATTTTGAAAACCTTCTCAAATAATAATAACTTGAGGCCATAGTAAGATATTCCATGCCGACTAGAAGGATGTCCTGCTTACCTTGTGCTTTCTTTCTCTTAGACACGGTGTTCTCTTCCTCTTCAATTTCCATACACTGGTTTTTGCTCAGCACCACCCCCTGGAGACAGGTTCTTAGTAATGCCGAAATACGGGTAGTCTCCTCCCTCCGAGTACAGTAAACAATGACGGAATCCAGGCATCCAAATCTCTCTCCCTTTAGCAGATTGACAAGGGCCTGGGTGGGTAGAAAGCCACGTAACTAGCAGAATACATACAGAGTGGAACAGCAAGAAGAAAGCTAAATAAGGTTGAGGCATACTGAAAAGGCGTTGAAGAAATGCTTACTGATCAGTTATAAGATATGTAACAGGGTTGATGTTCCAGGAGGGATAAGCCAAATGACAAATGATTTAGGAAAACTAGAAAAATGGTCAGAGTTGTGGCAACTGACATTTAATGTGGATAAGTGCAAGATAATGCATCTTGGACGTAAAAACCCAAGGGGAGAGTACAGAATATTTGATAGAGTCCTAACCTCAACATCTGAGGAAAGGGATTTAGGGGTGATTATTTCTGATGACTTAAAGGTAGGCAGACAATGTAATAGAGCAGCAGGAAATGCTAGCAGAATGCTTGGTTGTATAGGGAGAGGTATTAGCAGTAGAAAGAGGGAAGTGCTCATGCCATTGTACAGAACACTGGTGAGACCTCACTTGGAGTATTGTACGCAGTACTGGAGACCCTATCTTCAGAAGGATATTGATACCTTAGAGAGAGTTCAAAGAAGGGCTACTAAACTGGTTCATGGATTGCAGGATAAAACTTACCAGGAAAGGTTAAAGGATCTTAACATGTATAGCTTGGTGGAAAGACGAGACAGGGGGGATATGATAGAAACATTTAAATACATAAAGGGAATCAACACAGTAAAGGAGGAGACCATATTTAAAAGAAGAAAAACTACCACAACCAGAGGACAGAGTCTTAAATTAGAGGGACAAAGGTTTAAAAATAATATCAGGAAGTATTACTTTACTGAGAGGGTAGTGGATGCATGGAATAGCCTACCAGCTGAAGTGGTAGAGGTTAACACAGTAAAGGAGTTTAAGCATGCGTGTGATAGGCATAAGGCTATCCTAACTATAAGATAAGGCCAGGGACTAATGAAAGTTTTTAGAAAACTGGGCAGACTAGATGGGCCGAATGGTTCTTATCTGCCGTCACATTCTATGTTTCTATGTTTCTGTTTAAAAAGGAAAAAAAAAATTAAAATTGTTTTTGTTTAAAAAAACTACAAATATTACATTTAATTTAGCTTCAAGTATACTGCCAAAAAATAGGAGAAAAGTGAGAATTCTCTAGAAAACGGACATAAAATATATATATATTTTTTAAAAATGAGGCAAGTGCTCCAAATGCACATTTCAAGAAGATGAAGTAAGCGAATTTAGTAGTATGATAAAGGAGTGATTTTTAACACAAGCTATACTGATTTTCTGCATTACAATGTTACTTACCTAGTGTAAATAAAAGGAACACAAACCAGTTAATAAAAAGTTTTAATGCCATGTTTCCCCTCAGCCTCCTGCGACATCATCAAGGAGACATGGTCCCCTCCGGTGGTGGTCCTATCCAATGCTCCCAATATAGCATCTCTAGTGGCTGTCAGTATTTCTTTGGTTTCTTTTTAATGATAGTCTTGAAAAGACCCTCAAAATATAGCCAACACGACTAATTCTCTCTCTAGATACAGACGGTGAAGTATTAAGTAGCACGTATGTAACGGACCGTTTCAGCATACAAGAGGATAAAACCCAGTTTAGGCGATAATCCCCTTTCCTCAGAAAGGCACAGCTACTGCAGAACATCAGAACTCACGAACTGGATATAGGTGAATAAGGTAGCACTCCAGCTGGAACCTCACAAATAGCTGCTAGCAGATGAATAGGAAAAGCAGACATCAGCTTACACTCCTAGCAGTCAAATCTCCAACAGCATACAGTGAATCCCCCCAAGAACGAGACAAGGCTCCGTGTTGAAGGTCAAGCAGTGGTCTGAGGTGCTGGGCACCCAGCCTGGTTTTTATTACATGAGTACACATACAGGCCACACCCAGGGGGAGGCATAAAATAACCAATAACATAGATGTTACCTCCCACACATCCCCTCCCCTTAGTGTGACACTTAATCCCATTATGTGTACAGTTCAAAATATACTTTTACACAACTTTCATAACTTTAAAACCATACATCACATTCACATAAAAAAACATATCCACAATCAATCCATTCAGGGGAACAACATATTAAAAAATGGCATGAATCCGACCAGGGGTTAAAAAGTTACTAAAAGTATCTTTTGTTCCTTCTGGCTCAAACAGTAAAAGTAAAACATCCCCACAATGCATCCTGGCTTCCTCCCTTCTGCCCTGGAGATAATTGGAGAGGAAATCTAATTATCCAGGACTAGAGGCAGACTCCATTAACCACATGGTTGCAAAACAACATAACACTCTTTAAAATACATAAAGTCACTTTTTATACCTTAAACACAGACATTTAACATATCCCCAGATAGCTCAGGTCTGCGTGCACATTATTAGGTGAATGGCACGCAGACCACACAAATACAGTTTAATTGCCATGGAGCCAAAGTCTTTCCCATAGTCTTTCATTATATGAATAGGCTCCATGGCATAGCTATCTGGGGGGTATCACTGCTCACACAGGGCAAGTACCGAATGGCCCCACTGTATTTAAAGGGCCAGAATGAGTGACATGCACTCTGTTAGGGCCGAATACTGTTTGTAAAGGGCCCAATCTCCCAGGGCCATAGTCCAAAGGCAGCAGGCGGGCAACCAGGCTTCTCCAGTTCTCAGTGGCGAGGTTGGTTTCGTCACATCTCTCCCCCTTTCCAAAAAGACTAACAGGGTACCTGACCTCCTGCCGGTCAGTGCCCTTGTTAGTCCAGCAACCCACCCACAAAGCAGAAACATCAGTACAGCCCACCCACAATAAATGGTTACTACACCTGGGTAGAGGAGAAAGTTGTCCATGTCCAGGTGCCTCACCCCGGCTGTGCAGGGGACTGGTAGGCTGCCTTGGTGGGTTGCTGAGTGGGCAGAGACCAGCGGTACTCTGTCCTGATGCCAGCACTACCACCGGAGTAGTCTGGTTGGAGCCTGGTTGCTGGAGACGGATTGTCTCCCCCTTCGTTGCATAGCTCTGCTGCTGAATGGGGAGACCGGTTGTCTCCCCCTTGGATACATAGTTCTGTCGTGGGGGGGTAGGACCGACCATCCCTACCCCCTGTGTGGTAAATGCAGAGACCACGGTCCCATCTGCACCGGTGGGGGGCTTACAGTCTCCCCCTGGTACATTAAACTGCCGCTGGGGAGAGGGGGTAACAAGCTCCTCTCCCGATAGAACACTCTGCCCATTAATAATCCGCCGCTGGGGAGAGGTGGTAATAAGCTCCTCTCCCATGCATACTTCCATCATCTGCGGAGGGAGACCGACTGTCTCTTCTCCTAATACAGTGTCCTGCTGTTGGGAAAAGGAGACTGGGCTCCCAATTCCCAAAAAGTCACGCTGCTGCTGGGGGGTAGGACCAACTACCTCTGCCCCCTGTAACTCAGCCTGCCGCTGGGGAGGGAGGACGCTGCTCTCCTCTCCCTCTACTTCACACTGCCGCTGGGGAATGGAGACTGGGCTCCCAATTCCCAAAAAATCATGCTGCTGCTGGGGGGTCGGACCAACTACCTCTGCCCCCTGTAACCCAGCCTGCCGCTGGGGAGGGAGGACGCTGCTCTCCTCTCCCTGCATTTCACACTGCCTTCCCGGCATATCACTCTGCTGCTGGGGGGTAGGACCAACTACCTCTGCCCCCTGTAACTCAGCCTGCCGCTGGGGAGGGAGGACGCTGCTCTCCTCTCCCTGCACTTCACACTGCCTTCCCGGCATATCACTCTGCTGCTGGGGGGTAGGACCAACTACCTCTGCCCCCTGTAACTCAGCCTGCCGCTGGGGAGGGAGGACGCTGCTCTCCTCTCCCTGCACTTCACACTGCCTTCCCGGCATATCACTCTGCTGCTGGGGGGTGGGACCAACTACCTCTGCCCCCTGTAACTCAGCCTGCCGCTGGGGAATGGAGACTGGGCTCCCAATTCCCTGCAGGGCCGGTGGAGAGACCTCGGTCCCATCTCTACAGGCCACCTGGGGTTCTTCCCAGTAAATCTCTACAATATCTTCCCAGCGGAAGGGGTCTGGATCTGGGTCTGTCACCTTACTGTCCTGCTGAGCCTTCCCAATGAAGCGGAAGAGATCTTGGTAGTTTTGCTCCAGTTCCCACTCCAGGGCTGCTAGGTGAGCCAGGTCTTGCTCTACCTCATGGGGGTCATCCCACTCATGCCTAGCCTCCCTCTCATAGAAAATGTCCTGCAGTCTGGTTTGCGCAGGGCTCCCGAAGCCAGGCTCTGCAAAGGACTCCCATAACAAGCCAGGACCATCAAACTCCTCTCCCTCTGGCTTGTCATGTTCGGCTGTCCAGGGTATATACTGTGCCATATACCACCAGAGCGCCTGGTAGGCATCCTCCAGCCATAGCTCCTGCCATACCCGGTGCTCTAGTTCCTTCACCCATTCCTCCAGGGGCTGCTCTCCCAGGAAGGGCATCCGCAGGGCCACTTGCTTCTGCAACCGCTGCTCTTCACTGGGGAGACTCTCACCCCGCTGGTATTGTACATTATCCAGGGCCTGGTACCAGATGCCTTTCCTTATTGCATCCCGGTCATCCATGTCACCCTTATTGTACTCCACTGCTGGTTCCATCCTGGTGCTGTCAGGGTCGCTGTACTCAGACATGCGTTGCCCTCAAATTGTAAATCCAAAGAAATGGTGTTCTGTAGCTGTCCTTCTGGCTGTAAGAACGATCCCGCCGCTTGCCACCAATTGTAACGGACCGTTTCAGCATACAAGAGGATAAAACCCAGTTTAGGCGATAATCCCCTTTCCTCAGAAAGGCACAGCTACTGCAGAACATCAGAACTCACGAACTGGATATAGGTGAATAAGGTAGCACTCCAGCTGGAACCTCACAAATAGCTGCTAGCAGATGAATAGGAAAAGCAGACATCAGCTTACACTCCTAGTAGTCAAATCTCCAACAGCATACAGTGAATCCCCCCAAGAACGAGACAAGGCTCTGTGTTGAAGGTCAAGCAGTGGTCTGAGGTGCTGGGCACCCAGCCTGGTTTTTATTACATGAGTACACATACAGGCCACACCCAGGGGGAGGCATAAAATAACCAATAACATAGATGTTACCTCCCACACATCCCCTCCCCTTAGTGTGACACTTAATCCCATTATGTGTACAGTTCAAAATATACTTTTACACAACTTTCATAACTTTAAAACCATACATCACATTCACATAAAAAAACATATCCACAATCAATCCATTCAGGGGAACAACATATTAAAAAATGGCATGAATCCGACCAGGGGTTAAAAAGTTACTAAAAGTATCTTTTGTTCCTTCTGGCTCAAACAGTAAAAGTAAAACATCCCCACAATGCATCCTGGCTTCCTCCCTTCTGCCCTGGAGATAATTGGAGAGGAAATCTAATTATCCAGGACTAGAGGCAGACTCCATTAACCACATGGTTGCAAAACAACATAAAACTCTTTAAAATACATAAAGTCACTTTTTATACCTTAAACACAGACATTTAACATATCCCCAGATAGCTCAGGTCTGCGTGCACATTATTAGGTGAATGGCACGCAGACCACACAAATACAGTTTAATTGCCATGGAGCCAAAGTCTTTCCCATAGTCTTTCATTATATGAATAGGCTCCATGGCATAGCTATCTGGGGGGTATCACTGCTCACACAGGGCAAGTACCGAATGGCCCCACTGTATTTAAAGGGCCAGAATGAGTGACATGCACTCTGTTAGGGCCGAATACTGTTTGTAAAGGGCCCAATCTCCCAGGGCCATAGTCCAAAGGCAGCAGGCGGGCAACCAGGCTTCTCCAGTTCTCAGTGGCGAGGTTGGTTTCGTCACAACGTATCTCTAGAAGTACAAGTCATTTTATCCAAATTCCAGTGTGTCGGATATTTGGGGTATAACACAACACTGAATGTCATAATAGTGACTGTGGCTAAAATAACCTCGCCACTGGGTTCTGGAGGAGCCTGTTTGCCCGCCTCTTGCCCTGTGACTATGCCATTTAAAAAGTCTGTTTGGGCTTATTGGATTTTGGGACACTTTCTGCCCCTTTGAATCCATAGGAAGGTGTGCCTCATCCCCCTCCCCCGTTTTCCTGCACTATTGTTCTCCAGCAGGGCGTTGTTCCAGGGACACTGCCAGACCAGTTGAAACAGGCTGCTTTGTCCCTGCTCAACCTCTCCTCAGCCCTTGCTTTTGTTTAACCCCATGGCGATTTGACGGTGTTCGTGGGATCTGGAATTTGGGGGTTCAGTTCTATAGAATATTAGTTATGTATTTTAATGTGTTTTCTTGCAGTTGTAACTTAGCGATATTTTCTGTACCTGGAGATAATTGAGTTTACTACAGTTACTTAAGCCAATTATCTCCAGGATAGAGGAGAAGATAGACCGGCTGCACAGCCTAAATCTGTGGCACTGTTTTGGGCAGGAAAGCCATGCTTGCAGTCGGTCAAATAGGACTTCCACCTAATTTTTGAACCACTGCACCAATTTGTATGATTTTGATGTATGTTTGTATACTGCTTATGCTGATTCAGAATATGAGAATTGTATGTATAGTTTGGAAGTTATGAATATTGTATAAAACTGTAGTTTCCTGCATGTGATAATTAAGTTAGCCCATTGTGTTTAGTAATTATATCACAGGCAGAGGGGAGGGTTTGTGTGTATTAGCTGGGAGTGTCTGACTGTATTGTAATGTGTTTGATTGGCTGTTCCACAAGACATCTTGGGTGGTAAACTTGTGGGAAAAGTTGCATATAAGTGCCAATAAACCCTCAGACTGCAGAGTTCCTGTTTTACCCTCAACATAGAGCCTCGTCTCATGTGTGGGGGAAAAGGCTGCATCTACACTGGGGATTGCTATATGCTGTATACTTCCCTGGCTATAATCACCAAGCTCTTTCAAGAGCTTGTTCTTGCTTCGCTCTCTGAAGGAAGAGAGGTTCACCCACTGGAGCCTGCAGCCTTGTCGTAGGTCCAGGGTGGGTAGGAGACGGAGAGACCCCAACCAAGCTGCGGCGGTTCGTGGGGTCTGCAGTGCCTATGGTGTCAAGTGGAGTGCTTGGAGCATCCATCAACAGAGGTACCCAGTCGGGATGCCAGGTGATCCGTTACAGTGACCATTGCAGACATTTTATCCAAACACTAAATACAATCGGTTTTTAACATAAGAGGGAAAAACAAAATAAGTTTCTCAGCTTATTAAACATTTCAAATGGCTTCAAAAGACTGAATATGCAAAGACTGAATATGCAATAAATGAATCCTCTTTATTTACAGACATATTACCTTGTCTTTATCTCGATCCATGGACACAGACAAGTGCAGATTCGAGGGCACTGCAGCAATTCGTACAGGGATTCCTCCATCCTCAGTCACACCCAGATGATGCGCCACATCATGTGCTGTAGTCCTAGTCGCGGTGGCAGTGAGACCCAGAAGACAATGGACACCAAGCCGCTCACGAAGTACCTGAGGCATTGGGTGTTAAAAATTATAAGTGCAAAAAACAGGGCATGTTTCGGAGAAAATGGCTTAGACAGGGGACTCTATATTCCCGATTATGGGCCCTTGTAAAGAGATCTAGACTATGGGCCCTTGTACGGAGATCTAGACCGGAGGTTCTATATTCCTGACTGGTGGCCCATGTAGAGAGACCTAGAAAGGGGGCTCTATATTCCTGACTGGAGTCCATGTAAGAAGCTCTATATTACTCACTGGGGTCCATGTAGGGATACCTAGACGGGGGCTCTATATTCCTGACTGGGGGGCCCATGTATAGAGACAGTCAGGGGGCTTTATGTTCATGACTGAAGGCCCATGTAGGGAGGGCTAGAAAGGGGGCTCTATATTAATTATCCTTTTTTGAATCCTACTTCTGACTCAGGTCAGAGAAGAACATGGGGGTGGAAAGACAGGACGAGACAGAGTCACAATAAGCGTAGACTAACAAAGTGGCGCCTGGATTACACAAACATTACAAACCTTGCAGAGTCGCAAGTAGCAAGGACGGAAGTTGTGTGACCATTCTGAGACACAATGAGCTTCGTCTATACATGCAAACGCCACGGGGGGTAATTGGTCAGCAGGGGGCAAACAACTGGAGCCAGAATGACCACCTCCAACCAGTGCCTCTGGAGAGAGGAGGAGGACATGAACCTGTCCTTCCTTTACCTGTTTGTAAGTGACACAAAAGAAAATAATGTGAATTTAGTTCTACTAATCATTTCGTACTGAAAATATATACCTTTTAATAGCATAGAGGAGACATGGAGCTAAACTAAGAGCAGGTACCAAATAACTCACCTTCTCAATGGCAGCATCACGCTGACTTCTCGTCATGTTGGAGTGAATACAGACAGCCTTTAACTTGCTGGGAAGACCGGACACCTAGGAGATAAATGGCTTGAGATGACCGTGCATAAAGGTACAAGCCTACGGTAGTGTGATCAGAACCAAATTAGAAACATGACAAGTATCCCTGGAGCACTCAGAACTGCATTAGGCTAGCACTCCAAATACTTCATTCCAGTCTCAGGCAGCACTGATGCTCTCTAATTCCACTCTAAAATGATCTGTCAAAGTCAAGAATAAACAGTCCCACAAAAAACACAGCACCTTCGACAATACACCTACAAGATACAAATGTTTTCAGTCAATAACTTTAAATACAGTGTATAAACAGAGCGAGCCCTGCTTCTATCTATCTATGGATTTATATAGTGTATAAACAGAGCGAGCCCTGCTTCCATCTATGGATTTATATAGTGTATAAACAGAGCGAGCCCTGCTTCTATCTATGGATTTATATAGTGTATAAACAGAGCGAGCCCTGCTTCTATCTATGGATTTATATAGTGTCTAAACAGAGCGAGCCCTGCTTCTATCTATGGATTTATATAGTGTCTAAACAGAGCGAGCCCTGCTTCTATCTATGGATTTATATAGTGTCTAAACAGAGCGTGTCCTGCTTCTATCTATGGATTTATATAGTGTATAAACAGAGCAAGCCCTGCTTCTATCTATCTATGGATTTATATAGTGTATAAACAGAGCGAGCCCTGCTTCTATCTATCTATGGATTTATATAGTGTATAAACAGAGCGAGCCCTGCTTCTATCTATGGATTTATATAGTGTATAAACAGAGCGAGCCCTGCTTCTATCTATCTATGGATTTATATAGTGTATAAACAGAGCGAGCCCTGCTTCTATCTATGGATTTATATAGTGTATAAACAGAGCGAGTCCTGCTTCTATCACCTAATTGACCCCCACAGTGGGCGGCAGAGTTCCTGTCAGACACGGTGAGGGAGCTATGTTCTTTCTGCTCCGCTCCCTCACGCGCCGTTTGCTGATGCCATTTGCCGGAATATGACACCCTATTCCGGCTCCTGGCATCAGTAGACAGCACGCGAGGGAGCAGAGAGAACATAGCTCCCTCACCGCGTCTGACAGGAACTCTGCTGCCCATCGCATTTAAGTCCCACTGGACCCCAGGGACAAATCCACACCAGCTCTCCAGGTAGGGAGGCTGGGTGGACATTTAATATTAATAATTTGTGTGTGTCTGAATGTGTATGTGTCTAAGTGTAGGTGTATGTTTCTACATGTGTCTATGTATGGGTCTGTGTGTCTTTGTGTGTCTGCATGGGTGGTGGTGGTGGTGGTGGTGGGGGGGGGGGGGGGGGAGGCAGTGACATGTGTGGTAGGAGATAGATGTATGGGGGGGCCCCAGGGCAATTTTAGCACCGGGGCCCCATGGTTTCTAGTTACGCCTCTGTTTCTCAGTATGTACCATTGGGTAATAGATATAAAAGAAACAAATTGTGGCCTAGTGAGAAAGTGAACTACGAAATTAAAAATAAGAAAAGGGCATTCAAAGCCTTTAAAATCGGACAAAGATGCATCCTATAAAAGATATAAGAAAGCCAATAATGCTTGCAAAAAGTCGATTAGATTCGCAAAACTACAAAATGCATTTTTAAAGTACATTAATTCCAGAAAACCCAAAAATTGAAGTGTATGTACACTAAAACCTGAAACGGGGGTGTTAGTTAATGAAGACCAGGAAAATGCAGAAATTTTAAATAAATATTTCTTCTCTGTATATATTAAGGAAGTGCCCATTACAATAGATATGCAAATGATTGCTGCAAAAACTTGCTGAAAAATTGTACGTGGATGACTCAAGACAAAGTTCTGCAGCAACTAATGAAAGTTAATATAAACAAAGCTCCAGGGCCTGACGGTATCCATCCACGTGTACTTAAGGAACTAAGTGTGGAAATAAGTGAACCTCTGTTTTTAATCTTTCAAGATTCTTTTCTTTCAGGAAGTGTTCCGGGGATTGGAGGAAGGCAGATGTGGTTCCTATATTCAAAAAAGGGTTTAAAATCCTTGCCTGGAAATTATAGACCTGTGAGCTTAACTTCTGTGGCTGGTAAAATATTTGAAAGGTTATGAAGGGATAATATTCAAGAATTCCTTGAGAAGAACATGGTTATCAGCAATAATCAGCATGATTTTCTGAAGCACAGGTCATGTCAAACTAACTTGATTGCATTCTACGAAGAAGTAGAAGTATAGATCAGGGTGTTGCAGTGGATGTGATCTATTTGGATTTTGCCAAGGCATTTAATATGTTGTGAGGAACTGTATCAGTCTTCAAACTCAAAGAAATTGGTCTAGATGAAAATTCTTGTTCTTGGGTAGAACATTGGCTTAAAAATACAGAGAGTTGTTATTAATGGTACATTTGCAAACTGGACAGAGGTGATAAGTGGTGTCCCTCAGGGGTCTGTTCTGGGACCCCTTCTATTTAACAGGTTTATAAATAATCTTGAAAAAAAGCATTGATAGTCATGTTTCAGTGTTTGCAGATGACACAAAGCTCTGTAAAGTAATACAATGTGAGCAAGATATTACTTTGCTGCAGAGGGATTTAGATAGACTGGGGGACTGGGCACTTAAACAGCAGATTAACTTTAATGTGTACAAATATATTCGGAGCCAATACAAACCATTGTGTGGAAATCTATTCACAAACAGGACTATACATAGGACACAAGGTCATGCGTTTAGACTGGAAGAAAGGGGTTTTTTTTTTTTTGTTTTTGTTTTTTAACTATAAGAACATTAAATATGTGGAATTCTCTGCCTGAAGAAGTTGTTTTATCAGAACCTGTACAGATGTTTAAACAACTTGCTAAAACAGAATATTCAAGGATATCATTTTTCAATGTAAGGTAATAACTGCTTGTTCTAAGGATTAATCTGACTGCCATTCTGGGGTCAAGAGGGAATTTTTTTCCTAGCTTGTTGCAAAATTGTAAGTGCTTCAACTGTTTTTTTTTTTTTTTGCCTTTTTTGGATCAACTGCAAAAAACAAATGTGAGGAAGGCTGAACTTGATGGACACATGTCTCTTTTCAGCTATGTAACCATGTAAAATTATATATATATATATATATATATATATATATAAAATAATTATATACACATACATATATATTTAGAACGTCATTCTAAAATTATTTTGATTTAAATATATGTATACTAGTATCATAATACAGTTAGAACAACATTAAGCAGATATATACCCTGCCCACCTCAATACTATGAGAGCAACACGAACCAAGAAAGTCGTGCCGGCTCGGATGTCGCCTGGATTAACAAGGTCCACGTCAGATGCTAGGGAACCAGGGCAATCTGATGACAAGTGGGCTACTGGAACAAATTATTCCTGGACACAGAGAGAACCTAGACCTGCTTGAATGCTACTACAACAGCAGACCCAATAAGAGAGGCTACATGAAATGTATGGGGGAGCTATGGATGAATAAGAGACCATCACCAACCTAACACCAAAACAGCTGGTTACACAACGTTTGAACATCTTCAAGAAATCTAGTGTCACAACTGGAAATAAATGGACTGCAGTAGAAATCTACCATACACCGTGAGGAGGAAGAAATTCACATACCCACATTCATACCTGCAGAGAACTATCAACCAGAATCCATACCCCAAGATGGCATAACATCAGATATAAGGGAAATGATCCTAGAAAAACTAGCAGTCATTAACCTGCGGACAAGACTATTGCAGATCACTGGAAAACAACCACCAGACAGCATACTAGCTGCAGTTAATGAAGCATCGTCCACAATCCCATCCTGCACCATCACAGAAACGAACAGGCTTATATATGTCACAGCATTAGTGGTCCTCCAGCTACTTGACTACAAGACCAGGCGACTGGAAGCCAAGATAAAGACAGCATGGAAGGAAGTTAGTAAGCTGGATCAACTTAACAGAGGTGGAAAGATCAAAGATAGATCCTGGCTGCTGCGGAAGTACAAGAATATGCACATCCCGAAGGCGTGGAAACAGCTAAGGAAAGACTGACAACACTGGCAACCAGACTAAGCAGATATGCCAGAGAAGCAGAGGCTAAGAGAATCAATGCCCTCTTTACCAAAGAACCATTCAAGGTGACCACCACATCTTACACAGAGCAGAGACTGAACAGTACTGGTAGAATATCTGGGAGCAAGAAGCATCTCAAAACTGAGGCCCAGTGGCTACTAGACCTGAAAGTCTGTCAGAACAGGAACCAGTCAACATCACAGTCTGAGATATCAAACAGAGAGCAGCACACATGAAGAGCTGGTCAGCCCCAGGACCTGACCCACAACTACTGGACAAAGAAATTAACAGCGCTGCATGAACGCCTAGCAGCACAAATGAACCGGCTACTAGCAACAGGCCCCACGCTGACTGGCTAACACAAGAACAATACTGGTCACAAGGGAACAGCACTATCCAACTACCGACCAATAACCTGCCTCCCCACAACATGGAAACTCCTGTCAGGCATTATACCCTCCAAGATCCAAGAGCATATGAGCCAATATATGAGCAATACTCAGAAAGGGAATTGGAAACAACACCAGAGGATCAAAACACCAACTACTGGTAGACCAAGCAGTCACAAGGGATTCTAAGACCAGACAGACCAATATGTGTATAGTGCATGTGGCTCACATGACAAAATCCTACCAGTGGTTGGAAAAGACAGGACTGAAAGACAGCACTGCGGCACTAATCCTAGCAGCACAGGAGCAGGCACTCGGCACCAGATCAGTAGAAGCTGAGTCTATGACACCAGGCAAGACCCAAGGTGCAGACTGTGCAAAGGGGCCTCTGATACAGTCCAGCACCTAGTAGCCAGATGTAAGATGTTAGCAGGAACAGCATACACGGAGAGACACAACCGAGTTGCTGGGATTGTGTACCGAAACCTCTACACAGAATATGGATTGTACCTGCTGGGAGTCCAGATAGGAGGGTAGTTAAGAATGACAGGGCTAAGATCCTGTGGGACATCAAGATCCAGACAGACAAGCAAGTGCTGGCCAACCAACCAGACATTGTGCTGGTAGACAAGGAACGAAAGACTGCAGTCGTGGTGGATGTGGCAATACCCAGTGACTATAACATCAGGAAGAAGGAACATGAGAAGGTGGACAAATACCAAGGACTGAAAGAAGAACTAGAAAGTATGTGGAAAGTGGAGGCAGTAGTAGTCCCAGTTGAGATCAGAGCACTCGGTGCTGTGACTCCCAAGTTGGGGGAGTGGCTTCAACAGATTCCAGGTGGGACATTTGAGATTTCTGTCCAGAAGAGTGCAGTTCTAGAACAGCTTAGATAATGCACAGTAAACCTCAAACTCCCAGGCCTCTGGTAGAGGACCCGAGATTGAGGAATAAACATACCACCCAGTAGGAGTGAGAAAATAAATTTTTAATTCATAATTAAATGTCATTGTAAGTGTATTTTAATGTTAATTATATATGTATATTAAAATACTTTTAATAATGATTTGTGTGTATGTACATATGAAAGTACTTAGATCATTTACACATTATATACACACACACACACACTATATATAATCTAAGTACTATTAACTTTATTAAACCTTTAATTAGCTTGTTTTAACTTTAAAACCTTTTTTTTTTTTTTACAGGCAGTAGGGGGACAGTCTGAGAGCTCAGGCAGTCCCAATGCTGGCATTGCATGAGCCGGCTATTCCAGCCATGTGATCACGAGAACCCTGCGATCACATGGCCCTGCAGGGCCAGATCGTGGTGTTGTGGAGACAGGCTCAGGCACTGAATGTAGTGGTGTTGTGGAGACAGGCTCAGGCACTGAAGGTAGTGGTGTTGTGGAGACAGGCTCAGGCACTGAAGGTAGTGGTGTTGTGGAGACAGACTCAGGCACTGAAGGTAGTGGTGTTGTGGAGACAGGCTCAGGCACTGAAGGTAGTGGTGTTGTGGAGACAGGCTCAGGCACCGAGGGTAGTGGTGTTGTGGAGACAGGCTCAGGCACCGAGGGTAGTGGTGTTGTGGAGACAGGCTCAGGCACCGAGGGTAGTGGTGTTGTGGAGACAGGCTCAGGCACCGAAGGTAGTGGTGTTGTGGAGACAGGCTCAGGCACCGAAGGTAGTGGTGTTGTGGAGACAGGCTCAGGCACTGAAGGTAGTGGTGTTGTGGAGACAGGCTCAGGCACTGAAGGTAGTGGTGTTGTGGAGACAGGCTCAGGCACTGAAGGTAGTGGTGTTGTGGAGACAGGCTCAGGCACTGAAGGTAGTGGTGTTGTGGAGACAGGCTCAGGCACTGAAGGTAGTGGTGTTGTGGAGACAGGCTCAGGCACTGAAGGTAGTGGTGTTGTGGAGACAGGCTCAGGCACTGAATGTAGTGGTGTTGTGGAGACAGGCTCAGGCACTGAAGGTAGTGGTGTTGTGGAGACAGGCTCAGGCACTGAAGGTAGTGGTGTTGTGGAGACAGGCTCAGGCACTGAAGGTAGTGGTGTTGTGGAGACAGGCTCAGGCACTGAAGGTAGTGGTGTTGTGGAGACAGGCTCAGGCACTGAAGGTAGTGGTGTTGTGGAGACAGGCTCAGGCACTGAAGGTAGTGGTGTTGTGGAGACAGGCTCAGGCACTGAAGGTAGTGGTGTTGTGGAGACAGGCTCAGGCACCGAAGGTAGTGGTGTTGTGGAGACAGGCTCAGGTACTGAGGGTAGTGGTGTTGCGGAGACAGGCTTGAAGACTATGGAGAGGCCTAATAGAAAGCAGTTGTTGTTGGGGGATTCTATCGTAAGAGGTGTGGAGCTGGACAATGGTGGTCTTGTGAGTGGTCTTCCCGGAGCTACTGCTCACAGAGACAGGAGACATATTTGTAATATTGTTAAGCAAGCAAAGCAGGAAAGGAAATTGGATGTACTTGTCCATTTAGGTACTAATGACTTGGGCTTGCAATGAGGGTTCAGAGGTAAAGGAAGATTTTAGTGTTTTTGCCAATGATATACGGCAGGTTGCTTCCACACTGTCATTCTCTGAAGTTCTGCCTGTGCATAACACTCAGCACGACATGCAAATGCGTATTAGGGACTTTAACTTGTGGTTTGGTGAATGGTGTCGGGAGCAAGGAATTGGCTTTATTTCTCATGGTAGCTCTGTTTGGAATGGAAATAAACTGTACAAAAAAGATTGTTTGCATCTTTCTCAAAAGGGAACAAATGTTCTCAGTGAGCAGTTCAGAGGTTTTGCTAGGATGTATTTAAACTAGGAGGGGGGGGGGGGGGGGCAAAAGGGTGATAAAACATCAATCCAATTGCCCCCCACAACAAGGACAGAAGGTGCCTGTAGCAAGTGTGTTAAAAATGATAAGCTTAGAGTCATGTCTACAAATGCTCGCAGTTTAGGGAATAAGATCCATGAACTTGTGGCAATAATGGCAACTGATAGTGTAGATTTAGTCGCTGTTACTGAGACATGGTATAATGAGAAAAATGAGACATAGCAATACCAGGGTACTCTTTATATAGAAAAGACAGAGAAGGCAAGAAAGGGGGAGGGGTGGCCCTGTATGTGAAGGATAGCATAAAATCTAGCCTAATAAAAGTTAGCGAGGCGAACATCAAGTCCGTTTGGGTTACGTTCGAATTTGGTAATCACACAGTAACTCGTGTAGGTGTGATTTATAGGCCCCCAGGACAAATTGAAGAGTTAGATAATCTACTAGTTGAGGAAATGGCTAAAATGACAATGAAGGGGGAAGTTATCATCATGGGTGACTTTAATCTTCCTGATGTGAATTGGAAAACAAAAATAGCTGCTTGTGCCAGGAGCACACATATTCTAAACTCCCTACTGGGATTGTCTCTAAAACAAGTCGTTGAGGAGCCAACTCGTAAAGAGGCCATACTAGATTTAGTGTTAACAAATGGAGATTTGGTATCAGATATTTCTGTAGGTTAAAGTTTAGGATCCAGTGATCATCAGCCAGGGTGGTTTTGAAAAGAAAAGTGACTGAGTCACACCACACAAAAACAAAAACGTTTTAGACTTTAGAAAAACAGACTTTTCTAAAATTAGAATATGTGTAAAGGAATTATTACCAGACTGGAGCAATTTAAATGGAGTCCAAGAGAAATGGGATTATTTAAAAAACTTGCACTACTGAAGGCAACAGAAAATTGCATTAGGCTTGTCAGTAAAAGCAAAAAATTCAAGAAACCACTGTGGTACTCCGCAGATGTGGCCAAAATAGTAAAAAACTAAAAGTTAGCATTTAATAATTATAAAAAAAAAAAAACCAGAGTGAGGAAGACAGAATGATCTATGAGATTAGGCAGAAAGAGGCTAAGCAAGTTATAAGAGCTTCCAAATCACACACAAGAGAAAATAGCAGAAAAAAAAAAAGGGGGGGGTGGAAACTTTTTTTATATACATAAATGAGAAAAGAAAAGTAAAACAAGGATTAGTTAGATTAAAAACAAAAGAAGGAAGGTATGTAGAAGAGGATAAAGGTCTAGCTGACTGCCTCAATGAATATTTGTGTTCAGTATTTACAAATGAAAATGAAGGAAAGGGACCTCTGTTAGCAAAAAGGATAAATGAGTCATTTGTTACATGTGAGTTTACAGAGGAAGAGGTTCTATTTCAACTGTCAAAACTAAAGACAAATAAGTCAATGACAAAAAAATAACCAAAAAAAAAGGTCCTAGAGTATACATACATACATACATACATACATACATACATACATACTGTGAAGACCCAAACACCAAATAGGTGGATAATGGAATAATTCTACAACCTGAGTAAAACACACTACAACAAAATCTGTAAAAATACAAAATGTATATATGGTTTAGTATGTTATGGTTAAATATCAGTGTGGGGGTGGTAGAGAATTCACAGAATGGATGTATATTCAGGCATTTCTCCCATTAATGGGGTCAAAGATATCCTCAGGAACCGTCTTGATGTCTCAGAGTTATGAGGGGAAAAAAAAAAAATAATATATATATATATATATATATACACACACACACAAAATACAAAAAAGTCTTGCACTCCTACCAAAAAAGGTTTTAACCTGGTGCTTGGTTGCACAATAAATATAAAGCCAAAAAAGACCAGCACTCTCAGGATTTTCAAATAAATAGAAAAATATTACTTTACTCCGTAGTCAACGTTTCAGCACCTCTTGTGTGCTTTCATCAGGACAGCATACAAAACATAAATGAAAATACATTGCTTAAATAAGAACAATTAGATTGGGACTCACTATTCAGGTGTGACGCCAGCTAATTCATGATAGACTCCAGCCTCTAGATGCCAAATGCCAGGGAACATCTCCTTCCGGCTATTGCTCGCGCGGTCACGTGATCCGAGTGACCTCGTGACGTTACCGATCACTATGGAGATCGAGACGCCATTTGCGTCTAACGATCCGCCCTCCAGTTACTTCCTGGTAGATCGCGTTTCCCATCACTATGGGAACGTACTGCGCATGCGCACTAGGTCTGCTATTCCGGAATCCGGATACATTCTCGTAATGAATACGAGTAGGTATCTATCTATCAAAGTATCTGGCTTCAAACATAGACAAAGCTAGAAAAATATATACAGAGAGGAGCCTGTGAACTTATAGCTACCCCAATAATACCAAGAGTTAAACATATCCTCCCGTGAAAAAAAGATCATTTAAAGGTATAGTGGAATCAAAGACACATCGTTCAGGTCTTCTATGAAACAGTGCTCAATACTATTACTATGTGGTGAGCCATCCCTGTAGGGATGGCCAGAACTATTAAAAGGCAGTATCACCCACCATATTGAGGATTATTGCCAGAGTGTCATAGTCAGCAGGATAAAGTCATGCCTGCTTTGTAAGTGTTTCTAACATCGTGTGTGGTAAGCATCCTAATGGATGTAATCTAAATGTATACTGATATCAGTTACAAAAATGCAACTTTACTAATATATGTGTGAGTGCTAATTTACACATAAAGTGCATAGTGCTGCAGTGTAAATAAGAATTCAAACGTGAACTAAAAACCAATTCAAACGTGAACTAAAAAAGTGCCCGGAAAATACACTGCAGTGAGCAGCTGAGTGGGTTAACGTTCCATCCTTCCTAAGAAGTTAAATAAAGGTAGTCCCTGACTCCCAAGCGAGAGGACTAACACCTCCCATGCGAATACCTATATTGAGACCAATAGTTAAGAGAGTTATAGTATAGCGACCAAACACCCAAATAGGGTTTCCCAATCCAAGAGATAGAGTGAGCATAATATTAAACATTAAATCATAATTAATGTGAATGAAAAATAGAGGAAAAATTAAACTCATCACAAGGAGGGGTTAGCACCCTTACACAGCTGGATACCAAGACCCATTCCATAGATTACCGTAACATGGTTTCTAAGGCCCCTTCTCTTGTAAATTTTATCACAAGAAGGCTATAAACGACAATTTTTCATTTAGTCCATGTGGGGCTAATGTTCCAAACTTTTTGATCCACCATGTTTCTCTTTGTAGTAAACGTTCCTGTCTGTTACCACCCCTCCTTGAGACGGGGACATGATCTATGGCCACACACTTCAATGTTGTGAGAGGATGCTCTTTTTCCAAAAAGTGGCGTGCGACTGGTTTGTCAGACTTGTTGTCCCTATAGGCCAGTCTAATGCTGGACCTATGTCCCCTGATCCTCTCGCAGAGGGCCGTCTCAGTTTTCCCAACGTAGTTGAGTCCGCATGGGCATGAGAGTTTATAAATCACAAAGTCCGTCCGGCAGGTGATTCTGTGTTGTATTTTAAAGGTCTGTCCCGTGTGTGGGTGATTAAAAGTTTTGCAGGGGATCAAGTGACCACAGGTTACACATCCCAGGCATCTTATGCATCCATTGTTGCTCGTATTCCTATTTGTCGGCAGATAACTCTTAATGGGATCAGTCTGAACTAGAAGGTCCCTCAAGCTTTTGTTGTTTTTATATGAAAACATTGGTTTGTTCCGTATGCTTTCTGGAAGACTTTTATCATTCTCCATGATGTGCCAATTCTTGTTAATCTCTCGACAGATGTTGGTTGTGGATGAATTGTATGTCATTGGAAAAGGGGTTCGGGTTTTTTTGTCCCGGATCATTGTCACACCCTCGGTCATGTATTTCCTGGCCTTCCTGAGTGCTGAATCCAATACAACTCGTGTGTAGCCTCTCTGTGCAAATTTGTTATACATTTGTTGCATTTGTTCCTCACAACGGCTCCTATTTGAGTTGTTTCTTATAACCCTTAGAAACTGAGAGTAAGGCAATGAGTCCTTCACATGTTTAGGGTGGGCACTTTCATAGTGGAGCAGGGTATTGCGGTCGGTAGGTTTAGTGCATAATTGGAATTCTATTTTCCCTTGTTCCAATGATATCTCCAAGTCCAAGAATTGTATCTTTTGGTCATGAATATGTGATGTTACTTGGATGGGAGTATCCGACTCATTTATCTCGTTCACTAGTCCTTGTGCTTCTTCTATGGTGTCTCTCCATAGTATCAGTATGTCATCTATGTACCGAAAGTACTTTAGTATGAGTTGTGAGTATCTTTTAAAGATATATTCCTTCTCAAACTGGTACATATATGAGTTAGCATACATGGGGGCCATTGCCGCCCCCATGGATGTCCCTGCTTTTTGTAGATACCACTTGGTTTCAAACCTAAAATAGTTGTTTTTGAGGGCTAAAGCTAACAACTCAAGTGTGTACTCGATCGGGGGTCCTTGATAGTTTTCTGTTTCCGAGAGCAGTTCCCGCATTGCTTCTATGCCCCCTTCATGTGGAATTACTGTGTATAAGCTTGAAACATCTAAGGTGATAAAAATAATAGATATTCCAATATCTTCCAATTTCCTGAGCTCCTCTATTAAGTGAGCCGTGTCTTTCAAGCAGGTTGGAATTGCATTTACCGGTGATTTAAATATGAAATCCAAATATTTCGCGATCGGCTCTAGGATTCCATCCACCGCCGAGACAATCGGTCGTCCGGGTGGCTTTGAGGCATCCTTGTGAATTTTTGGGAGTGTGTATAGGATGGGGGTGCGTGGATTGCTTTTATTTAGAAATTGGAACATTTGTACATCAATGAACCCTGCCGTGAGCCCAAATGTGAGAGTTTCTTGTATTTTTTGTGCTATACTCGCAGTTGGGTCCCCCTTGAGGACTTGGTAGGTGTTCTCGTCTTCCAGCTGTCTGAATATTTCTGATGCATAATCCCTATAGTTCTGTATCACAATTCCCCCTCCCTTGTCTGCCGGTCGTATCGTTATTGAAGCATCCTGTGATAATTTCTGTACCATCTCTCTCTGTTCTTTAGAGAGATTAGAATGGCCTGAACTCTTTTTAGAAAGAATTTCCTCCGTCTTAGCTTTAGTGGTGGTTAGGAAAGTCTTAATTGTAGAGTGACTTAGGGGTGGATCGAACTTGCTGGGATTTTTAAATCTGTGGCCCTGTAATGTCTGGTTTGGTAGTTGGTCCTTCTGTGTTTTATTAAAAAAGTCTTTCAATCTAAGACTTCTTCCAAATTTGAAAAATTCCACATCCCATTGGAAACTATTGGCTCTCGTAGTGGGGATAAATGAAAGACCCTTACTCAGAATGTTAATTTCCCCAAGTGACAGTTCCCTGTCCGATAGGTTGAACACGGGTATCATTTCTGAAGGGGAGGTTTGTCCCTGAGACCAGTGTGGATGCCCCCTCTGGCCTCTCCTTGTAATTTGTCTCCTTCGTTTCTCCGACTGCTTCTTGTAATCTTGCGTGGCGGGGTAGTATCCATTGGTTCGCTCACCCCTAAAAAAGTAACCGATCTCTGTGTGGTAATACCCTCATTTTCAGAGGCAGATTCTCCCGATGTAATGTCTATAGTAGAGATGTTGGGTTTGTTAATCTTCTTACGGAAGCGCCTTGGTCTTTGTTCGCCTGAGAGCCATCTATATACAAGGTTTTCACTATAAACACACTACAACAAAATCTGTAAAAATACTAAATGTATATATGGTTTAGTATGTTATGGTTAAATATCAGTGTGGGGGTGGTAGAGAATTCACAGAATGGATGTATATTCAGGCATTTCTCCCATTAATAGGGTCAAAGATATCCTCAGGAACCGTCTTGATGTCTCAGAGTTATGAGGAGAAAAAAAAAAAAAAATTATCTATATATAAATATATTTGTGTACGGGATTATGGAAGGGGCGCACATTAAAGTGTGTGTAGTTTTATATATAAAAGTCGGTTGAGGTGTGCCGAAACCGACGCGAGGTTAGGCCTGTAAAAAGAGGGCCCACCCAGATATAATGATATATAAAGAGGGTGTGGTGGGAGGGAATTTCCGAAATCGTCGAAGACAGGTGAGTAAGGGTTTGCTGGGTTTAAATAGGCATAAAATCCCTCCCACAACTTCAGGCATACGCCTTCTATTTGTGTACGGGATTATGGAAGGGGCGCACATTAAAGTGTGTGTAGTTTTATATATAAAAGTCGGTTGAGGTGTGCCGAAACCGACGCGAGGTTAGGCCTGTAAAAAGAGGGCCAAAAAGTATGGAACATTTATTTATCACAACAACATCATTTAGACATATTATAGAAAGCGAGCCTGATTACTGCTCTGGATTTGGAACGTACCGGTTGTAAGCCGAGGACTTCGAGCGTCCCATCTTCTTCTACAACACGAGTTGGAACTTGACAATTTGAGGCTGCAGTGGCGGCCCCAAAACAGAAAGTATGTCCCGAGTGGGAATTTGGATTGAGGCCAAGACTAATAAACAAGGAGCGAATGTATAGCATGAAACTGTTTGAGAGATGTGGCAAAAATTGTACGAGCAACCATTATAATCGGAACGCATGTATTATCTTGAACCACATATAATACTTACACATATGGTATGCCGTAGAGTACGTTTGCTTAGTATTATTGGGCAAATCTTACCTGCGAAGACTCTAACTCCAGGCATGATCGATACCTTTTTTGACCTGCAGAGGAAATCTGGGCTGCGTGTTCTTTCATCTCAACCGTTACATATAAGCAAGGTCCGACTTCAGGACTTCGGAAGTGGCTAAAGCGGAGGATACTGCGGGGGACTTGAGACGACAGGGTTAGCGTTTATTAAAGATAATACGAAACCTGGAGCATGTTGTTGTAGCGTGCTGTGAGGAGGAAGGAAACGTAAAAAGTTAAAGTATGCAAGACTCAGATGCCCATTGAAATTCTCGTGTAGTAGAGCTGCTAGCTAATGGGAACCAATAGGCGAAGATAAGGACTATCCCGTAAGAGTTGAGGCCGTGCCAGTAGCCCTGTGTTTGAGAGAGGCCCTACCTATGAATTGGGCCAAGTGGATCTGTACCAACTACGCGTGGCAGGGTATTAACCTCTTGTGGACGAGCGTTAACCTGACCGTACACGTGTGATTACCTGCAGTAAACCAAAGCAAAAAAGGACTGTAACAGGCACCTAATGAAACTGTCGTGATGTGAACCGAAGAATAGAATGCAGAGCCGTGACTCCCGTAGGGAAATATCTGCACAGGAGAGGAACCTGAAAAGGAGCTTCGATTGTAGTATCAATTCGAAGACGATATGTGTTTGTATAGCAAGTACCCTATAACAGTTACTTGGTAGGCGCGAGATCATAAAAGTTTGTATTATAGGATGCGTAAGGTGTTACAACTTAAATCGAAACATCCAGCATGACCGAAAGTAACTCCTGATGGACTTTTTTTTTTTTTTTTTTTTTTTTTTAAACTCAAATAAAGTGAAACGTGAACAACATCAAATGTGTGATGAATGAATTGAATGCGCATGGAGGACCCTGTGAACGCCCAGCGCGCAGATAAGTCCCTAATTAGTAGATTAAGGATTTGAATGGCTTCGATTGTCGAAATGGAGGCAGAGTGATGCCTCGATGTTTGATATGAAACAAGTGGGAATTCTGTTTACCCGGTCCAATCGAATTGCTAAAGCTTATCCTGCATTGCTTGTATAAGTGACTTAGACGTGAAAATTAAGTGATAGTATAAGTCGACGAATGATAATTTAGAACTCAATGTACTAAATGCCCCCCAATATGTTGTGAAGTAACAAATAGTATAACTAATACATGAGTCTGGAAGCAGTCACTGTATGTATGTCAGCGTCTGGAGGACCTGACGATGGTCCAATGCAAGGCCGAACCTGTACGACGTGTAGCATGAAAGGCAACGTGAGACCCAACATACGTATGTAACCGAATGTATGTAAGAAAAGCCTGAGACAAGTTGTTGGAGGAACCGCTGGTCATGGTGTCTGCTAGCTTGGCCTGGGCACGTAGTGTATGTGGTACCTAAGGATCACCAGCGAGTGACAGGATGGGGTAATATGTATATTGGTATCCTCGTACTGCTATAACTAAGTACCTAGCGGACCCTTAGCCCGTAAGAGATAACGTATTGAAAGCACAGGATTAGCCTAGTACGACAGTTCTGACTAACTGTTTATATCACTGTAAGAGTATTTAACTCACCATTGAAACTAAAGCGGGAAAAAGTGCCAGGATACCTGACTTGGATATAGGATCGAAAACATAGTGATTATGCGTGACGGGTCTGCAGCGTGCCGTTCCCCCCAGCTTACTAGGAGTGCGAGTGTGAGTGTGCGTGCGTGCTGGCTGACTAGCTAGTGCCGCAAAGCGGCGAAACGATTACTCTAGGTAGGTGACAGGTGAGGCCCTGCTATTTGCCAAGTGGCTTGAGAGGCTCTATCTATGCGTTGGCGCGAGGGGGCAGTGTGGCCACTGAACGTTGTGGCGGGGTGTCGGCCTCTCGGTGAAAGTTAAACATAAGATAGAATGGGAGTGACAGATGAGGCCCTCTCTATGCCACAATGCGAGGCGACTAACTATGATTTGGCCCGAGGGGCGTAGTACCTCCAAGTATGAGGATGGGTGTTGGCCTCGCGGGACCACTAACCTATGGCAAAGAAGCCAGGGGGAACAATAACTAGTGGATACCTAGGAACCTGACAGCCAGCCGTTGCTAACTAAGAGGGAAGGTCAGTTAGTGAGAGGGTATACCAGGGAACGAAACGTGGGCGGAAATGAGTTAGGATCGTACAGCTTGACCAAAACTGGAGTGCCCTGTGAGCATGTCGGGGTCCAGACGGTCGGGACGTATGAACTAGAATGCGTGTATGATTGTATGCATGGCCCTCGGGGCTCGTGGTGCCACGTCGTAGCCTTGTTTTGTAATGTAATAAGAGTTTTTTTTTTTTTTTTTTTTTTTATACGGATCTCATTCATAGTACTGTTAAAAATGCGTACATGCCTTTGCCGTGGCTTGTTCACCAGAACCGCAGTGTGAACCTAAATGTACTTGTCTGGTAACGTATGTGCTTGTCTGCGCAGGTGTACAAGGCAAGGGAAAACAGGCAACGATAGGACTTAATGCAACGCTGAAAACGTCAGGACCTTTAAATAGGTTTAGTAATGTAATGCGCGGCATAATTGTCAAGTATGCATAGCTGTGTTCCTTCAAGCGTGAGCTGATGAATGTAAGATGTGCATAACAGTCGGGGCATCTGCGTTTATACTGAGATATTGTAGAAAAGAGTAATGAATAACAAAGATATCGAGCTGGTGTCAAGAATGTTTTTCCTGGTACCTAGATGGATGACAAACTTGTGAGTTGGAAGGAAGAGTTAAATGTACTTCCTTTGAAACAATTGCGTGATTGTTCACCAACCCTGATACTACAGTTTCGTGAACTACACTACCCATAATGCTCACACAGCTTGTACTGCTGTGCAACTATGTAACAACAACAACACAGCAAGTAGCATTCCTAAAAATGAACGCTTCTCTTTCACCTCACCAAATGAACATACAGCGCAATATTGTAATCATTGGATATACCGTAGTTACTGGTTACTATAAATGCAACATATTCTGTAGTACTGTGCAACATGAAAATGACGTCTGCGGATCGTAGCGAGAAACAAGTAAAACAAATTAAACAAGAAGCAAAACTATTCACATGAGCTTACACTCTATAGAAAGTGATATTTAGTTATAGCACTGGTAATCAAACAAAATAACCAAAGAAACATTGATTGCACTGTTACTAACGCTATTCAGTATCTGCATAAATGTGAAAATTGTGAAAAAAGTGGGGTAGGAAAATGAAGAGAGTGTAGAAATTTGTGTATGAAGATATTAGGTGCACTGTAAAATGGAGAGCTGTTAAACGTCCCTAAAGTTGGCAGTTCCAAGCTATATATGTGTGGACACGTTATGGATCATCATTCATGTTGGTCATTTGGAATAAGACATTCACATACACAGAAGGTAGCCTCATTAAAACCATCTCTGTACCACGATCTGATGATAAGCCATGGGAACAGCCACTGCGATGTGCTTCTGGTGACTGCTGGCGGGTTGTGAATGGAAGCTGGGACTGCCGTGACTTCAGACTGCCTCTTTCCTGACACCGCTCGGCGTGGGGGAGCTTCAAGGACCCCAGCTTACCCAATTAATTAACCACCTCAGGGCCGGGGTCAGAAAACCCCTAGTTACTGTGACAGCTTTGACACAATGTTGCCCTGAAGTGGTTAACACGTTTAATAATACCACTGCAATAATTTGCACTCGGAAAATTCAGTAATTATTTCATATTTGTGTAGCAGCCATACTAGGTGAAATGGTCTGGACGAAGTGTCAGCTAAACGACTAAAACAAATGAATGTAAACGTATGCGTAATCGTAAGATGTAACCGAAAAGAAGTTGTCAGACTTACAATTGTGTGGAAACCGCCGACTAGCCCGTTCGTTTGTTCAAACTTACAAATTCCCGCGTGAAGCTGCTGACCGTCGGTTTAGGCGCGTCGTGGAAATCTGACGTCAGAGGTCTGCGTGCACCGGAAGCGGAAAGGGAATTTCCGAAATCGTCGAAGACAGGTGAGTAAGGGTTTGCTGGGTTTAAATAGGCATAAAATCCCTCCCACAACTTCAGGCATACGCCTTCTATATATAAATATATATATATATATATAAATATATATATATATATATATATATATATATATATATATATATATATATATATATATATAGTGCAGATGGTATTAAAATATGACATTTATTGTACAACATTGCACTTACTAAATATCAAATATAAAAAAAAGCATATCATCACAGCCAGCGTGGCTGCCGAACTTCAAGATGTTACAGGAAGCTCCAGATTGTTTCCACAGGTATGGTGATAAAGTATATAATAAAAACAACAAATTAAGAAAAATGAAAAATAACAAGTCCTACACGTTTCGTCCGTTGGGACTTCCGCAGGGATCGCTATATGTGTTCCAGACCAGATTCTTCTTATAGTGATGCTTTAATGGGCAACTCGTGGCAGCTGGACCGGCGTTTCTTCTTTTTGCGGGTCCTTACTTCCAGGTTTGTGCGTCATTCCATGTGAGTCAATATCATCATCAGTAGTAGCGTTACAATGAAGAGACCACACAATCTTATATAAGAGGTTTTTGTATGTTTTTATTTGCACAATGAAGTTTCATTGGTTTAATGTCATCGTGAGGGGCCATGCTGCACAGCCTTTTGATGCCTTGTAATGTAATATATATTTGTAGTGTATATCTGCAATGTATATCTATAAGATACAGCCTGATGTTTTGAGGTTAGATGATTGGTAGTTGCTCGTCATTACCGCCACCTGGAAGTCTATTATGCGTTCCAAGGTGGAACGCACGCTACTACTGATATCGACTCACATGGAATGACGCACAAACCTGGAAGTAAGGACCCGCAAAAAGAAAAAACGATGGGCCAGCTGCCACGAGTTACCCATTAAAGCATCACTATAAGAAGAATCTGGTCTGGAACACATAGCGATCCCTGAAGAAGTCCCTCCGGACGAAATGCGTAGGACTTGTTATTTTTCATTTTTCTTAATTTGTTGTTTTTATTATATACTTTATCACCATACCTGTGGAAACAATCTGGAGCTTCCTGTAACATCTTGAAGTTCGGCAGCCACGCTGGCTGTGATGATATGCTTTTTTTATATTTGATATTTTGTAAGTGCAATGTTGTACAATAAATGTGTCATATTTTAATACCATCTGCACTATATATAGATAGAGATAGAGAGAGATAGAGATATATAGAGAGATAGATAGATAGATAGAGATAGATAGATAGAGATTTTATTTATTTTTTTCTCCTCCTCATAACTCAGACATTAAGAAGACTGTTCCTGAGGATATCTTTGACCCCATTAATGGGAGAAATGCCTGAATATACATCCATTCTGTGAGTTCTCTACCACCCCACCCTGATATTAAACCATAACATACTTCACCATATATACATTTTGTATTTTTACAGATTTTTGTTGTAGTGTGTTTTACTCAGGTTGTAGAATTATTCCATTATCCACCTATTTGGTGTTTGGGTCTTCACAGTTTGTATTTATATATATTCTCTAGGACTTTTTTGGTTATTTTTTTTTCTCTATTTAGAAGTACTCCAGTGTCTTGAAAGGGACACTGGAGTACTTTTTTTTTACTTAAAGGATCCACTTGCTATTTTGGGAGCATATAGTGATTGTGTTTTTTTGTATTTCTTAAATAAGTCAATGGGACCTGATGGAATCCATCCAAAGCTATTAAAAGAGCTTAGTGGTTTACTAGCAAAACCATTAACAGATTTATTTACCCAATCATTGTTAACAGGAGTAGTCCCAGAAGATTGGAAGTTAGCGAATGTTGTGCCCATTCACAAGAAAGGTAATAGGGAGGAGTCGGGCAACTATAGACCAGTAAGCCTTACTTCAGTAGTGGGGAAAGTGATGGAAACCATGTTAAAGGATAGGATTGTTGAACATCTAAAAAACACATGGATTTCAAGATCAGAGACAACATGGGTTTACTTCAAGGAGATCATGCCAAACTAATCTTATTGATTTTTTTGATTGGGTAACTAAAATTATATATCAGGGTGGTGCAGTAGACATTGCTTACCTAGATTTCAGTAAGGCTTTTGACACTGTTGCACATAGAAGGCTTATCAATAAACTGCGATCTTTAAGTTTGGATTCCAATATTGTTGAATGGGTAAGGCAGTGGCTGAGTGACAGGCAACAGAAGGTTGTAGTCAATGGAGTATATTCGAAGCATGGGCTAGTCACCAGTGGGGTACCTCAGAGATCTGTACTTGGACCCATTATTTTTAATATTTGATATGTGATATTGCAGAAGGTCTTGATGGTAAGGTATGTCTTTTTGCTGACGATACCAAGATATGTAACAGGGTTGATGTTCCAGGAGGCATAAGCCAAATGACAAATGATTTAGGAAAACTAGAAAAATGGTCAGAGTTGTGGCAACTGATATTTAATGTGGATAAGTGCAAGATAATGCATCTTGGACGTAAAAACCCCAGGGCAGAGTACAGAATATTTGATAGAGTCCTAACCTCAACATCTGAGGAAAGGGATTTAGGGGTGATTATTTCTGATGACTTAAAAGGTAGGCAGACAATGTAATAGAGCAGCAGGAAATGCTAGCAGAATGCTTGGTTGTATAGGGAGAGGTATTAGCAGCAGAAAGAGGGAAGTACTCATGCCATTGTACAGAACACTGGTGAGATCTCACTTGGAGAAGTGAAGGGGCTAAGGGCTGCACTAAAGGGCTAGTGGCAGTAGTCTATAACAATAGAAACTAGACCAAATAGTCTAAATGGATAAACAACAACAAGTAGGCCTATGTAGATAATAAAAAACAGTGGAGAAAAAAGTCCACTTAAGACAACAGAATAAAAATAGATCCGTCCAGATTATAAAAAATAAGTCATATACAAGTCTCACTGATATATCTGGATAGGGTAGGGGTACAGTCCTCGGTAGTTGATCTGTCCGGATTGTTAAAATATCCATATATGTGAAAACAAAAGGAAAAACACGACAAACTGCTGATAGTGTAATATTGTTAAAATCCAATAGTAAAATAGATAAAAGGAAGAGAATACACTCACATTTGTGTGAGCTTTAACCAGCTCTGGGGTGAAGGGCTTGTAGCAGTATAATCCCTGCTAAAACTCCGGCCTGGTTTATTCAGTGCTCCAAAGTATAAAAAACAGCAATAGTGCTCTCATAGTATGAAAAATGTATGTATTTTTTATAAATACAATATATTTTAAATGTTTATATAAAATATTAAATATTGGGAAGGCTGATTTACCATTAGAAAATAGAGGATATCAGAGTTCTGAGAATAGGCAGAAGCTTGGAATGAGTAATAAAATATACTCACAAGTATAGAGCAGGACGTACTGCTCTATTAATACACCGTTGGTGGAATGATCCCCACCAAGGACACAATAAGAAATGCCAGGAAGAATAAAAAATGCTTATAAAATCCAATAAAATGAAAATTGGTCCTATAAAAAGGGTAACCAAAAGACTTGTTAAAATACACAATTTAAAACCATTAACGAGTTTCATCTTTCAGGCTTTTTCAAAATGGTATATGACATGGCATGAAGAGTTTATATAAGGATATGTACATTTAAAATTGGCACCAAAACTTAGATCATCCTGTGAAAAACAGATTCATGTTTAATAAAAAACATAAAAAACATGTTTAAAACAAACAATACCTATATAGCTTAATAGATTAGTCAAATATAGACTAGGTGATCTAGTTATATTTTTAAAAAGAAGCCTATATAGTAGGATATTAATAAAAACATGGCGTGCATTGTTTGGAGCAAAGCTCCTTGGGTAATGTAGTTTCGCCGGTCAGCGCTAGCCAGCAAGAGGGGGGCGTGTTTAGGGAAGGGGAGGTGTGGTGAGGGCTCGCTCTCGACGATAATATTAAGCTGCATACACAAGGGGAGGTGCTGGGAGGGAAGCACCGAGCAGTTAAGATATGCCGCTCGCGGATGGGAATGACTGACGGCGGCACGTGATATTCGTGCCGTCGGAGTCAGTGGGCAGGTATATTTAGGGAGGGGAGTAAGAACTCAGATTGCTGCCCAAATAGGCGGTGGGGAAGTAATCAGTGAATGAGGCAGAACGATGTACAATAATAAATGATCATCCACACATAAAAAGAAACAAACAAAAAACATTGTATAAAAGACATTAAGCATGTACAGGAGAAATAGGCAGCTTACTAATTGTAGACAAAGGGTTAGTATTATAAATTATACATAAAATATTAAAAAGACATATCCTTTAAGTAAAATTATATAGGTTTGTAGTATTGACTTGCTGTTAACAGTAACAGTTAAAATAATAAAAGGTTACATAGAGCCAGTATGACAAATATTGATTTTTATATGCATAATTATAAGACATTGTACAGATCAAAGTCTGCATTTATAGGGGTTTTATAGGGAGAGGTATTAGCAGTAGAAAGAGGGAAGTGCTCATGCCATTGTACAGAACACTGGTAAGACCTCACTTGGAGTATTGTACGCAGTACTGGAGACCGTATCTTCAGAAGGATATTGATACCTTAGAGAGAGTGCAGAGAAGGGCTACTAAACTGGTTCATGGATTGCAGGATAAAACTTACCAGGAAAGGTTAAAGGATCTTAACATGTATAGCATGGAGGAAAGACGAGACAGGGGGGATATGATAGAAACATTTAAATACATAAAGGGAATCAACACAGTAAAGGAGGAGACTATATTTAAAAGAAGAAAAACTACCACAACAAGAGGACATAGTCTTAAATTAGAGGGACAAAGGTTTAAAACTAATATCAGGAAGTATTACTTTACTGAGAGGGTAGTGGATGCATGAAATAGCCTTCCAGCTGAAGTGGTAGAGGTTAACACAGTAAAGGAGTTTAAGCATGCGTGGGATAGGCATAAGGCTATCCTAACTATAAGATAAGGCCAGGGACTAATGAAAGTATTTAGAAAACTGGGCAGACTAGATTGGTCTTTTTACCAACACAAATTAATCCATTGCTTCCCAGAAACAGTTAATCTCATCTATCGTGGTTAAAGACAGCCAACTTAGCCAATTTAATATTTTTGGAAAAGCATTTCAAATGATTTCATATTTTTTTTTTTTACTTTTAAAATTATTCAATAGTTTATGTATTTTTTATAAATACAATATATTTTAAATGTTTATAAAAAATCTTAAATATTGGGAAGGCGTATTTACCATTAGAAAATAGAGGATATGAGAGTTATGAGAATAGGCAGAAGCTTAAAGGGACACTATAGTCACCAGAATAACCACAGCTTTTTGCATGTGTTCTGGTGAGTAGAATCAGTCCATTCAGGCTTTCTGCTGTCCGTCAGTCGGCCGGTCTTCGCCCGCCCGCCGGTCTCGGCCCGCCCGCCTGCGCCCGCCAGTCGGTCTCCGTCCGCCAGTCGGTCTCCGTCCGCCAGTCGGTCTCCGTCTGTCAGCGAGTGTCAGCAGGAGGATCAGATTTGGGTGCTGTGGTTTAGTAGAGGGGGGTGCTGTGTTTTTTTTTATACTGTACTTTTTAAAATAAACCTAAGTTTCTATGAAAATTTAAGTTTTTTTTTTTTTTTTGCGGCCCACATAAACTTAAACCTTGTTTATGTGGCCCGTGCCAGACTGAGTTTGACATTCTTGCTGTAATGTAAACACTGCATTTTCTCTGAAAAGACAGTGAAAATGCAGATAAAATGCAGTGTTTACATTACAGCAAGCATGTCAAACTCAAAGTGTGGCACGTGCCACATAAACAAGGTTTAAGTTTATGTGGGCCACAAAAAAAAAAAAACAAACGTGAATTTTCAAAGAAACTTAGTGTTACAGTTGCCTCCAGGCTGGCTGGAAGTTGGACCGTAGAAAAGGATGCTCCTAGCGCTCAAAGGACCATCAGCACCGTAGACACCATAACTACTGCGTAGCCACCATAAGTACTGCAGACTCCACGAACCACCGCTGCTGGGCTGGTATCTCGCCGTCTGCTCTGCGCCCTGGACCTATGACCAGGCTCCAGGTTCCAATAGGCGAACCTCTTCCTTCTGTTGAGCGAAGCAGGATCAGGAACAAGAGCTCTTACAAGAGCTCAGTAGCTAAGGGAGTATGAAGAGCATAGCAACCCCTGTAGTGATTATAGCTGTCCCCTACAAACATGAGTCAAGGCTGCAAGTTAGAGGGTCAGAAGAGGTCTGAGGTGCTGGCACACCCAGCCTGGTTTTTATTACCATTTTGTAAATACAGGACCACCCACAGGGAGGGACAAAACAACCAATCATACACGTACATCATTGAAAACACTCCCAGTAATTACACACAAAATCCTCCCCTCTGTCTGTGATATAATTATGGTTTAACATAATTATCACAGACAGTAAAAATAAAATTTTTACACTTAGACTGTAACTTTAAAACCATACATTCAATCTCCATAAAAATTACATATTTGAACTCAGCATACTTCAAACATAAACACTTCCAAATCATACAAATCCCTCCAGTGGATCAAAAGTTAAGTGGAAGTCCTTTATGACCGACCGCAAGCACAATTTCCTGCCCGAAACAGTTCCATAGATTTGGACTGTGCGGTCGGTCAATTTCATGCAGAAAAACGACTAAGTCCCATCTTCGAACGGGACTTAGTCTCTGGAGCTGAAAGTTCCGTATGGAAGAAGGTAAGGGTCAGCGGTGTTCGTGTATTTGCGCATCCGATTTTAGTATCACAGAATCTTTAGCATACACCGCTGACCGCGTTCGAATGAACAAAGATGGCTGCCGCCACGTGTTCGACTGTCGAATGGCGGCCACCCAGCGGTCGGCAATTAATCTGCAGTAACCTCACAGCCTGGGAGGTAAATTGCCTGCACACTTTAACTTCTGGGTGGTCCGCCTGTGTGGTACTTGGTTCAGTAAGCCAGGGGCAAGTTATTTTACAGGTCTGGGGACATAGTCTTAAAGGAGCATTGTTCACCAAAGTCACAATATGTCCCCAGACGGTTCTTAAAGGGCCATACACACCCAATAAAAGTTCATAAGTTTTTCAGGGGCACAATCTTCCAGGGGCCATAGTCATGAGGAAGGAGGCTGGCAAATAGGCTTCTCCACAATCCAGGGAAGCGGGTCAATTTTCCATTTAAAGGGCCAGTTACAAATAGCGATTTGTAACACTTAGGTTTATTTTAAAAAGTACAGTATAAAAAAAAACCAGCATCCCCCTCTACTAAACCACAGCACCCAAATCTGATCCTCCCGCTGACACACTCACCGACACACCGACAGAGACCGACACACCGACAGAGACCGACACACCGACAGAGACCGACACACCGACAGAGACCGACACACGCACACTCACCGACAGAGACCGACACACGCACACTCACCGACAGAGACCGACACACGCACACTCACCGACAGAGACCGACACACGCACACTCACCGACAGACCGACACACACTCACACATTCTTTTCTTTATTGCTCCTTACCTTATGGAGCCGATGTGGGACATCCCCTTGGGGTCCTTCCTGCTCCTCAATGCCCTCTCCCACGTCATATTCCAGCGCCCGGCTTCACTTCAGATGGCACGGGAGGGAGCAGTGAGGAGCAGGAACACTGAGCTTCCTCGCTGGCCCTCCTCCCCGGCCGGGTAAGTGTTAGCAGAGTAGGCACCTGCAATGTGGGGAAAGCAGGTGCCTACTCTGCTATAACTCGCAGCTCGCCGGGCCACAAAGACAGTTCTGGTGGGCCGCGAGTTTGACCCGCTTGCATTACAGCCAAGTGATAACTTCACTGGCCACTCCTCAGATGGCTGCTAGAGATCCTTCCTGGGTCATTGCTGCCTAAAATGCATCACAACATTCAGTGTCTCTGCATGCTGACACTGAACCTTTCTCATAGAGATTCATTGATTTATTTCATCTCTATGAGGAGATGCTGATTGGCAAGGGCTGTGTTTGAATTGTAATGGCTCTGCCCCTGATGTGCCTCATTGACAGTGTCAGCCAATCCTATGGGGAAGCATTTGTTATGATGTCAGCAAACAGGGGCAGGTCAGAGCCAGAGCTAGCAGTTCCAGACTTGAATACAAGTAAGATTTTACTATATATATGGAGGCAAGATTGGCAATGTGGGGGGGTGAAGAGGAAAGGGTGGGGGAGGACGGCTAGATGGTCGTTTAACACAATAGGGTCAGGAATACATGTTTGTGTTCTTGAACCTATATAGAGTTCCTTTAAGAAAAATTCAGTAGCTTGCCCTTCAGTTTTTGCTCACTTGTGCCATTACAAAGAGAATTTACACCACTGCACATCAGACTGATCCCACCCATAAGGGCAGTCTAAAACTAAAATTCAACATGTTCTCTCAGCACGAGAGACATTTTGATTTGGGGTATAGGATTTTCCCCTCCATAATCTGCGGAGAGAAGCGAGGCGGCTTGGTTAGTTCCTCACCCCCACCACTCATTAGCATTTGGTAGTAAATTACATAGGAACGGTGGCAGTTTTAAAATTTATGGTCTTTTAAAGACACAATGGAGAGCAGCACATATTTTGTTATCTAGCTCAGTTACCTGATCATCCATAAGTGAAACCAGTGGCGATATAACCAGGGTGATACAAGGAGCCCTCTTGGCATACATATAAGCTGGCAGCTGGTAACACAGAGACTTCCCCATTCCGGTTGATAAAATGACCAGCGACGAGAGACCTGTAAAAAATGGCAGTAAAGAATGTCGTACAAGGAAACTGCGGCATGCCAGAAGACTGATAAAATGTCGGATTGTGGCTTCAAAAAGTTTAAAATATTACAACATAGGTGGAAGAAGGGGTGAGGAGGCAACGAATGACACCAAGCACTTGGTGGAGCTCCATGTACTCCTGGAAAGCAAAGTGTTTTTAGGTGACCGGGGATCTCTACCCAGGACTCTGGAATCCCATGGATCAGAAGCTAGCCGCACCCCGCTAAACTTTGGACAACTATCTAATTCGGGCAAGTCCTATCCGGTATGGGCGCTTTTTGGACAGAATGGGGGCTCCAGAGAGACCTTTCTGGGGATGTATGGCATGTGGGAGTGCTCCGTTTTATTAAATGTATTTTTGGGGAATTCCTGTTATGCACTGTGTGCAGGAGATTATTCGTTTAACCGAGACCTGACTCAATTATCTGCCAGATACAGAGATGCCTGGGTGGGCTTGTGTCTTTCTGACTAGAGACCCCATGCTGGGGGTCTGTGTAGAAATTGTTGTGATTTGTCATTAAAACCATCCGAGGGACATCCTGATTTTAAAGTATCTTCACGAGGGTATACTGCCACAGGCCTGCTTCTATCGCTCTATAGATGTATACAGCGTATTAACAAAGTGGGCCCTGCTTCTATCTATGGATTTATATAGGGTATAAACAGAGTGAGCCCTGCTTCTATCTATGGATTTATATAGGGTATAAACAGAGCAAGCCCTGCTTCTATCTATGGATTTATATAGGGTATAAACAGAGCGAGCCCTGCTTCTATCTATCTATGGATTTATATAGTGTATAAACAGAGCGAGCCCTGCTTCTATCTATGGATTTATATAGTGTATAAACAAAGCAAGCCCTGCTTCTATGGATTTATATAGTGTATAAACAGAGAGAGCCCTGTTTCTATCTATCTATCTATCTATGGATTTATATAGTGTATAAACAGAGAGAGCCCTGCTTCTATCTATGGATTTATATAGTGTATAAACAGAGCGTGTCCTGCTTCTATCTATGGATTTATATAGTGTATAAACAGAGCGAGCCCTGCTTCTATCTATCTATGGATTTATATATAGTGTATAAACAGAGCGAGCCCTGCTTCTATCTATCTATGGATTTATATAGTGTATAAACAGAGCGTGTCCTGCTTCTATCTATGGATTTATATAGTGTATAAACAGAGCGTGTCCTGCTTCTATCTATGGATTTATATATAGTGTATAAACAGAGCGAGCCCTGCTTCTATCTATGGATTTATATATAGTGTATAAACAGAGCGAGCCCTGCTTCTATCTATCTATGGATTTATATAGTGTATAAACAGAGCGAGCCCTGCTTCTATCTATCTATGGATTTATATAGTGTATAAACAGAGCGAGCCCTGCTTCTATCTATGGATTTATATAGTGTATAAACAGAGCGAGCCCTGCTTCTATCTATGGATTTATATAGTGTATAAACAGAGCGAGCCCTGCTTCTATCTATGGATTTATATAGTGTATAAACAGAGCGAGCCCTGCTTCTATCTATGGATTTATATAGTGTATAAACATCGCGAGCCCTGCTTGTATCTATCTATGGATTTATATAGTGTATAAACATCGCGAGCCCTGCTTCTATCTATCTATGGATTTATATAGTGTATAAACAGAGAGAGCCCTGCTTCTATCTATGGATTTATATAGTGTATAAACAGAGCGTGTCCTGCTTCTATCTATCTATGGATTTATATAGTGTATAAACAGAGAGCCCTGCTTCTATCTATGGATTTATATAGTGTATAAACAGAGAGAGCCCTGCTTCTATCTATGGATTTATATAGTGTATAAACATTGCGAGCCCTGCTTCTATCTATCTATGGATTTATATAGTGTATAAACAGAGCGAGCCCTGCTTCTATCTATCTATGGATTTATGTAGTGTATAAACAGAGCGAGCCCTGCTTCTATCTATGGATTTATATAGTGTATAAACAGAGAGCCCTGCTTCTATCTATGGATTTATATAGTGTATAAACAGAGAGAGCCCTGCTTCTATCTATGGATTTATATAGTGTATAAACAGAGCGAGCCCTGCTTCTATATATGGATTTATATAGTGCATAAACAGAGCGAGCCCTGCTTCTATCTATCTATGGATTTATATAGTGTATAAACAGAGAGCCCTGCTTCTATCTATGGATTTATATAGTGTATAAACAGAGCGAGCCCTGCTTCTATATATGGATTTATATAGTGTATAAACAGAGCGAGTCCTGCTTCTATCTATCTATGGATTTATATAGTGTATAAACAGAGCGAGCCCTGCTTCTATATATGGATTTATATAGTGTATAAACAGAGCGAGCCCTGCTACTATCTATCTATGGATTTATATAGTGTATAAACAGAGAGCCCTGCTTCTATCTATGGATTTATATAGTGTATAAACAGAGAGCCCTGCTTCTATCTATGGATTTATATAGTGTATACTAGTGTTCATTTCAGTATTCAATAAAACGTTTTGGGTGCCTTTGGTGGCATCTTCCACGTGTTACTAGGTGATTAAATATTTAACTTTGCTATAAAAGATAAATTCTTGATTCCAGCCATTGATCAATCAGAGAGAGGTCACGTAAATTCAGTAAATTAGATGACATTTAAATTCAGGCAATGTTTTCTGCACATCGAAAAGATCCACACATACACTTAACTAACCTGAAAGAATCCTCATAACAGCTTCTTCCTGTCCTGGACGGAAATCGCTGAAACCTAACTCAGAAAGAGCATTGTACACCTCTGCAGGAGTCGCTGTAATGATACAAGAACAATATCACAAACAAGATGTAAAATAATCACATAACTAGAGACATTATCAAGTCACAACAACAACAAAATCATAAATACAGATCCACCTGACCAAATCCTCCCAACACAGCGTAAAAAAATCACACCCACCTAATCCCCCCTCCCCCCACATTGTGCAAATCACACCCACCTAACCCCCCTGCCCCCACATTGTGCAAATCACACCCACCTAACCCCCCTGCCCCCACATTGTGCAAATCACACCCACCTAACCCCCCTGCCCCCACATTGTGCAAATCACACCCACCTGACCAAACCCCCCAACACAGACCAAACCCCCCCCACCTGACCAAACCCCCCCCCACCTGACCAAACCCCCCCCCACCTGACCAAACCCCCCCCCACCTGACCAAACCCCCCCCACCTGACCAAACCCCCCCCACCTGACCAAACCCCCCCCACCTGACCAAACCCCCCCCCACCTGACCAAACCCCCCAACACAGACCAAACCACACCCACCTAATCCCCCTCTCCCCACATTGTGCAAATCACACCCACCTAACCAAATTCCCCCACACAGTGCAAATCAAACCCAAAATAACCAAATTCCCCCCACACACAGTGCAAATCACACCCACCTAACCAAATTCCCCCCCACACACAGTGCAAATCACACCCACCTAACCAAATCCCTCCCACACAGTGCAAATCACACCCACCTAACCAAATCCCCCCCCACACAGTGCAAATCACACCCACCTAACCAAATCCCCCCCCCACACAGTGCAAATCACACCCACCTAACCAAATCCCTCCCACACAGTGCAAATCACACCCACCTAACCAAATCCCCCCCCTCCCACACAGTGCAAATCACACCCACCTAACCAAACCCCTCCCACACAGTGCAAATCACACCCACCTAACCAAATCCCCCCCCCCCACACAGTGCAAATCACACCCACCTAACCAAACCCCTCCCACACAGTGCAAATCACACCCACCTAACCAAACCCCTCCCACACAGTGCAAATCACACCCACCTAACCAAATCCCTCCCACACAGTGCAAATCACACCCACCTAACCAAACCCCCCCACATAATGCAAATCACACCCACCTAACCAACCCCCCCCACACATAATGCAAATCACAACCACCTAACCAAATCCCCCACACAGTGCAAATCACACCCACCTAACCAACCCCCCCCACAGATAATGCAAATCACACCCACCTAACCAACCCCCCCCACAGATAATGCAAATCACACCCACCTAACCAAATCCCCCCCACACATAATGCAAATCACACCCACCTAACCAAATCCACACACACAGTGCAAATCACACCCACCTAACCAAACCCCCCCCACACATAATGCAAATCACACCCACCTAACCAAACCCCCCCCCCACACATAATGCAAATCACACCCACCTAACCAAACCCCCCCCACACATAATGCAAATCACACCCACCTAACCAAATCCCCCCCCACACAGTGCAAATCACACCCACCTAACCAAATCCCCCCACAGATAATGCAAATCACACCCACCTGACCAAATCCACACACACAGTGCAAATCACACCCACCTGACCAAATCCACCCACACAGTGAAAGTCACACCCACCTAACCAAACCCCCCCCACACATAATGCAAATCACACCCACCTAACCAAACCCCCCCACACATAATGCAAATCACACCCACCTGACCAAATCCACACACACAGTGCAAATCACACCCACCTGACCAAATCCACCCACACAGTGAAAGTCACACCCACCTGAACAAACCACCCATTTTATTGATTTCTATTAGGAGGTTACCACACATTATGTACATACCTTGTACCTTCCCATCTGCTCCCAATCCATACAATGGCTGCATTGGAGGTGGTGGAACAGGAGGCTCATACACTGGTCTTATTATATCTAGAGACATTACAGCACCTGGATCATTTGTGGGGGCTGAAATAGGAAAACAAAAAACAAAAGCTTGAAGTTTATTAACCCATTAACCTCTTAACCCCTTAACGACACAGCTTCAGAAGCTTGTCTTACGCTTAATGACAAGCAATTTTTGCATTTTCTTGCTGTTTGCGTTCAACTGCAATTTGCATCTCTCTCGTTTATTGCACCGACACATATTATATACTGTTTTTAAAGGGCTTTAATTTGATGTAACACACATATATATATACTTGTTTATTATCCAAAAAATACAGAAAAAATGCAAAAAACAAAACAATGTGTGCATAATTAGTGCAGGTTAAAGAAAGTAATTAAAATACATTCATTTAGTTGTTCTGATTTACAGAATATATAATGTGTCTGGGATTTTAAGGTTTTTTTGGTAGTTACAGGTCACAAAGCACAAGGAGTAAAATAAACTTTTTTAATGTGGAGCGATTTTAGAATTTGGTATGTTTGTCTTGTAAGCTTAATAGCCATAAAAGAAGAAAAGATTGCCACACAAAAGTATATATTTATATAAAGTAGACACCACAGGCTATTTACCTAAGGTTGTTTTGACACTTTCTACGTAGTCATTTCACCGCCAACCTCTGCTAAATATTGAAGTAAAATTGTGTTTTGGGGGGATTTTGGCAGACAAACTTATAACAAAGAACTTCTCATGTGTATTTTGTAAAGTTGGTGTGTGCTATTCCTGTACAAAGTTTTATTTTGTGTTCAGTTACATCTGCTGAGTAAAATTACACCCCCTTTGTATGTCTTTGGCACTATTTCGTGAAGCTACAGTGCCATATAGGAGACCTGTCCTTTTCAGTATTCACAGTAGAATTTTGAGAGACGGATTTAATGAGCCTATGCTTCCATTTGGGGTATTATAAGAGTTTGACTGTTCAAAAAAACCTCACAAAGGCCTACCATTTGTAAAAGTACACTCCAGGGTATCTCTCTCATGTGGTGCATATTTTGCCTTAACATGCCCCCATTTTTTCACCAATATATGCCAAAGTATGTGGTAAAAAATTATTTTGGGCATTTTTTTTACATACGGATTACATTTTTGCTGGGCATTTTGTATATTTCATATGTGCCACTAAGTTCAAACCCCCCAAATTATGCTCAGCTAAGTCTTCTGAGTAAAATGACACTCCCATTGTATGTCTTTGGCAATAGTTTGTTAAGTTACAGTGCTGTAAAAGAGACGTGACAAGTTCAGGTTTTTAAGTGTGAATTTTCATGGAGGGTTTTGATGCGTCCGTGTCCCAATTTGGAGCACTTGAGCAGGCTACATATTACAACTACACCATAAAGCCATACCATTTCTTAAAGAAGACATCCCAGAGTATTTCAAAAGGCATATTTTGAACCTTAGCATGGGATCATTTTTCCGCTAGCTTGTACCAAGTGTAGTGGTAATGTGGTGGAATCTCGGTAAAAATAAATTTAGTAGGCCGAGATTACCACGTGGCATGTGTACGTGCATATGCTGACGTATCGATCAGTTGGTTGCACGAGGCAAGATACGATCAGTAGTGTACGGAGCATGTGCAAGAATACAGGATATAGTATTCCCCCTCCTCCATTGTGCTGGACAAGCCATGCGGTCAAACAGGAAGTTAATTCTTATTTGTGTTGATTGGTTAAGAGAATGTGCGGGTGGAGCTTAATATGGGAGGAGTTATATGCCTATATAAGGAGCCTGCACTATTGTCCGGGGCTCAGACTTTGCTGTATTTTGGTGACATTAGTCCCTCTGAGTCCCGATCGGTGATCCAATAAAGAATCTCTTCCTTCCTGAAGAAACCTGTGTCCATCTCTCTGTGCTTGGCTTCCGTCAGTTTCTCCGGTATCATTTGGTGCATTGGCCGGGAAGCTCATCGTTCAACGGTAGCTGAGAGGCAGAGGCGTGAGACGGTCTATCTTTGCCCACGTTCTCTACGGCTGCACCCCTGAACTTCTGCGTGGACCTCCCTTCGTCTCGGCGCCACTGGTCTGTTGTCCAGGAGATCATCGGCCTCTACGTGAGAAGTGCTGGGGTGTCCCCGTCGATGAGTGTGAACTCAGGTTCAGGAACGAGGAGGTAAGACAACTGCTGTTTTAGACGGCAGGACCCACTAGGGGTATACCGATTGTGCGGTAGGCCCAAAGGGGTTTTGAATCTGTGTATCTGTCCCCTCTGTCGGAGGGAAGGAGCGAAGGCGCACCGCTCGATCGAACGCTCTTTAGTCAGACCGTTTGATTTGGTTAGTCAGGCGGGGCGCTCTGGTGTAAAATAAGCCCTAGCCGGACACCGGTGTCTTGTCTAGACTAGCGTTCTAGGGTGTATATTTTGTTCGCTAGGTCGGAGGGACCGGGAGACTAAGCGGCGTCTGTGTAAATCCGGTTCGCTAGTTCTCATCCTATCTGGGCTAAGTGGGAAGGCGTGTAAATTTGGAACCCACTAGACTTTTGATAGTACGACTAAGAGGCGTCTGTGTAAATTCGGTCCTCTAGCTCGTTGTATAGTGCGACTAAGAGGCGTCTGTGTAAATTCGGTTCTCTAGCTCGCTATATATGTGGTGATTGGGCAGTGTGGCTAACCAAAACGTATGTAGATTGTTTTTAGGTAGTCCATTCAAGGTACTGGCCAATAGTTTAGTTGGGAATTGTAAATATGTTAGCGATTGTTTAGTAAAGTGTATATCTTGTTAGATAGCGCGAGCTCAGCCGTCTAGCGAGAGTGTTAATAGTGTGTTGCTGTATTATAGTGCACGGTACCATAACCCTGTATATTTACTGACATTGTATAATAAGTACTAATCATTGTCGTCCATTGCATGTTTAACACCATAACCACTAATAATTGTATTGTGACCTTAACTTGTGCTTTGACCTATGCTAACAGTACTGTAACCGCTATTTGTAAAAGACGATGTTACTGGGGTGTGTTATAGACGGGTAATTCGTATATAGAGAATTATAGCGTGGGTGACTGTATAGTTACGCCAAAGGGCATAATATTGATTATATAGTGACTGGTGTAACAGCTGTGTATGTACGGGAATTCCCTGAGTGTTTATTGTTATTGTGTACGTTTCACTTGGTAACCGTACCACGTGGTGCTGTTGCCAGAGGAAACGGGTGTGACTGTTGAATAGTACGCGTGTATAGTATTCGTTGTCGACGACGTTCCATTGTTAAGTATGGGTGCGTCGCAGTCAACGATTCCGGATCCCTTAGGTTGTATGGTGAAGAATTTTAAGAAGGGATTTAAAATTTGTGATTTTGGGGTAAAGATGTCTCCTGTACGTTTGGTCACTTTGTGTACTAGGGAGTGGCCTACTTTGGTTGCGGCATGGCCGCCACGTGGCAGTTTGGATCCAACTCTGGTACAGCGCTTACACGTGGCTGTATCAGGTAGGCCTGAACTTTACGGCCAGTTTCCTTATATTGACTGTTGGAGACAGGCCGTAAATGACTCGCCAAAATGGCTCCAGACATGCCACGAGGAGCAGTGTCGCCTCATGGTAGCTAGGACTTGTTCGTCCACTAGGACTGGTGTTAGGCCCATTTTGGACACGCCCCCTGAGTCCGAGATCCCTTTGCCGCCCCCTTACTTTCCGTTAAGAAGAAGTGACGCAAACGCAGGAAGCCCTGCACCCCTCCCCTCATTACCCTCATCCACTTCCGCTTCCTCCTCCAGTACAGGATCCACCCCCCCTCGTACTAAATCTCCCCTTCCGGAACCAGAACCCACCCCCATTAAAAACGAATATCCTGATTTGGCGCCACTTCAGACTTCCGGTCAAGCTTCATCTAGCTCGGCTCGAAGTGTTTTATTTACGACCTTTTCACAAAACCAACCTCCCACATCCCCATACCCTATCTCTCCCCGACCGGAACTCATGACTGACGCCTCTCTACGTAGCCCTATCCAAACCCGACAGTTGACTGGTGCCCAACAATTAAAGCATTATCAGATGCCTCTTCGCCTAAATCCCGGGTCAGCTTATATCGATGCCGCAGGTCAAATGGCACACGCTGACCCAGTCTTCGTATATGTCCCATTTACCACTACCGACCTTTTAAACTGGAAGACCCATAATTCCTCGTATACTGAGAAACCACAAGCCATGACTGATCTGTTCACCTCAATAGTACAGACGCATAATCCGACATGGGCTGATTGCCAGCAGTTACTAATGACTTTATTTAACAATGAGGAAAGGACAAGAATAAATCAAGCAGCCATTAAAGCATTAGAAGATAGAGCCCGTGCTTTGAACCAAGCTAATCCAGCAGCATGGGCCGCAACACATTATCCCAACACTGATCCCGATTGGAACGTAAATGGTGCTGATATGGTTCAACTCAGAGCCTATAGAGACGCTATAATTGCTGGCATGAAAGCAGGAGGAAAGAAAGCCATTAACATGTCGAAGACAGTTGAGGTGATCCAGAAAAGCGATGAAGCGCCCAGTGTCTTTTATGACCGATTATTGGAGGCGTACCGCTTGTACACCCCCTTTAATCCGGAAGACGCAGACAATTCCCGAATGGTTAACTCCGCCTTTGTCAGCCAAGCATACGGAGATATTAAGCGCAAGCTACAAAAGTTAGAAGGGTTTGCAGGTATGTCCATCACCCAACTAATGGAGGTAGCTAATAAGGTTTATATGAACAGGGATACAGAAAGTAAGAAAGAGGAAGAGCGCAAGATGCGTAAAAAGGCTGATATGCTAGCGGTAGCGATCGCAGGCGTAGATAGACGGGGCCCAGATAGAGGCGATAGTAGATGGAATGAGGAACCTCTAAGTAAAAATCAGTGCGCTTACTGTAGGGAAGAAGGGCATTGGAGAAATGAGTGCCCGCGAAGGGAACAGTCTGAGAGAGACAGACCTAGGACAGGTTATGGAAACTTTAGAGGCAGAGCGAGAGGTAGAGGAGGCCCCGGAGGGAGTAATGGTTATAGAGGGAGTAATGGGAACAGAGGAAGTGTTAGGGAAGACAGGTATATTCCAGCAGCGCAAAGGTCCCGCGATAGAGAAGGTAGGGACTTCGTAGGATTGGCTGACACGGTCATGGAGGACTATTGATACCGACCGGGCTCCATCCCCCTTGGTCGAGCGGAGCCTATGGTCGATGTATCAATAGGGGGGAAAAGGAGTGCGTTCATGATCGACACTGGTGCTGAACATTCAGTGGTGACTAATCTGGTTGCTCCTCCATCTGGAAGGACTATTACTGTGATAGGAGCAACTGGAAGAAGTGCTGAAAGACCGGTTCTTAAAAGTCGACTCTGTACATTGGGAGGCCACGTAGTAAAACACCAATTCCTTTATATGCCTGAATGTCCAGTCCAATTGCTGGGACGTGATATGCTATCAAAATTACAAGCGCAGATTACGTTCCTACCAAATGGAACAACATCTTTAAAGTTTAATGGACCTTCAGGTATTATGACTTTATCCGTACCAAAGGAAGAAGAGTGGCGACTTTATACAGTGTTGACTAGCCAAAACCCTAGGAGTGATGAGACATTGTTTAACATACCAGGAGTTTGGGCAGAGAACAACCCACCAGGACTGGCCCGCAATATTCCACCTATAAAAATTGAACTGAAACTTGGGGTTTATCCAGTGAGCCTAAGACAATACCACATCCCACAGAAGGCTAAGAAGAACATCCAATCCTATCTGGATAAATTCATACGGTATGGTATCCTAAAATTCTGTACTTCCCCCTGGAACACCCCATTGCTGCCTGTTCAAAAGCCCGGTACAGATGAGTATCGACCTGTGCAGGACTTAAGAGCAGTCAATGATGCGGTTGTTAGTATACATCCAGTTGTACCCAATCCATATAACCTGCTTGCTTTAATTCCGGGCGGGGCTACTTACTTCACAGTCTTAGATCTCAAAGATGCCTTCTTTTGCCTCCGAATTGCCGCAGAAAGTCAATGTATTTTCGCTTTCCAATGGGAGAACGCTGTAACGGGCTCAAAACGCCAAATGACTTGGACAAGACTGCCCCAAGGGTTTAAAAATTCACCTACCCTATTTGGTTCAGCCCTAAGTCAAGATCTATTGGATTTCGAGTCCATCCCAGGAGAGTGTGTCTTGTTACAATATGTAGATGACTTGTTGATAGCAGCAGTTACAAAAGAAATCTGTCAGCAAGCCACGCACGATCTACTACACATTCTCTGGAAGGCAGGATACAAGGTGTCTAGAAAGAAGGCTCAGTTGTGTTTGCCAACTGTCAAGTATCTAGGATTCCATATCTCTGAAGGTCAAAGGATTATGGGGCCAGAGAGAAAAGAAGCTGTCTGCCAAATACCAATACCCAAGAATAGAAGACAAGTGCGAGAATTCTTGGGGGCAGCAGGCTTCTGTAGGATATGGATTCCCAGCTATGCGATACTGGCAAAACCTCTGTACGCAGCCATCAAAGGTACAGAGCACGACCCCTTCTTATGGACCCAAGAACAGCAAACGGCATTTGAAGATGTGAAGAAGGCTTTGATGAGTGCCCCAGCATTAGGTCTACCTGATCACACACGACCATTCTACTTATATGTACACGAGCAAAGAAGAATGGCTGTGGGAGTATTGACACAGTACTTGGGATCATGGCAAAGACCTGTTGCCTACATGTCTAAGCAACTGGATGCAGTGGCCAGCGGACTTCCACCTTGTCTAAGAGCCGTAGCTGCAGCCGCCTTGCTAGTAGCTGAAGCCGATAAACTCACTCTGGGTCAAGAACTTTATGTACGAGTCCCACATGCAGTACAGACGTTTTTGGATTACAAAGGAAATCATTGGTTTAGTAATAGCCGTATGACCAAGTATCAAGCAATGTTGTGTGAAAATCCAAGAGTGCATTTAGAGACTGTAAATACCTTAAATCCAGCTACCCTTTTGCCACAACCTACTGAAAGTCAACATGATTGTTTGGAAGTAATGGATGAAGTATTTTCAAGTAGACCAGATCTTCGTGATTTTCCCATCCAGAACCCCGATGTTCAATATTATACCGACGGCAGTAGTTATGTGAAAGAAGGGATCCGCTATGCAGGATATGCAGTGACAACAATAGACAAGGTGATAGAAGCTCGGCCACTGGCAAAAGGAACATCAGCACAAAAGGCAGAATTAATAGCACTAACACGAGCGTTACAATTGGCTGAAGGTTTAAGAGTGAATATCTATACGGACTCTAAGTATGCGTTTTTAACCACTCATGCCCACGGAGCTTTGTATAAAGAAAGAGGACTACTGAATTCAGAAGGCAAAGAAATCAAATACGCAGCCGAAATCCTACAACTATTGGAAGCAGTGTGGGAGCCGAAAGAAGTCGGTATCATACATTGTCGAGCGCATCTGAGAGGAGATGGTGATGTAACCAAGGGAAATCGGATGGCAGATAGTGCAGCTAAGCGTGCTGCTGAATCAGGAAGACAGGAGTATGTGGGGCATATAGCTGCTCTTATACCAACTCCACTGTCCCAATGGACTCCAGTTTATACAGCTCAAGAAGAGGAGTGGTTAAAGACTGAACCGGGAAAGTATCTGGAGAACAAGTGGTATCAGCTAGAAGATGGAAGAATAGTCATACCAGCATCACTAGCGGTAGAAATTGTCCAAAATTATCATAACGGGACACATTCTGGGAGAGACAGTACTGAAGAATCTCTCAGGAAACATTTCTACATACCAAGATTGTCCAACTTGACTCAGGCCATTGTACGCAGATGTGTAACGTGTGCTAAAAATAATGCAAGACAAGGACCAGTAAAACCACCAGGAGTCCAGTTTATGGGGGGACTCCCCATGTCCGATCTACAAATAGACTTTACAGTGATGCCTAAATCGGGTGGACATTGTTACCTGCTGGTAATTGTGTGCACCTATTCAGGCTGGGTAGAAGCATGTCCTACTCGTACAGAGAAAGCAGGAGAAGTTGTAAGATTCCTGCTACGAGAAATAATACCCCGATATGGACTACCCTGTTCTATAGGATCGGACAATGGTCCAGCTTTTGTTCACCAGTGCCTACAACAACTGACTCATATGCTTGGTATAAAGTGGAGGCTTCATACTGCATATAGACCCCAGAGTTCTGGTAAGGTAGAGAGAATGAATAGAACTATAAAGAACCAGTTGGCTAAAATGTGTCAGGAAACCCAACTTAAGTGGAACGTTCTCTTACCTATAGCTCTATTGCGAATCCGCAGTACCCCTACCAGAAGGATGGGCCTCTCTCCTTTTGAAATTATGTATGGACGACCACCTCCCGTACTTGGTAACTTAAGGGGGGATTTGAGTCAGTTGGGAGAAGGAATTACCCGGCAGCAGGTTGTAGAGTTGGGTAAGACTATGGAGGAGGTACAGAAATGGGTACAAGATAGATTACCTGTGAATATATATCCCCCTGTTCATAGTTATCATCCAGGAGACCAAGTGTGGATTAAAGAGTGGAATAATGTACCGTTAGGGCCTAAGTGGAGAGGTCCTTATGTTGTTCTTTTGTCTACCCCTACAGCGATAAAAGTAGCCGAAGTGACTCCGTGGATACATCACTCCAGGGTTAAGCCAGCAGCAGTCGATTCTTGGCAAGTTACAGCAGATCCAGAGAATCCCTGCAAGATCCGGTTGAAACGCACTACTCAGTCGGAGTAACGAGGAATTATTGTGGATTACAAATTTTATTGTTACAGGTGTGAGTGAGAAGGCCATAATAAAGCCTGTCCGCTTACCCTCACATAGTGTATAAGCCAGGAAAGTCTCGAAGGGACACCTGTGAAGACGAGCAGTACTCCATTCCCTGCAGCCCTCACATCCTGGAAGCTGAGGTTCCATCGCACGGACGAAGACTGAGGATGACGGCGAAAGATGTGCTTTTGATTGTGTTTATTTACATGTGTTTTTATATTCAGGAAGGTAGAGGTACCGACACTCCTAGCTGTGAGGTATGCATTAAGACTACGAGAACAGGTAACCATATTTCCCAAACCGTAATTTGGCATTCACAATACGAGTGTAAAGGAGAGGTATCAAGATGTAGATACCTAAATATAGACTATAGTGTGTGCCATTTAGGAGTAGGAGAACCTAAGTGCTTCAGTCCGGAGTATCAACCTCGTACAATTTGGTTGACTCTCAGGAATGGAGATCCTCAGGGGACCCTAATTAATAAGACGGTGTTAGAATCCGTACATTCTTCGGGTGTTCTGCTATTTGATGCGTGTAAAGCGATATCAAGTGGTAGAAAGCCGTGGAATATATGTGGGGATCTTAGATGGGAGAGGACGTATGGGTCTAACGATAAATACATTTGTCCCAGTAGCAAAAATAAATATGTGAGTCCTAGATGCCCAAATAAAGACTATAACTTTTGTCCATATTGGTCTTGTGTGGGGTGGGCGACTTGGGGACAGACAGTAGACAAAGACATGATAGTGACTAAGTTGCCGACTAGCCCTTATTGTAAGTCTATGGAATGCAACCCAGTCCATATACTCATTAATAACCCCGACAAGTTCTTAGATAAGTATGGAAATTTATTTGGGTTTCAGATATACGGGACGGGTTTAGATCCTGGGACATTATTGTTTATAGGAATAGAGACTGATACGGTATCCTCCCAGACTCATCAAGTATACCATTCCTTTTACGAAGAGATGAGTATAGATAATAAGATCCCCCATAATGCTAAAAACCTGTTCATCGATCTAGCTGAAAGTATTGCCGGTAGTCTTAATGTTACCAACTGCTATGTGTGTGGAGGTACTAACATGGGAGACCAATGGCCTTGGGAAGCAAAGGAGGTAATGTCCGGTTCTGAGGCAGTTGACCAATTAATATCTACACAAGCCGATTATCATATGAGTGTTAGAGGTAAATCTGAGTGGAGATTAAAGACCTCCATCATAGGTTATGTTTGCATAGCAAGGAAAGGAATAATGTATAATACTTCTGTAGGAGAATTAACTTGTCTAGGGCAAAAAGCTTACGATGATGATACAAAGAATACAACTTGGTGGTCGGCTTCAAATGTCTCAGAACCATCAAACCCGTTTGCTAGATACGCCAATTTAAAGGACGTGTGGTTTGATCTATCCATCACATCTACCTGGAGAGCCCCAGCAAATTTGTACTGGATCTGTGGTAAGAAAGCCTATTCGGAGTTGCCACAGGACTGGGAAGGGGCATGTGTGTTGGGTATGCTCAAACCATCCTTCTTCTTGTTACCGATTGAAACAGGTGAGACTTTAGGTGTTAAAGTATATGATGTGAATCATAGGAAGAAAAGGGGACCCCTAGAGATAGGTACCTGGGAAGATAATGAATGGCCTCCCCAGCGTATCATAGACTATTATGGGCCAGCCACGTGGGCTGAGGATGGTACTTTTGGTTATAGAACCCCTATTTATATGCTCAACCGTATTATAAGATTACAGGCGGTGGTTGAGATTATCACAAATGAGACATCACAAGCGCTCAATCTTCTAGCGAAGCATAACACCAGGATGAGGACAGCAGTCTACCAAAATAGATTAGCCTTGGATTACCTTTTGGCAGTAGAGGGAGGTGTATGTGGGAAGTTTAACCTAAGCAATTGCTGTCTTCAGATAGACGACGAAGGGCAAGCAATAGCTGAGCTTACTAGCCATATGGTTAAACTAGCGCATGTGCCTACTCAGGTATGGAAAGGGTACAATCCAAGTAGTTGGTTTGGTAGCTGGTATGAGTGGTTTGGAGGGCTTAAGGCAGTGGTAGGAGGAGTCCTACTAATTTTAATGTTGTGTCTACTCCTACCGTGTCTTATACCCTTAGTAGTTAGGTCTGTGCAAAGCCTGATAGGAAGTATAGCAGAGAGGAAGGCTGCTGCACAGATAATGGCGATATATAAGTATAAGGCTCTAGATCAAGGAGAACCAATGCAAGAAGATGAGTGTTAAAAGATTCACATCATAAGATAAGTCTGGTCTGGTTCAAGGTAACTTGCGGTGTAAGCAAAACTAAGGTTATGTGATGCCTCAAGTAATTGTAAAATATCAAGAGGCATCAAAGGGGGGAATGTGGTGGAATCTCTGTAAAAATAAATTTAGTAGGCCGAGATTACCACGTGGCATGTGTACGTGCATATGCTGACGTATCGATCAGTTGGTTGCACGAGGCAAGATACGATCAGTAGTGTACGGAGCATGTGCAAGAATACAGGATATAGTATTCCCCCTCCTCCATTGTGCTGGACAAGCCATGCGGTCAAACAGGAAGTTAATTCTTATTTGTGTTGATTGGTTAAGAGAATGTGCGGGTGGAGCTTAATATGGGAGGAGTTATATGCCTATATAAGGAGCCTGCACTATTGTCCGGGGCTCAGACTTTGCTGTATTTTGGTGACATTAGTCCCTCTGAGTCCCGATCGGTGATCCAATAAAGAATCTCTTCCTTCCTGAAGAAACCTGTGTCCATCTCTCTGTGCTTGGCTTCCGTCAGTTTCTCCGGTATCAGTAATAAGTGTTTTTTCTGCCTTTTTGACACACAAAGTGAGTTTGCGCAGTATATTTTGCAAACCTTATGTGTGCTATGACTGTATAATACATCATAAGTTGCTCAGCTATGTGGTCTGAGTACAGCAATACCCCCGTATGTACCTTTGCCAGGTATATGTGGATGTTGAAGGGACACATTTGAGATGCAGCCAGTTTTTTTCTAACTTTGAAGTTTTACGCTGTGTCCATGTTCCAATTTGGAGTAGTTTAGATGGTTGGTTATTGAAACTTCCCCACAAACACATACTATTTATTAAAGAATACACCCTGGGGTTATTCAAAAGGCATATTTTGAACCTTAGCCTGGGATCATTTTCTCTCTAGTTTGTTCAAGGTGTAGTGGTAATTAGCATTTTTTAATGTATTTTTTTCCTTTTTTAAAACCTTAACTTTTTAAAACTAGTTTTTAAACTTTTGTTTTGCTTATTATTTTTGTAAACTTTCCTAAACTTTATTTTTTACAGATTTAACATTTTTCTAAGCTTTTTTTTACCGTTAACCCCTAACTAGCAGTAAGCAGCACTAACCGTAAATTCCCCATTTTCCCATAACTCCCACCCACCCCAGCTAGCAAAATATATAATTCTAAAACATTTAAATTAAATAAATTGAACCCCTGGGGGTTAATAAATAAATAAAAGTTATTGCGTTTATAATTTTGTTCAGTATAAATTAATTTATTTCTGATTTTTAGAGTATATAATTGTCACGACTGCTAGTGTGGTCCAGCACGCAGAACTATGTAATATCTACATAGACAGAACGGAAAGGATAGAACGTGAACTGGTCCTTAGAATGGCCGGACTAATACGTTAAAGACAGAACGGTCAAGGGATAGCCGAAGTCAAGGAAGCCAGAAATACACAATACCATAAAACAAGACAAGTCAGGGAAGCTAGAAATCAGTAGTCAGGAATAGACAAGGTCAAAATACCGGGAAGAGCAATAACAGGAACAGAAAACGCACTCTCGGGAACCAGGACAGGAAACCACGAAAGGGCAACAAACAGGGAAGCTTCAGGGATTTAGATATCCCTCCTTAGACTGTAATTAGTCAGAGGATGACCTCTGACCCCAGAAAGTGCGTGTGCGTTGTGGAGTTATCGATGGCCGCGACCGCATAGTCTGCGCCATATTTGTTTCAGGCAGGCTGCCAGGAGGACACGATGGAGCGGCTCCCGACTCGCTGCTAAGCAGGTAAGTTCAGTCTGTCGGCGCAGTCATGCCGGTTGGGTGTGATTGCACTTCGCGGCGAGCCGGGTGCCATGGCAATAATAGGGCTAGGAGTTCAGTTTATTTTTAAAGTTACAGGTCACAAAATACAAGGACGAAACTAAAATTTTAATGTCGAGCAATTTTAGAATTTGATATGTTTGTCTTGCAAGCTTAAAAGCTGTAATTACAGATAATCATTCGCCTATTTCCTCCTGAACTGCTATAGCTGGAGTGACTATAGCTCACAGTTCGGATGTTGATTCAAACGTTTCTCCAGATGAATTGCAGCATCCAAGTATATTCTCCCACTAAACTAGACAGATACCCAAACAACAGCCTAAACTAGATGAAGGGTATAACAGGAATGCTTTATTCAGGCTAAAAGTCTGGTTTATATGCAGTTAATGTACAGGGTTGACGATGACATATTCCGGGGGCATTATCCGCTGGACCTGAGAGGGGACAGTGACAAAACACATTCTGCAAGTACATTGACTCTCAGGTCCAGGACATGCCTTTCGACAATAATATAATCCATCCCCTATACTGGGGAGATAATGGAGTCAAGCACTATACTAAACTCAATTATCTCCCAACACAAAAAACTAATTTCCATAAAACTCAGAAAGTACCCCAAACTCCATCGAAACCCCACAAAAGTAATATGCCCTGGTAGCCCCGATCAAGGGGACCAACATACCGTATATACTCGAGTATAAGCCGACCCGAATATAAGCCGAGGCCCCTAATTTTACCCCAAAAAACTGGGAAAACTTATTGACTCGAGTATAAGACTAGGGTGAGAAATGCAGCAGCTACTGGTAAATTTCTAAATAAAATTAGATCCTAAAAAAATATATGAATTGAATATTTATTTACAGTGTGTGTATAATGAATGCAGTGTGTGTATAATGAATGCAGTGTGTGTATAATGAATGCAGTGTGTGTATAATGAATGCAGTGTGTGTATAATGAATGCAGTGTGTGTATAATGAATGCAGTGTGTGTATAATGAATGCAGTGTGTGTATAATGAATGCAGCGTGTGTGTATGAGTGCAGCGTGTGTGTATGAGTGCAGCGTGTGTGTATGAGTGCAGCGTGTGTGTATGAGTGCAGCGTGTGTGTATGAGTGCAGCGTGTGCGTATGAGTGCAGCGTGTGCGTATGAGTGCAGCGTGTGCGTATGAGTGCAGCGTGTGCGTATGAGTGCAGCGTGTGCGTATGAGTGCAGCGTGTGCGTATGAGTGCAGCGTGTGCGTATGAGTGCAGCGTGTGTGTGTGTGTGTGTGTGTGCGTATGAGTGCAGCGTGTGTGTGTGTAATAGTGGTGTGTGTTGCAGAGCCTTGGTGGGGGATGGGCAATTTTGTTTTTTATTATTATTTTAATATTTTTTTATTACTATTTATTATTTTTATTTATTTAATTAAATTTTTTATTATTTTTGTATTATTATTTAATTTTTCTTTTTTTTATTATTACTAATTTTTTTTTTTCGTCCCCCCTCCCTGCTTGATACATGGCAGGGAGGGGGGCTCTCCTTCCCTGGTGGTCCAGCATTGGCAGTTCAGTGGGGGGCTGTAAGAGAGTTTACTTACCTCTCCTGCAGCTCCTGTCAGCTCTCTCCTCCTCCGCGCCGTCCGTGCAGCTCCCTCTGTCAGCTCCCTCTCGCGAGACTTACACTGGGAGCTGACCGAGGTGCTGAACGGACGGCGCGGAGGAGGAGGAAGCTGACAGGAGCTGCAGGAGAGGTAAGTAAACTCTCTTACAGCCCCCACAGCCCCAGTCTGTATTATGGCAATGCAAATTGCCATAATACAGACTATTGACTCGAGTATAAGCCGAGTTGGGGTTTTTTAGCACAAAAAATGTGCTAAAAAACTCGGCTTATACTCGAGTATATACGGTATTCAAAAATCACCCAAATTGGTTAAGGGGTTCAAGTGTTTGATGAAGGTTTTAATTTGACCACCTGCACTTGATGCTCCTGCCCAGAAATAGTTCAGTGAAATTGGGCTGTGCGGTGGGTCTAATTGTAGTTTGACCAGCATTCGCGAAGTCGAGTGTCCGATTTTGGTTCCAGACACTCGGCAACCAAGGACCAAGCCTCCTTTCGTGCAAACAAGAAAATTGGCAGTTTCTCTTGCACGCGAGAGAGAGAGCACTTAATTGGCGGTTTTCTTTTAAGTGAACGAGCCAGGGGGTGGTGTAGTTTTATCTACCGAACAGAGAAAAACTGTAACGGACCGTTTCACTTACAAGAGGGTAAAACCCAGTTTAGGCGATAATCCCCTTTACAGATGCACAGGCAGCTACTGCAAACACCATTCTCCCGACTGGAGACACACGAACACTGAATCCGAGAAACCTTTTAAATTCACCCAAGCATATGAATGCTGTAGACCATTGAATAGGAACCATACGAATAGGCTTGTACTCCTAGCAGTCAACTGGAACAGCATGCAATAAATCCTTCCCCCCAATAATGAGACACATCACTTTGAGGGTAAAACAGGAACTCTGGTCTGGGACACCCAGCCTGGCTTTTATTACAAACAGGTACATACAGGACACTCCCAGGGGGAGGATGAAATTAACCAATCACATGGATGTACCTCCCACACATTTCCTCCCCTTAGATTAACACTTAACATAATTATACCGTACACCCTTTTCCCCAATTCCTGGATGTACCCCAAATACAGGGGGTACACCATTAAATCCAGCATCACTGGATAGTCCTTATTCAGGGGGACAACATATTCAAGAATCAGGTCATTCGGATGAACGATTCGGGAGATATTGTCAGGATCGGGACAGGGATCCAACACGCAGAGTACAAACAGTAGCCAGATACGTATACCGGACCTTAGAATGGCCGGACTAACGTAAGTAGTACAGTATAGAATGGTCAAAGACAAGCCGAGGTCGAGGGTAACAGAAGACAGGTAAGCGAGAGACAAGCCGAATCAAGGGTAACAGAGATAAGCAGAGTAAGGTAAACAAGCCGGGTCAAAACCAAAAGGGAGAATAGAATACACAAGCACTGAGTGACTAGAACAAGCTAGAACCACGACAGGGCAATGAGCTAATGAAAGAAGCTCTGTTAAATACCCTGTTCAGAGCAGTAACCACGCCTCCGAGGCGTTCTGATTGGTCCTGCAGCAATTGACTGACAGGTCGTTCCGGGGGAGTGTCCTGATGGCGACTTCCTGCCTAGATGCTGTAAAAGGCAGTCACTCCCTCGTGGCCGGCCTTGCATGACCGGATAGACCGCGGGGAAGGGAGCCTTCAGACCGTCTGGATGGAGGAACAGCTAAGTCTCTACCTCTTTCGGAGGTAGAGACCACAGGTACCCTGACAGTACCCCCCCTCTCAGATACGCTCACCGGGCAGAATACACCAGGGCGAGAAGGGAATCGAGAGTGAAACGCCCTGCGGAGACGGGGAGCATGCACCTCCTCCTGAGGTACCCAACTTCTCTCCTCAGGACCATAACCCTTCCAATCGACCAGATATTGCAGTTTCCCCCGGGAGATTTGAGAATCAACGATGGAATTGACCTCATACTCCTCCTGACCCTCCACCTGAACTGAGCGAGGAGGGGCGATCATGGAGGAGAACCTGTTACAAATTAGTGGTTTTAGCAAGGAAACATGAAATGAATTCGGAATGCGTAAGGCATTAGGCAACGCTAAACGATACGCAACTGGGTTAATTTGAGACAGTACCCTGTAAGGTCCAATATAACGAGGAGCAAACTTCATGGACGGCACTTTTAGGCGAATGTTTCTAGTACTTAACCATACTCTATCGCCTGGAACAAACACCGGTGCTGCCCTTCTACGTTTGTCAGCGTGTTTTTTAACCAGCATAGAATTGTGCAGAAGAATTTGTCGAGTCTGATCCCACAACTTCCTTAAATTGGCAACATGAACATCCACCGACGGTACCCCCTGAGAAGAAGATTCCGAAGGAAGGATGGAAGGATGAAAGCCATAATTCAAGAAAAAAGGTCTAGAATGCGTAGAATCACAAATGAGATTGTTATGTGCAAACTCCGCCCAAGGAATCAAACCGACCCAATCGTCCTGGTGCTCAGAAACGAAACAACGCAAATATTGTTCAATCTTTTGGTTAGTGCGTTCAGCAGCTCCATTGGACTGAGGATGATAGGCAGAGGAGAAATTCAATTTGATGCCCAGTTGGGAGCAGAACGATTTTCAAAAACGGGACACAAATTGGGAGCCTCTGTCAGAGACAATTTGGGAAGGTATCCCATGCAAACGGAAAATCTCCCTAGCGAATATCTCCGCTAATTCGGGCGAAGATGGGAGTTTAGGTAAGGGAATGAAGTGAGCCATTTTAGTAAATCTATCCACCACAGTGAGAATGACAGTCTGCTTTTTGGAGATAGGCAAATCGACAATGAAGTCCATTGCCAGGCAGGACCAAGGCTTTTCAGGAACCTCTAAAGGGTGCAGAAATCTACATGGAAGCGAATGGGGTAGCTTGGTCTTGGTACAAACCTCACATGCCCCGATGAATTCTTTAATGTCTTTACGTAACTCAGGCCACCAAAATTCTTTAGAGACCAGAGCATATGTCTTGCGGATGCCAGGATGCCCAGCCACCTTGCTGTTATGGAGACAGCGTAGCACCTCCAGTTGGAGAGCGGCAGGAACGAAGTGTCGATCCCTAGGAGTCTGTTTGGGTGCCAAATGCTGAAACTTCATGATCTCGGAAAGCAATGGAGAGTGAATCCTGAGATTCGTGTTCGCGATGATATTCCCCTTAGGAACTATGGAGGACAGGACTGGTTCAGTTATAGTGGATGGTTCATATTGACGAGACAAAGCATCGGCTTTAGAGTTCTTAGAACCAGGTCTATATGTAAGTACATAATTAAAGTGAGTGAGGAATAAGGACCAGCGAGCCTGCCTGGCGGATAAGCGCTTAGCCTCCCCAATATAAGACAAGTTCTTATGATCTGTTAAAATAGTAACAGGGTGTAATGTCCCTTCCAGTAAATGTCTCCACTCCTTTAAAGCCTTAATGACCGCTAACAGTTCCCTTTCCCCGATGTCATATCTGCTCTCAGGCCCAGAAAATTTCTTAGAGAAGAAACCACAAGGGTGTAACGGTTTATCCACCCCTAACCTTTGAGACAGAACAGCCCCAACTCCTGTCTCAGAGGCATCGACCTCGAGCAAGAAAGGCAGAGTCGTATCAGGATGGACTAGAATGGGAGCCGAGGCAAAAAGTTCCTTGAGAGTCTTGAAAGCACCAAGAGCTTCCTTAGACCAGAACTTAGTATCAGCCCCTTGTTTGGTCATATTGGTAATAGGCGCTGTAACGGATCGCCTGGCACCCCGACTGGGTACCTCCGTTGAAAGATGCTCCTAGCGCTTCCAGAGGACTCCAAGCACTCCACCAGACACCATAAGCACCGCAGGCTGCAGCTATCTCCCTTCAGAACGAAGCAGGAACAAGCTCTTACAAGAGCTCAGTGATTATAGCAAGGGAATATGCCTAGCATAGCAATCCCTTGTAGCAGATTCCCCCAATAAGAGACAAGACTCAAGTTGAGGGTAAAAATAGAACTCTCTGGCTGCTAGCTTGCAGCCCTTTTTATTAGGTGCTCCCATGAAGGGGAGGGACACACAGTAACGTACATTAACCAATCACACAATAGTTACATCCCACACATAGCCCTCCCCTCTACCTGTAAACTAATTATCTGTACACACAGGAAATACAAGTATCCTAGGTAGGGAAAATACAGTTTTTACACAACATTCATAACTCCCAAAATATACATCACATTCGCATAAAAATACATATACACAATCAATCCATTCGGGGGAACAACATACTCAAAAATCATACGAATTGGACCAGGGGTTCAAAAGTTAGTACAAATGTGCATTTGACCTTCTGGAAGCATGGTTTTTAGAAGCTCAAACTAGTTCCCCAGAATCCTCTATCCTGGAGACAATGGAGAAGCTGATTTAATTATATCCAGGGACAAACACAGCCTCCATTAAGCACATGTTACCAGCAACCACCAAAAGACATAAAAATACATAACTCCTGTTATACTAAACAGAACCCCCACATGCTTGGATCTGAGCGCTCAACATATCCAAACAGCGTTTAGATGCCACAAACACAGTTCAAACGCCATGGGGTTTAAGTTTCGTATGGGCTGATGAGAGGGCCCATAATCCTGGGGCAGCCCAATAACCCACAGTATGCCCAAATACCGTGCATAAAGGGCCAAATCGCCCAGGGACCGTAGTCACAGGGTAAGAGGCGGGCAAGCAGCCCCCTCCAAACTACAGTGGCGAAGTGGCTTTCGCTACAGGCGCAATGATAGAGGAATATCCCTTAATGAAGCGCCTATAGTAGTTGGAAAAAACAATAAACCTTTGGATAGCCTTGAGTCCTTTGGGCAAAGGCCAGTCTAAAATGGATTGGAGCTTTTCAGGATCCATTTTAAAACCTTCCCCAGAAATCACATACCCAAGAAAGTCTGTCTGAGACTGATCAAACCTGCACTTCTCCAATTTGCAATATAGACCATGTTGCAGCAGCTTGTGTAATACCTTTCTGACCTGTCTATGGTGAGTCTCAATCTCCTTAGAGTGTATTAGTATGTCGTCCAGGTAAACAATAACACAATCATGCTGAAACTCCCTAAGTACCTCATTAATCAAATCTTGAAATACTGCAGGAGCATTGCATAGTCCAAATGGCATAACAGTGTATTCGTAATGGCCATACCGGGTATTGAATGCCGTCATCCACTCGTGACCTTGCTGGATTCTCACCAAATTGTAAGCCCCTCTGAGATCTAACTTGGTGAAGATTTTGGAGCCCTTAAGACGATCAAATAACTCGGTAATCAGTGGGATAGGATAGGCATTTCTGACAGTTATTTTATTCAAGCCTCGGTAATCGATACAAGGTCTCAGCGTGCCATCCTTCTTCTTAATGAAAAAGAACCCCGCCCCGGCCGGAGAAGAAGACCTCCTGATGAATCCCTTTTCTAAATTCTCCCGAATATACTCCTCTAGAACCGAGTTTTCCTGAACAGACAAAGGATATACATGGCCCCTCGGAGGCATAGTCCCGGGTAGAAGCTTAATTTTACAGTCAAATGACCTGTGTGGCGGCAAAGAATCGGCATTCTTCTTATCAAACACTGCCCTTAAGTCTAGGTAAAGGTCTGGTATTTGTCTTTCTGTGGACTGAGTAGGATTCTCCGGTATGTTAATATTAGCTAATGGAGAAACCTTGCACAAACACCGATCCTGGCAGCCCTGGCCCCACGAGAGTATCTCTCCTAACTCCCAATCGATAATAGGGTTATGTTTTTTCAACCATGGGTACCCCAGAACTATGGGAACGGAAGGAGACGAAATGAGCAGAAGAGATAAATTCTCCACGTGTAGGATACCAACATTTAAATCAATGGGTATGGTCTCACGAAAGATAACAGGGTCTAGTAGTGGTCTACCATCTATGGCCTCAACGGCCAAGGGTGTCTCCCTTAGCTGGGATGGGAAATTGTTTTTACTAGCAAAGGCTTGGTCGATAAAATTCTCAGCAGCACCGGAATCTATCAATGCCATAGCCCTTACTACTTCCTTCCCCCAAGTTAAGGAAACTGGTAGCAGAAGCCTGTGATCTTTATAATTAGGAGTAGAGGACAAAATAGAAACACCCAAGGCCTGTCCTCTAGAGAGACTTAGGTGCGAGCGTTTCCCGGGCGGTTAGAACAGTTCGAGAGTAAATGACCCTTGGCTCCACAATACATACACAAACCCTCTCTTCTCCTGTACTGTCTTTCCTCCTCAGAGAGGCGGGTATACCCTATCTGCATAGGTTCAGGAATCAAAGATACCTTGGAGTCAGGACTTGGAAAAGCGGGGGCTAACCTAAAAGAAGGTCTCCGGTTCCTCTCTCGAGTGTTCTGTCTCTCAAACGTTCATCTATACGAGAGATGAACGCAATTAAATCCTCTAAATTCTCAGGGAGTTCTCTGGTAGCAACCTCATCAAGGATTACTTCAGATAGGCCATTCAAAAATACATCCATATACGCCTGCTCATTCCACTTGACTTCTGACGCCAGAGACCTGAACTCTAGTGCATAATCCACCAGTGTTCGGTTTTCCCGTCTCAGGCGCAACAGTAATCTGGCTGCATTAACCTTTCTACCTGGAGGGTCAAATGTTCTTCTAAAAGCAGCTACAAATGCGTTATAGTTATAAACTAATGGGTTATCGTTCTCCCATAGTGGGTTGGCCCATCTCAGAGCTTTCTCAATGAGTAGGGTGATAATAAATCCTACTTTTGCCCTATCTGTAGGATAAGAGCGAGGTTGCAATTCAAAGTGGATACTAATTTGGTTTAAAAAACCACGACACTTCTCAGGAGCCCCACCATAGCATACTGGGGGGGTAATGTGAGAAGAAGCACCCACTGTGGCTACCTCTAGACCTGAACCGACAGGAGAAACAGGGGTATTACGTATCTCCTCTGGTGGGTTATTGGCACGAGATAATAGAGCCTGTAGCGCACGCGCCATCTGATCCATTCTGTGATCCATGGCTTCAAACCTAGGATCAGGAGAAGCCAGCGGACTGTTTGTACTTGCAGGATCCATTGGCCCTGTCGTAATGTCAGGATCGGGACAGGGATCCAACACGCAGAGTACAAACAGTAGCCAGATACGTATACCGGACCTTAGAATGGCCGGACTAACGTAAGTAGTACAGTATAGAATGGTCAAAGACAAGCCGAGGTCGAGGGTAACAGAAGACAGGTAAGCGAGAGACAAGCCGAATCAAGGGTAACAGAGATAAGCAGAGTAAGGTAAACAAGCCGGGTCAAAACCAAAAGGGAGAATAGAATACACAAGCACTGAGTGACTAGAACAAGCTAGAACCACGACAGGGCAATGAGCTAATGAAAGAAGCTCTGTTAAATACCCTGTTCAGAGCAGTAACCACGCCTCCGAGGCGTCCTGATTGGTCCTGCAGCAATTGACTGACAGGTCGTTCCGGGGGAGTGTCCTGATGACGACTTCCTGCCTAGATGCTGTAAAAGGCAGTCACTCCCTCGCGGCCGGCCTTGCATGACCGGATAGACCGCGGGGAAGGGAGCCTTCAGACCGTCTGGATGGAGGAACAGCCAAGTCTCTACCCCTTTCGGAGGTAGAGACCACAGGTACCCTGACAGATATGGGGTTCCAAAGATTTGACCGACCGCATGGGTAAAGTATCCGAAAACAGTTCCATGCATTTTGGCCCTGCGGTCGGTCACAGAAAAGGGAATAGAAACAGGCGAATTACTTGGGTTATAGAGACGAAGGGGAATTCGCATGAATCCCCTAGTTCGTGCGTTTCTTTCTACCGAATGGCGGGCCGTTCGGTAGTTTCCCCACGAAATCCTGGAAGTCTGGAGGTCTCAGCGGTGCTTGCCTAGTCGAGTGTCCGATTTCAGTTCCAGACACTCAACGGCAAAACACCGCTGTTCGGTAGTTTAAGATGGCCGCCGCCTCGTGTTCGGCTCCCGAATGGCGGCCACCCAGAGGACACAGAATACATTACATAGATTGCCAATTACCTGTTTGCAACATTGTTGCAAACGGTAATTGGAGGCACACTTATTCCTGGGTGGTCTGGTTGTTCGGTAGTTTCACTCAATATACTGAATGGAGTGATTCTACCGAACAATCAGATGAATACTGCATATCTATATCCCAGGTTAACTCAACACAAATACATACAGGATAGTAAAGGCAGGATTAAAGTACCATGTTCCACAGTCTTAAAGGTACAGTATCACAAAAGTCCCAATAAGTTCACGGATGGCCCTTAAAGGCCCAGTAGCAGTAATATAAATTATTACATGCCCAAATATAGTTTTTATAGAGCAATATGTCCAGGGGCCGTAGTCGCAGGGCAGGAGGCTAGCAACCAGGCCTCTCCAGGTCACAGTGGCGAAGCTGGTTTCGCCACAAAAACAAAAATATGAAATAACAGGGGTAGTTTCTTCACAAAAGCTCTCACAGAAAACAAAAAATTCCCTTCAGATTAGAGGCAGTGCATTACAACAGGGATAACAAAAGCAATCCCCTAAGGGCGGGACTCATTAACAACTGCATGCAACACCTTGTGCCCAAAACTTGCCAGTATGTCTAAATTATTTCCAAAACGTGTGAAGAGATGACCAAGTAACTGCAGAACAAATTTGAGAAGGTGTAGCTGAAGCCCTTAATGCCCAAGACATGGACATAGCTCTGGTGGAGCTTTAATGGATTTAGAGGGAGGAACCTTCGAGGATAAATATGACAAACGAATAGAGTCCTTTAACCATCTGGCCAGAGAACCTTTATATGCCATCAACCTTTTCTAGCATCATTAAACAGGACAAACAGTCAGTTAGTTTTCCTAAAATACCTTGTACTTTTCAAGTACTGGAGTAAAGATCTCTTAATGTACATGCAGTGAAACTTTTCTTCTAAGGCATTAGAAGGTTGTTGGCAAAATAAGTTGGTAAAATTATTTCCTGGTTGACGTTAGAAGTTTAAAAAACCTTGGGGAAAAAAAAAAAAACTGATCAAGCTTTAAAACTACTTTGTCCTGATGAAAAATTATAATAGGATTGTAACGGCACCTCCAGGCATAAAAGGAGTTAACAGACGTTTAGGCGATATTCCCTTCCAGATATGCAGGCAGCTACTGTAGACACCAATCCATCAAACCAGAGAAGCATACGAATGCTCTCAAACATACAAATGCTGTAAACAGCCGAATAGGAAAAACCATACGAATAGGTTTACACTCCTAGCAGTTGACTGGAACAGCATACAATAAATCCCCCCTCCCCAAGAATGAGACAAGGCTCTGTGTTGAGGGTCAAAACAGGAACAGGCAAAGCTGTGGGTTTATTGTTCTTATGTACACATTAGTACCACCCACAGGGTTTTCAAAAACAACCAATAAACACGTACAACACTCGGACACTCCCACACAAAATCCTCCTCTCTGCCTGTGATACAATTACCTTACACAATGGGTTAATGTAATTATCACAGGCAGAGAAATACAGCCTTTCCACATTATTCATAACTTTAGAAGTATACATCACATTCACATAAAACTTACATTTTCATGCATACTGCAAATACAAACATACGTCAAAATTACACAAATTGGTCCAGTGGGTCAAAAGTTAGATCGAATGCCTTTGTGACCAAATGAAGCATGGCTTTTCTGCCCAAAACCAGTTCCACAGAGCCTTCTATCCTGGAAATAATTGGGAAGTAATCCAATTATCTCCAAGGACAGAGGCAAAACTCCATTGAACACATGGCAGCAAAAGACAATAAAATACATACAAATATATAACTGTGCAGCTATTGCATAAAACCGGTACATTCAACATATCCCCAGATAGCTTCGATCTGAGCGCACATTATTACTGAATGGCGCTCAGATCACATACATACAGTTCAATTGCCATGGAGCCAAAGTCTTTCGTTATATGAATGGGCTCCATGGTATAGCTATCTGGGGTATTACTGTTCAAATAGGGCAAGTACAGAATGACCCGGCTTTCATGTCTTTGCAGGGGAAAATCAAGCGTTTCAACATGGGGCCATAGTCTAAAGGCAGCAGGCGGGCAACCAGGCTCCTCCAATGCACAGTGGCGAGATTGGTCTTGTCACAAGGATAATCTAAATTAAGGGCTTAAAGTGCTCTCAATCTCTTTGCCGAGGTAATTGCCACCAAAAAATAATGTTTTGAAAGAGAGAATCCTGAGAGAGGTCTTATCTAGAGATTCCAAAGGAGGCTTGCATAGTGCTTTTAAAACTAGATTAAGATCCCATTATGGAAAGGTTTCCCGGATGGTTGGAACCAAACAAGACAAAGCCTTGAAAACCAGGCAGTTCGAATATTCGAAGCCAAACATCTAAACGGGAAAAAACTGATGGCAGAAATTTGGACCTTGAGTGTGGCAGGTCTAAATTCTTTCACAAAGACCATCTGTAGGAATGGATTTTCAGAATGGAGGCTGATAAAGTATTTCGCTTGATCTTAAAACACCAAAAACAAAATGTCTTCCATATTCTCGAATAAACCTTGGGTGTGGAATCTTTCTTAGCAGAAAGCCTTAATGGTTTCAAAGTGTGCTGGAGGGAAAGTGAGAACACACTTCCAACATATTCAGAGTGGACCTGCAAACAGTTGCTGCTGGGTCATATATCCCCCAAAAGGTTCTGGAAAACCAAAATCCCCCAAAAATAAAAAAAATAGAATTTTGGCCCCCGAATTCTGAAATTGTATCGTGCACGTGCAATGTCTGCCGTGTTTCCATGGTGCAAGCATCGTAACCTGTACATGCGTTTCCAAGCGTGCGTTCCACCGACTGGATCCTCTAGACGATTTTACCAGCCGGCCACTGGAACGAAGCAGAGTCACTTGAGCCTCAGCTCCCTCACCTTGCTTCAAAAAAAAAAAAAAAAAAATAATATATATATATATATACCCCCATATGTAAAACTTTTTAAAGTAGCGATCTTAATCCCAATCTAAATCCCTAATCCTAAACCTCAGCACAATCCTAACCCAAACCCTAATCCCATGTGTAATGCCAATCCTAACCCAAACCCTTCTCAATCCTAATTTTAGCAATAGTGTTATAAGGAATCCCCCTGCTGGTGTCAGCAGAGGTATTCCCTTGCTATATTCAGCAAAGGAATGCCCGTGCTGACCCAAATCCTAATCTGAACCATAATCCCAATACTAAAATAAATTATAAACCTAATCTTAAACGTGATAATAAACCGAATACGTATAAACCTTAATTGTATTACTTAATTTAATATTAATTCCAAAGGTTACCCTCTGCTAATATCAGTATTGATATTAGAAAAGGGGTTTTAAACTAAAACAGTGGTATGTTGTTGCAACCTGCTGGTTATTTTCAGTATTGCAGACTCCTATCTTTTACATTGAAGACATTATGCCCAGCACTGATCAGAATGACATTGGGGCATAAAGGGTGGCCCTCCAGGGTCTGATCCGACTCTGGGGAACTCCCAAGCACCAAATCACTTGAAAGAATGACTGTAGCCAACCCAACAGTTCAGTATTTCGAGCAGTTCAACACAAGCAGTCGGTGAAAATACAGAGATTGTTTTTGTATTAATAAAATCACTAAATTAGATCTAAATGTACATCCCATTAAGAAATGTTTGTTATCACTCATGTGGACGGCTTACTGCCTACCTATATGCTACTTAATACCTGAATACTCTGACTTATGTTAAACATGTCATTAACCAAGCAAGCATACAATTAAGCCATCAGTCTGTTTAAATCTAGCATGTTATACCAGAAAATGATGCTTACTAGCCTGCTATCTCCATGTTAAGATTATACTTGCACGTGTCATGTTTTTCTACTTTTGTCACACCTCTGAATATTTCACCCTGACATATGCATCTTACTATACAATCGTTTGCTTATACCGGTCATCAATATAAAATTGTGCTTGTCCATCTTGTGCCCCGCATGTTGAGCGTGGGAAATGTTGGAGGACTGCTCTTGGGGCACCTCTCACCTGCCTGTACTACACATATGCAGTGGAAGTGGAAGTTTCCAAAAGGTGGCCCCTGGTACATTTAGAAGAACCGAAAACCAACTTCGTCTTGGTCACCAGGGGAGGATTATGATAATCTTGTCTTCCTGTTTGTCCTGGAGGCCATAAGGTCTATTTCTGGACAACCGAAGCGGTCTGCAATAAGCTTGAAAATTCTGCACGAAAGGGACCAATCGGTTTGCTTTTAGTGATGACGGCTCAGGGCGTCTTGCTAGTACGTTGAATTTTCCTAAAATGTGAACCGCTGAGATTGATAGAAGGTGAACTTCCGACCATAGCATGATCTTTGAACACAGACTTTCCAACTTCGTTGATCTTGTACCTCCTTGTTTGTTCAAAAACGCCACTGTCGTTCAATTGTCTGAATGTTTCTGAATATGCTGGTCTTTTATCTGGAACTGAAACGCAAGGAGAGCCATCCACACGGCCTTCAATTCCTTGAAATTTGAGGAAGTTCTTGCATCCTTTTCTTGCCAACACCCCTGCTTCTTTAGGTCTCCCAAATGGGCCCCCCAGCCTAGTGCCGAGGCATCTGTAGTTAATATTTGGAATGAATGACCTGCTTGCAGGAAACGAGACTAGGTCCACCAATGAAGACTCCTCAACGTTAGATTGTTGAATTTCATAAGCCCGTCCAGGCCGTCTGTCTGTCGATTCCAGACTTGTAGAATGTTTCTCTGAAGAGGCCTCATTCTGGCTTTTGCCCAACCGACTGCAGGGATCAAAACTGTAAAAAGACCCAATAAACTCATTGCTTCTCGGACTGAAAAAACACCTTTTTTCCTGAGCCTTTGAATTGATTGTGCTATCTTTAGCTTCTTCTCTTCCGGCAGGAACATCTTCATAGAGATTGAGTCCAAGATTAGACCTAGGAACTGAATCCTTTGAACCGGCACTAATTCCGACTTGCTGAAATTTATTAGCCAACCATGCGTTTGAAGAGCTTGTAGAGCTGTACAAAGGTCTAATTTTAGTTGTTCTTTTGACTCTGCAATCAAAAGCCAGTCGTCCAAATAAGGGATGACAAAAATCCCTAAGCCTCTTAGGTATGCTGAGATGACTACTAGCAGCTTTGTGAACACCCTGGGTGCAGATGACAGGCCGAATGGCAGGGCCTTGAATTGGTAATGCCTGGTTACCGATTGGATGCACAAATCTTAGAAACCTTTTGCTGGATTCTGCTATGGGCACGTGAAGATAGGAGTCTTTTAAATCCAGGGACGTAAACCAATTTCTTGGTTGAATAAGAAGTGTAGCTGATTTTATTGTTTCCATCCGGAACTTCTTTTTTATAATACACTTGTTTACGGCTTTTAGGTCTAATATGGGTCTGAAAGAGCCATCTGGTTTTGGCACCAAAAATAGCCTTGAATATGTGCCTTGATGTCCTTCTCTTTGAGGAACTTCTTCCTTCTTGACACTTCTTGCATCAAAGCTCCCTCTGTTTCTTGAGAATGAACCTTGGAACATAAGAACATTTTCTTTGGGGTATTTGACAGTTCCAGAGCGTGCGCGCACTTTATTACTGAGAGAACCCAGCGACCTGATGTCGTCCTTTCCCAGTGATCTAGAAAGTGCATCAATCTTCCTCCCACTGGCCTGGCGTCACAACATTTTATTTCTCTTGTCTGTGAATCTTTCTTTCTATAATCGAAAACCCTCTTTTGTTGACCCCTATAGTTGTTCCTGCGAAAGGAACTTCTAAATGAGGGATGAGTCCCCATTTTACGGTTCCAAAACGGTTTCTTATGGGATTCAGGCAAGGCCTTCCTGCCTTCCTTCATTTGTTTTAACAGATCATCCAGTTTAGAGCCGAATAGTCTTCCAGATTCAAAGGGTAAGTCACATAAATAATTTTTTGATGCTGCGTCAGCTGACCAGTTTCTAAGCCAAAGTGCTCTTCTCGCTACTGTCGTAAGACCCAAATTCTTAGATAGTTTCAGACTTTCAGAAGAAGCATCTACCAAAAAATCTGCAGACATTTTGATATTTTTTAACAGCTTTACTGGATCTTCCTTTGATTCTCCTGTATAAGCCTTCTCTAGTTCTTCTAGCCAATGTTCTGAATCCAGGTTCGCATTGCGCATGTGCATAGCGCTCCGCGAACCCCCGGTGGAACGCAACGAAACCTGTACGTGCGTTCCACCGCCAGGACCTCCCAGCCGACGCACGCCTGCGTCCTTCGTCTGACCGGCACCTGGCGCGGATGAGACGGCATATAAACAAAGGCAGACCCCGCCGTCCGGCGTTTTAATTTATACTTACCAGTGAAAGGAAGCAGAGCCTCCCGAGCCTCAGCCCTTCTCACCTGCTTAGTTTGGAGAACAAACCTGCCTAACCTCCCCTGCCGAAGGCAGGCAAAGAACTGGGGTTGTTCAAGGTGAGAATGCATTTAAGGAAAGGATTCAATTAGGGGAGGGTTTTTAAAAAGTTGGAGAATTGCCTGCCTGTTTTTTCCCTCCAGATTAGAAATCCCATTCGTAAAGCACTGCCTCTAATCTGAAGGGAAAACAGACCCTGCTAGAAAAATACCGCATCCTTATGGGTAGGATCAGCATGACTGAAAATTTTTCATGTGTCCTTAAAGGACCACTATAGTGCCCCAAGGGTGCCCCCACCCTCAGGGTCTTCCTCCCGCCAGGCTCACCTTACTCCAGCGCCGGGCTCCCTCGGCGCTGGTGACTCTCCTCCTCCTTTAGATGTCATCGACTGAATGCGCATGCGCGGCAAGAGCAACGCGCGCAGTCAGTCCATAGGAAAGCATTCTCAATGCTTTCCTATGGACGCTGGCGTCTTCTCACTGAAAATCACAGTGAGAAGCGCGGAAGCGCCTCTAGCGGCCGTCAATTAGACAGGCACTAGAGGCTGGATTAACCCCTTAACGACGAGTGACGGACGAGGGAATGCGACCTCGTCCGTCACCCGTTAAAATTAACCCCAGATCGCCGCAATCGCGGCGATCGTGGGATTAATGGTGCTCCGGTCTGCCTCTGCATTAGAGGCAGACCGGGAGCACCGGATCCGGCTGCCCCAGTACATGTGCCCGCTCTGACAGCATGTCTGAGCGGGCACATGTGCTCTGTATACTCACCTCCGCCTCCCTGCACTTCCGGGTTCAGTGTGAAGTGCAGGGAGACGGATCAGTGTTGATCCTGCCCCCTGGTGACAAAAAAATAAAGTTTATTTCAAATCCCACCCCCCTTTACCCATTTTAATAAAAAATTAACCCCTTCCCTGCCAATTGATCACTGACTACAGTGATCAATTGGCAGGGATTACATTTTACTATGACCTGATTTTTTTTTTTTTTTTAAACCCCTGAGGGTTAATTATTATTTGTTTTAACCCTCAGGGGTTAAATTTATTTTATTAATTAATTTAAATATTTTAAAATTATAAATTTAGCTAGCTGGGGAGGGTGGAAGTTAGTGGGGAATTGGGGGATTTAGTATTAGGCTAACTAGGGGTTAACGTTAAAAAAAAAAAAAGTTTAAAAATAAGCTTTAAGCACTAAGACATACTATAAACCAACATTCCAAAATGATGGAATTTATGTTAAGTGATTCATCAAGACTAGAGAATATAATTGGATTGTTATTCCTATAAAAAGTTTAAACTAGACTACTAAGTGTCCCTAAGAAACAGAAGAAAAAAAATAATAAATAGCACTATGTGTCAATAAACCGAAAAAATAAGCTTTAAAAAGTTAAAAAAAGTTTTAATAACGTTTAAGTAAAAAATTAAAAAAAATAAACCCTTTACCCAGTCCAAATAAAAATTAACCCCTTCCCTGCCAGTCGATCACTGCCTACAGTGATCAAAATACAGATCCCAGTATTATACTGTGATTTAATTTTTTTTTAACCCCTGACGATTAACATTTATTTTTTAACCCTCAGGAGTTAAATTTATTTAATTAACTAATTTAAATATTGTATAATTAAATATTTTGCTAGCTGGGGTGGGTGGGAGTTATGGGAAAATGGGGAATTTACTGTTAGTGCTGCTTACTGCTAGTTAGGGGTTAATGTAAAAAAAAAAGCTTAGAAAAAAGTTAAATCTGTAAAAAAAGTTTTACGAAAGTTTAGGAAACTTTAAAAAAATTAATAAGCAAAACAAAAGTAAAAAATAGTTTTAAAAAGTAAAAAAATACATTTAATAACGCTCATTACCACTACACCTGGTACAAGCTAGCGGAAAAATGATCCCACGCTAAGGTTCAAAATATGCCTTTTGAAATACCCTGGGATGTCTTCTTTAAGAAATGGTAGGCCTTTGTGGGGTAGTTTGAATTTAAAACCTGCGAAGATGCTTGGAAATTGCACTTAGGCCCGGCGTCAAAATTCAAAGTTCGCTAAAAACTGATATGGCTTGGTCTCCTATATGGCACTGTAGCTTTACGAAATAGTGCCATAGACATACAATGGGGGTGTCCTTTTACTCAGAAGCATAATTTGGGGGGTTTGAACTTAGTGGCACATATGAAATATACAAAATGCCCAGCAAAAATGCAATCTGTATGTAAAAAAATGCCCAAAATTATTTTTTACCACATACTTTGGCATGTAATGGTAAAAAAATGGGGGCATGTTAAGGCACAATATGCACCTTATGAGATACCCTGGAGTGTCTACTTTTACAAATGGTAGGCCTTTGTGGGTTTTTTTTTGAACAGTCAAACTCTTATAATACCCCAAATGGAAGCATAGGCTCATTAAATCCGTCTCTCAAAATTCTACTGTGAATACTGAAAAGGACAGGTCTCCTATATGGCACTGTAGCTTCACGAAATAGTGCCAAAGACATACAATGGGGGTACCGTTGTACTCAGCAGAAGTAACTGAACACATAATAAAACTTTGTACAGGAATAGCACACACCAACCAAAATACACATGAGAAGTTGTTTGTTATAAGTTTGTGTGCGAAACCCCCCCAAAAAACACAATTTTACTCCAATATTTAGCAGAGGTTTGCGGTAAAATGGCTACGTAGAAAGTGTCAAAACAACCTTAGGTAAATAACATGTGGTGTCTACTTTATATAAATATATACTTTTGTGTGGCAATTTTGTTTTCTTTTATGGCTATAAAGCTTACAAGACAAACATACCAAATTCTAAAATCACTCCACATTAAAAAAGTTTATTTTACTCCTTGTGCTTTGTGACCTGTAACTACCAAAAAAACCTGAAAATCCCAGACACCTTATATATTCTGTAAATCAGAACAACTAAATGAATTTATTTTTAATTACTTTCCTTAACCTGCACTAATTAGGCACACATTATTGTTGCAAAAACTGTAAAAAAAAAAAAAATCAAAATTTTTAATTTTTTTTGCATTTTTCTGTATTTTTTATAATAAATAAGCATATATATCTATATTTATGTTACATCAAATGAAAGCCCTTTCTGTCCTTTAAAAAACGGTATATAATATGCGTCAGTGAAATAAATTAATTAGTCAAATGCAAATTGCAGTTGAACGCAAACAGCAAAAAATGCCGTTGTCATAAAGTGAAAGACAAGCTTCCGAAGCTCTGTCCTTAAGGGGTTAACCGATATGTAAACATAGTTTCTCTGAAACTGCTATGTTTACAGCTGCAGGGTTAACCCTAGATGGACCTGACACCCAGACCACTTCATTGAGCTGAAGTGGTCTGGGTGCTTATAGTGGTCCTTTAAGGGGTTAAGAATGGAGCCAATTGTACAAGTTCTGCTCAAAACAAAACCTCTTTCATATAAAGTACACCCACACATATATCATTTTGTTCATGAGAACATTGTTGATGATGTTCATTTCACATTAAATATTTATATATGAAACAATTTTATATGAATAAAATCTAAAAAACAAAAGTGAGAAATGTCAAAATGGTTATTTTTCAGGTTTTGCGTGGCATTTTAACTGTAAATGTCATAATACGGTTAGCTTTTACTGCAATAGAACCGATGTGTTCAGCGATGTCTCAGGAGTACAACAGTAACCCCCAAGTACAGGTTTTATGGGGTTTTGTAAAGTTACAGGGTTACGTATAGGACTGGCCCATTTACTTTCTTACACATTAAAATGATTTAATTAACCCCTTAAAAACACAGCTTCAGAAGCTGGACTTCTCCTTAAGGACACATTATATAATTTTGGAGTTTAAATGCAGGGGTGTGTATGTATGTTGTGCCCCAGATGACAGCCCATTTGGTTCCGGCTCACTGCAGGTCTTGTCCAGTATTTCATTTTAAACAATTAAAGTATCTTGGCATGGAGAGAATTCTCCCAAATTGGAGGGTGGAGATCTAATTAAAAGGTTATTAAAATGTGACGTACTGGATTGATAGACTGCAGATGTTGGAGCCGAGGGGGTTAAATGTAGACATCGACTTGGTTTGTTTCTTATAGGAGGGCTTGCCTATTGGTTTCCTTAGTGTTTTTATTTTATCAATTTTTATATGGAAGATATTTTTGTAATCAATGTGTACACTTTTTTCTGTATAATTTAAAATAGATTTCCGGTATATGGAATTGTACAAAAATGTATATGATTTCTTCTGTCCATTAGTTTTATATCTATGTACTTTAGACACATTTCATTATAGTGCACTTTATATTAATGGCACTTTCAAAGACACTGATATAAGACTCAATGTAGTGTGTAAATACAGATTGAATAAGGCAAGTACTGTGCACTTTGAATATTACTTTTCTTTCATTTAACACAAATATAGTATCTTAAGTAATATCTGTATTTAATGACAATCTTTTAGCATAGTTTATTCCTTGAGATAGTGAATACCCCTCAAGTTACGGACTGTGGGACTTTAGAAGAACACTATGGACGTCAATAAGACGCATGTGTACTGCTCTGGTGGAACGCAAGAGAAAATGACATTCCTGGAACGCATGAAAGTGGGGTATAGAACACTTACATCATAGACGCGGCAAACAGACATTGCCTTTAAATACATGCAGCTGGCTTTAAGGAATCATGCGTCCAGGACACCCGAATATCGAAAAGCGAGTCACTGGACAGGCTGGGATGCCACCAGTGAACTTCAGGTTTGGTTTCTACGAAACAGGAACTTTTTTTGGGGGGGGAGGGGATCAGGCAGCATTTTTCATTGTGTTTGATTATATGTTTTATAAAGGAAGGTCCCTGAGGAAGCTCTAAATTAGAACAAAACACTTAGGACCGGACATGTTTTGGCAACACTTTATCTTTTGTATTTGTTTGAAATAAATGCTTTTACATTTATCATGATTCCTCTCTTCTTCTGGGTCCTGGATCCAATTAAGAACACGAGGAAAGAGGTTCGTAATCCCTCCCCAATGACATTGGGGGAGGCACCCTCAATGCGATTTCATTCTCAATATTTTTAGAGTGCAATCTGACAGGTTGTCTATCCTTTATTTTAAACATCACACAATGTATTTTAATTTTAAACTTTTAGATTGTACAGCTGCATCCCTCTATTTTCCATACTTTGTTTCATGTGATATCCATCCGGGAAGGATTCCGGTTTTGAGCCTACTTTGTCTGTGGGTTGTTGTCGCAGACTACCTCTACGATATTATGCATTCCGTGGACTGGACTTGGGAGGATATTTTCTGTATTTTCAATATTCATCAATCTTTTCAAGTCTCTTTGGCTTTCATTACACAGTTAAAAATTCAAGCTATACAACACATGAATCGCGTAGTGGCCACACTGAAGGCCTGACAGACGCCGGAATATCTGCGTTTGCGGTATCCCAGAGATGGTGGGAGGCGATGCACTACTGCCTTTCGTCCAAGAGATTATCATCTCTATGGTAAGTAAGGGGTTCTCTAACTCCCCCGCAGATAATGGTGTTCGTAGATGCTTGTCACACTCGCATTTACAGCCTGAGATAGGCAGGATTGTGTCATGTTCAGGTGCAAATTTCAGGGTAACGATACTTGTAAGTCTACGATTACCTGCCGCTCCATCCTCTTGTTTGTTGAAGAATTTGTTTTCGTTTTCTCTTTCATACAATGGTTTCCTTTTGTTTTTCATGGTATACATTGCTGGTAGTGTTTTAGTTGGATGGTTACGTTAATCTAATTTGCTTAAATACATAGATTAGATTTTACCGTATGGTGTTATATGGTTATGCTTACATACAGTCACTTCAGATGCCCATCACTTGTTTCCTTTCAGTGAGTTTTGTCTCCTCTATGTGTGGACACCGATTCTTTCTTTCTGGATTCTCCAGGTATTGGTTTTATATTGCAGTTATTGTTACACCTTTGTTTCTGACATTCTATTCAGCACAAAAAAAAATGTCAGGCCCTTGTATCTCCTGCTGATCTTTGTTTTGAGTGGGTGTTTGTTTTAGGGTAAGATCGTTTGCTGCTGGAGTTTAGTAAAGAGAATTTAATGCCTCGTCATTACAGGTACACTAGTGTATAAATTGTAGATTATGCCAACGTATTTTTATTGTAGGTTTATGTGCTAGATATGCATCCCTTGTTTCAAATAACTTTTATGAGAATATTTTTCTCAACATAAAGTGCTTTGTTGTGAAGGGGTTAGTTCTATACACAACAAGTGCTAATTACATTTTATAATACACTTGTACATAATACTATACAGTACATGCAGATACAGTATGCAGATTAATACTATAACTCACATGCACTCAGGTTTTTTGGATTTTTTGCTAGTCTCGAACCCTAGGCACCCTTTATCAGTAGCACCCCATCACTGGCACCTTGGTTATATTCACAATACCAGAGTGAGTGATGTACGTGCTCCAAACTAGGTCAGCGGCGATTTGTAGAATGGTTATGTCTCTCAACCATCACTCACCCACATCTGGCGTATAACATGTGTTTGTTCTTTTAGCGACGTCTTCCAGGGTCGGTAATGTAACGTCAGCTTCTTCAGAGTCGGAGTCCTGCAGAACCTGCGGAAGAACTGACAACATTGCACAAATTAGACTTTAGTGCGTGGAGAAATGATACACAGTGAACAAAGTTTATCAGTTTTGCAGGTGCTCCAGACACCACGTCTTATCCATTACTGGGTCTAGGGACGGCAACGCAGCCAGCTTGGTGGGTCTAGGGACGGCAACGCAGCCAGCTTGGTGGGTCTAGGGACGGCAACGCAGCCAGCTTGGTGGGTCTAGGGACGGCAACGCAGCCAGCTTGGTGGGTCTAGGGACATCTGTGCTGACATGGTGACAGGAACATCGCTGGCTTGGTGGGCTTAAGGATATATGTGCGGTTATGGTGACAGAAACACCACAAGCTTGTAAGTGACTGGGTAGATGTAACTAAATGGAGGCTGGTAAGAGAAATACAATGGGTTTCTTGGTTACTGTTAACAAGCTAGTTGAGAGGTTGACTAAAGATAATCCATGGGAGTTTCAAACCTATTAAATCCAACTGCACAAAAAGTGCCTGGGGCAAATGCACGCCCATAGAACACTCTTAGCTCACTGCTGTATGAATGCAAAGCGCACAGTCCCATCTCACGCTGCAGTCACCTCCAAGCACCTCCAGGAACATTATCGACTCATATTGTGCAACCTGATCAACTCCAGATACAGAAGCCAACCGGGTAATAGGCTAGTGGGACGATCAAGGCCAGGACAACACTGGAATTGTAGACAAGCATGTTCACAAACCTAGACAGCTCTGAACCAGCAAAGACAATGTTTGGTGCCTCACTACTGTGGTTTTGTTAGCAGCATTCTACCGTATCTCCACAGAGGGAAAGGTGTGAGGCTGCAGCCCACAACCGCAGTTCCCGGATCCCTTGCTAGCCCGCATATGCTGCTGGGTCAATGGATATCTGTACCAAAAAAAAATGACAGGCAGCATTCTGTCTCATCACAGCATTTGCGGAGATCGCAACCACATAATGAACCGCTCCTGATAGTGGCTGGATATCATATGGAGGAATGGATCCTGTGGTAGTGGGTACTGGACCTGCATGGAATGTTTTACATCCATGTGAAGGAAGGCTCAGTACAGTGTCACACTAAAGAGTGCAGGAATGGGAGAAAATAAATCCTCTCTCCCTCACATCCCCCCCCCCCCCCTCCCCCACATGTCAAGGTCTCGTTTTTTGTTTCACTGCCTATCCAAATAAAGCTACCTCAGTTGGTAGAAAGATTACAGATCACAGACTGAGCTCCCCAAGTAGCATTAGCTCCCTGCATGCTTTAACTGTATCAAATTGCTAAACACGTTATGTTTGACATTGGCAGTCAAACCATTATCAACGGGTTACTTTCTTAGCTGGGGTCCGCTCCTGCCCCCACTGCAGCCTCCTGTCAGCCAGAATATCTCAGCTCTGAGCCAAGATCAGCAGTGCAGTCCTTTGCTCATTTGTTGAGAGAGATAGATGACACTCTCGGCCAATGAGCTGGTCTTTCAGGGCTTAACTCCGGAAAAACACGCATCTAAATGGAACACCTTGCTCTCCTGAAACCAGAGAAAAGGCGGAAGCGGTTTGTGGCAGATCCCATTTTAAAAATGGTTTGATTACTTACTTTGGAAACATGCCAGAACACTCCTGGCATCATAACCACTACAGCATGCTATGGTAATTATGGTGCCAGGAGTCTTCCAGACAAACACATTAACCAGCTGGAAGACACTCCGTACTGAAACTACAATGTACTACTTTGAGACAGCAAAAGTAAATAAATAGACAGACATAAAAAGTCAGAAAATAAGCTTAACAAAAAAAAAAAAAAAAAAAAAACACCATCAGAAACACAAAATGTACTGAATACATTCCACGCCTTCTCTTGTAAATGATGTCTTTACCCCTCCATTTCTCTAGATTTTCTCTTGGTTACAAGACCGTACATCCCCCCCCCCCCCCCCCCCCCCCCCTCTCGTATGGAAAACATTTTTTTTTTTTTTTTTTTTAAATGTATCGAGAATCCCACAGGTCTCTTGTACACAACTCTCACACAATGATTTATTTTAGGTTATTGTAATAAGTAACGCCACACGTCTCCTAAGCAATTCAAGGTGTATAAAGAAATATCTATACTCCCTAGTTACATTTAGAAATAAACATTGTTCATATAATATCAATGGAAATTTAAGCAAGTCAAGGCAGGGCAGTTTCAGTAGGATTCACCACATCTCTCATCCCAGAATTTACCTGTGCCGGGACATTGTGACGACCAGTGCCCCATTTTTCCGCAGCGGAAACAAGTGTCCTCACTGTGGTTAAAGTGGCGCCCTCCTCCTCCAAACTGCTCGCCCTTCTTTTGCCATTTCTGTTTCCACATCTGTACATTAAAAAATAAAAAAATAAAAAGAGAAATAGTTGGTGACATTCCAGTATTGTCAGACAGGTTGTGTAACAGAATTGCAGACAATGTTACTGGCTGCGTCATACAGACTGGATCACTTCACAACATTAGCAGCGATTGCGCCTTTATTTCACCCTTCAATGTTTCATCCTGTGACTGTATTTGTCAAGCCCGGCTCCAACATCACACAAGTGAGCTAATGAGCAGTGTAGCATATGATGCAAATACATAATAGAGAAATTATGTTTAAATCCCCTTTTGCCATCTTTTCAGTTCACTTTGGCCTAGAACTTACACCTGGTTCTATGGATTATTTCTGCTGTAAAGCACGTTGTTAAAGTACCTGCTTTCTCAGACGGCTCCCATTCAACGCATAACCTTTCACATGGGATTTTCTCTTCAGATTGATGCGGACAAAGTTCCCTGCGGTTCCTTGGTTTGGTCCGCTGTAAAGTGATAAAAAGAAATGATTATACTGGCAATAAGTGAACGGGGTCTGGAGTAAATCGATAAATAACAATACTTTTATATGCTGCAATTGACTGGCAAACTTACCGGTTCTTCCTTGCAATTGGAACCATCCTTTTTTGGTCCTCCTCCTCCACATCTCCCAAGATATTCTCAGATACTTCCATTTTCAAGTCTCTTTTGGAGGTGGTTTTACACAAGACTTCTTCACATGGCTCCATTGAATGGGCTCTATTTTTTTTATCCATCGTGGTCAATAGGGATGTTTTTTTAGTCTCTGAAATTGGCTTTGTTTTGCGCTTTTTCTTGCAGTTATCTGGGCTCAATTCCCCAGTGCCCAGCTCAGTTGCCATCTTTCTCTTCCTCTTTCCCTTGATGCTAGGCTCCACCTTCTTAACCTCCTGGTGGGTTTTCCTACATTCTAAAGAGGGCATCTCTTGCTTCTTCTCCCAAATGTGGCTCAAACTCTCATCGCCTGCCTTATTACCCTCACATAAGTCTCCCACTTTAGAGATCTCGCTGACCATCTGTCTGTTAGTACCACAAATCTTTGCAGTCATAGCATCAATTTCGCTCATGCGTGTTTCTCCACTTTGTGGGCCATCCTCAGAGGCCGGAATACTTGTTCTTACTCCCAATTTACGCTCTCTGGGTTCTGGTACTGTCCCGTGTCCAATAGCTTTGTCCTCACAGGGCAATAAACTATGTTGGGAGTTGTCCTCATTTTGAAAACACCATAAGTTTTCCTTACACATGGACTCTCCATTCTTTTCACTCTTGTTTCTTGGGACCAGGCACTGAAGGGGAGATATTGTGCTCTCTGAAGAAGATGTTTGTTCTGTCTTTATATTGGAGGAACCAGATTGTTCCTGTTGCATATATGAAGATATTAACTCTGTTGTTGAGCTGCTCTTCACTTCATGCAGCTCTGATTTCCTGTCCGCTCCTCCCATGATGACAAACTGTTCTTCCACTGTTCTCGCTTTCCCTTCCTTATGGAGCGCACATCTCTGGAGCCAGTCTGGATTAAGGGAGGCCAAGCGTTGCCCAACCATAGTTTGAAGGTGATTAAATTTCTTAGCATTTTGATTATGAGGAGTGGCAGATAAACTCTGATTATTATTAAGCAGCCTTTGTGTGACTGAAACGTGGTCTATGTTGGTGTCTGGAGGAAGCTCTATGGTAGATTTTGGTGCATTTAGCAGCAAGCTTGGTTTAGTTTGCTTCTTTGCTCCACATTCTCCAGGATCTATGGAAGATTGTGTACATGGTGTAAAAGACTTTCTCATAGAAAGTGGCCGTTCCTGGAAAAGTCAGAGAAAGAATATGAGGGAAAAAAAAAAAAAAAAAGAGACCAGGAGCTAGGCACATGGAAAGAAATGAAAGGACGTAAATGCAGAGTGGAAAATAAATGTCCTACTAAGAACAGCTTGTTCTGCTGACAAATATATTTACACATTTAGTGTTAGATACTGTGAAAGTATAAGGACACTTTGTTAACTACATCTAAACAGAATATAAATGACATTATGTTTAACTCCCCTTGCATACTACAAGGGTTTAGAATTTACCTTTAAAGATCCTCCTAACTTGGCTTTTAGCTTCATCCCAAAATACTGGGCAGAGGCCTTCAGAGAGTCACGTTCGTTTAAGGTCAACTTTGGAGTACTCTTAGGGGTTGTACAGGAACGATTCAAGTGGTTCCCCCAGGAGCTGGGCACCTGAAATACATTGAAAAGTTACATTTCAAAAGGGTGCATGCAAAATGGACAATGGGAGCCATGTCTATTAAACAGAGATAGGTCCCCCCCCCCTTATTAGTATTTAGGGCCCCCACCCACCGCTCAGGGGTGGGGGCCAGGGGGGAGGCAATTAGCTCCCCCCCCCCCCCATTATTTAACTTTAGGGCCCCCACCCGCTGCTCAGGGGTGAGGGCAATAGGACCTTCTTTTTACTTAAATTAGAATAAGGGAGGAACCCCACAGGCTGCTCACTGTTTAATAGACATGCCCCTACTCGTGGTATAGCGAGTAAGGGCAAAATTTATTAATACCAAGTAATTTTTACTTAGTATTAGTAAATTTCGCTGAACGACCAATTTAGGTCTTTCAGCATTTTGGTAGATAGCTCCCTGATACCGTGGGAAATAGGGAGTTATCTACTAAGCGGCTGCAAGAAAAGTCCCGAGGTTCCGAATTGTGGCAGTCCCGAATTTCGGAATGCCGAACCGAAATTTTTCCCCATTGACATGGGAGTTGTAATTTTCCAGATGTTTTAGAGCTACAACTCCCATGATGCTTTCAATGCCTTCAGAATGGCAAAGCATTATGGAAACTGTAGCTTTAAAACATCTGGGGCACACCTGCTCTAAATATATTGTATTTCCTGCAAAAAGCGGTTGCTAATTTGTATCTACAATCCGCAGCGCTCGCTTTTATTTTTAAAGAAGATTTTGCATCCCCTACTGCAGGCAATCTTCAGCACTCCGAATATTGTGCTCTACATCTCCCACAATGCTTTGCCAGCATTACATAGAATGTGAGGGCAGATAAGAACCATCCGGCCCATCTAGTCTGCCCAGTTTTCTAAATACTTTCATTAGTCCCTGGCCTTATCTTATAGTTAGGATAGCCTTATGCCTATCCCACGCATGCTTAAACTCCTTTACTGTGTTAACCTCTTCCACTTCAGCTGGAAGGCTATTCCATGCATCCACTACCCTCTCAGTAATGTAATGCTTCCTGATATTAGTTTTAAACCTTTGTCCCTCTAATTTAAGACTGTCCTCTGGTTGTGGTAGTTTTTCTTCTTTTAAATATAGTCTCCTCCTTTACTGTGTTGATTCCCTTTATGTATTTAAATGTTTCTATCATATCCCCCCTGTCTCGTCTTTCCTCCAAGCTATACATGTTAAGATCCTTTAACCTTTCCTGGTAAGTTTTATCCTGCAATCCATGAACCAGTTTAGTAGCCCTTCTCTGCACTCTCTCTAAGGTATCAATATCCTTCTGGAGATAGGGTCTCCAGTACTGTGTACAGTACTCCAAGTGAGGTCTCACCAGTGTTCTGTACAATGGCATGAGCACTTCCCTCTTTCTACTGCTAATAACTCTCCATATACAACCAAGCATTCTGCTAGCATTTCCTGCTGCTCTATTACATTGTCTGCCTTCCTTTAAGTCCTCAGAAATAATCACCCCTAAATCCCTTTCCTCAGATGTTGAGGTTAGGACTCGATCAAATATTCTGTACTCTGCCCTTGGGTTTTTACGTCCAAGATGCATTATCTTGCACTTATCCACATTAAATGCCAGTTGCCACAACTCTGTCCATTTCTCTCGTTTACCTAAATCATTTGCCATTTGGCTTATCCCTGCTGGAACTGTGATGGAAGGCTGTGTGTAGGATCTGAAATGCCCTTTTTATATTCTCCATCTTAAATACCCAAACCAAGTGCTTTGAAAATCAATGTTTTGTATACCGTGTTTAAAGATATATTTTTCTATGCTTTAAGATGACCGATGGCTATGGAATTTGCTGAGCTCAACAGAATGACGATACCTCCCCCAGAGACAAACACCCTTATCATAAAGAATAAGCCATGTGTCAACAAGGGAAGAAATGAGAAGACACATAGCAACTAAAAGTATCCAATGAAAAGCTTACAACACAATCCAACAAAATGTTTACAGCTTAGGTTATACAATGTATATGTGCTGAATGTGACAATTTATGGCTATAAAAGCCACGTCCAGACTGCCAGTAAAACAGAAGGATTTTCCTACTGAACTTTTACGTGTCAGTGTGATTATTTCTCTCCTCATGCATGAGCTATACCTTGAACATATTGATTAGGACTGACAATATACAACAGAGGGCAAAATAATCTATTTCAGCTTGGTGCCTAACGTGGGGCCGTAGCCTGTGTTGGTCGATGCCGAACAAGAGAGGAGCGGGACAAGCTGCAAAGGACAGAATAGGAGACTGATCACCTCCGTGACACGGTAAGAATAACCCCCTTTGTGTCTTGTTCAGCCGTTGTCTGTCCTTTGCAAGTAAGTCCACGACTCCCAAGGTCGGCTCCGGCGGACACCAAAGACAGGTATATCTTGGCTACGGTCCAGTTATTTACAGAACCCATTACCTGCCTGTTGTATGTTGTCACTATGTTAGGTTAAATCAGGACAGTGTTTTGTCTCTTACTCCCTATGTGAGAACTTTTCCAGATACTTATAGATATTTCCGAAACAAATAAAACAGGCGGTTTTATAGTGAGTACTTCATAACAGAGGGGAAGGAGTCCACAAGTGCGTGAGTGCAGGGACAAATTATACAAGGTGAGGAGCCCATAAGTGTGTCTGTGCAGGGGCAGGTCTCCCCTTTGGACCCCGGGATTGAAGTTACAAGAGATATAAGTCTGGGTGTTAACATTCTTAAGAATCAGTTTTTACTGAAGGGAACAAGGAGAAATCACCTACCTGTTTATTGATTTCAGTGTATCTGTTTCTGTTTCTGTTTTAGGTCTTATCGATAAGAGGAGAGAGTGGTCATACTCCCCTCGAACCGTATGTAGATCTATACTCAGTTGAGTCTATAGATCTGGTGACCGGTCTACGTTTTGGGAAGACGCAAGGGGTCACCCGTGGCAGTCGAGCACGGTAGACGTTCTGTTTGTTTCTCGGCTCTATAGTGCTCTCTTTTTCTCTTGTCTGTGACAATGGGTCAAAAATGTTCAATCCCTGCCGGGGGCAGCCTAGCAGTAGACATTGTAATGCAGAGGGAGGGCAAAAAAGGCGGTAAAGTCTGCAGGAAACATTGCTAAGATGTGTGGGATAGATATAAGGACGGGGGGGAAGGTTACAACCAGAAGAATGGCGATTACTACTCAGAGAAACGGGACAAGTTTACAGACGAAAAGCTGTTAGATACAGCGGAAGCATGGTTTCGAGTTGCAAAACGTATCCTTAGTGAGGGATGGGCTGAACAAAAGATAGACTGTGGCAAACAATCCATTTATGTGTACTAAAAGCCTCCAAAAACTGTGAAACCCCCTCCCTACGATAATACCAATCCACAAACTAAATTATATCCGGTGTTGCAAACTGATGGGCGATATTACATGCCCGACCCCATCCCTTCCCCGACAGCCCCTCTTTCATATCCAAATACCACTCCCATTTCCCCACCCTTGCACCCCACCTCGGCCATCTTTCCTTCCATCAACCTACCTCCACCCTCTCTTCCTCCCCTCACCCCGACTATCCCCTCCCCTGTTCCTCCTCCTCCTCCTCCTCCTCCTCCTCCTCCTCCTACTTCCCCAACCCCTCTTCCCGCCACTACCCTGATGCCAGTTACCGTAGCTCCAGACTCCACCCCTGTGTTGCATCCTGTTCAACAAACCCCTCACATGCCCACCCTTTCCCCAGCCTGGTCCGACCAGGTTTCCGCCTCCACCCAGTCTGGGTCTTGGGACACGACACCAGTTCACAAAAATACGTGAACGGACATTCCCCTCCCATCCTTAACAACAATGAACCTCCACCACCCGTTCTCCCTCCCGTTCTCCCGTCCCCACCCACACAAGTCAAAGATGCTCCATTAATGTACGTGGCGTTCAGCCCACCCCAAGCCAGTACCTTAGTTAACTCGTTACCTGACCCTGAGCGCCAACCGATGCCTTTCTATAGGAGAATCGCACAGATACAAAAAACATACTCCGCAGCCTGGGGGGATTGGATTAGTTTGTGTGAAATAAAGGCTGGAGACTCTTACTGGCCAATTTTAGAAAGAGCTTTTAATACTGACCTCCTCAGTATTGACACTGACTATCACTCTGGGGTAGAGTTTTGCTACCAACTAAAAGCGTGGGCACAAGAAAAATTGGCTGATCAAGCTACTAGCATACAGGATACTAAACAGGATAAGACCGAGTCCGTAGAAAAATACTACGTACGGCTGTCCCAAGTTTTTAATGATTTAGGTTTCACCATCTACAATAAAGCACACAGCCAAATGTTGTCCGCCGCTTTTGTAGACGGACTCAGGGAAACCATAAAAAGAGGCCTCCTATTATCACGACCGGAATATAGGGTCCTGCCCCTTGATACTCTCTTATTAGTGGCAAAAGACGGCACAACTAAGCAAAAAAACTACCACACTCATGTATTCAGACACGACTACGGGATTCATAAACGCCCCTGGCCCCCCAGAGTGTCCTGATAACTACCCCTACGTGCCTTACCCACCTAGAGGACCACCCAAAGGACAGCGGCTGTGTTTTAATTGTCACAAACCCGGTCACTATCGCCGCCAATGCAGGGAACCTCGCAGACCCCGCGAGGAGAATTTCAACGCATACTCTCCCCCTCCCCCTAGTCAGGAGTACTAGGATACTGGCAAGCCTGTGTCGCCCTGCCCGGCTATGCACTTGTCTGCCCTCACATCCAAATGTGAGGGCCCCTTGTCAACTATAGTTTTACCCATAGCTGGGAAGCCAACTAAATTCCTGATCGACACAGGTGCAGCCAGAAGTGTAATCAGACAACAAGAATTACCAGACCCATCATACCTCTCCAATATAGACATCTCCTGTGTAGGTGTTGATGGTGCACCACGTTCCTGCCCTCTCTCAGTACCCTTACAAGTAGGTGCCTTCCCGGACCTCCTAGCCCGTTTTGTAGTCTCCGCCACTTGCCCTCTCAACCTTCTAGGTGCAGACATACTCTCCCGTTTACAGGCTACCATTACCTTAACTCCAGACGGACAGGTCCGACTCTCTTCCCAACTATCTCTGACTGATGCCTCTGCGCATTGCCTTTGCTGCTACATCTGGATACACTACCTTTAATCCCCGACACCTCTGCCCCTCCCCCTGAAGTTATAGACCTAGTGCCTCCACACCTCTGGTCCACGGGCCCAGATGACATTGGGAAACTGAAAGTCCCACCTGTGCTGGTTCAATTGATACCGGGTGCCTCCCTACCACGTCGCCCCCAATACCCTCTTAAGCCAGCTCAAGTTGATGCCCTTTCCAAACAAGTAGAAACCCTACTCCGGAACGGAGCCCTCATACCCTACGTGTCACCTTGTAATACACCGTTATTTCCTGTGAAAAATAAATGCCCCGGGTGAGCCTGTCAAATACTGTATGGTCCAGGACTTACGCGCTGTCAGTGAGGCCACTGTTCTAGACACCCCTATTGTCCCGAACGTGCATACCCTGCTATCCGGCATCCCTCCCTCAGCACAATATTTTACAGTTATTGACCTGGCCAACGCTTTCTTCAGCGTTCCCCTGGACCCATCCTGCCGTTACCTTTTTGCCTTCACACATGAGGGTCAGCAGTACACCTGGACAGTCATGCCTCAAGGAGCACAGAATTCCCCCAGTCAATTTGCGAAGGCCATGGCCTCAATCTTGATTCCATGGCAGAAGGAACATCCAGAGATTGTACTACTTCAATATGTGGATGACTTACTCCTATGTGCCGATTCCAAACCAGTGGCGGAGTCCACCTCCTTGAGCTTATTACGTTTTCTTGCTGACCAGGGTTGCAAAGCATCTAAACAGAAACTTCAATGGTGCAGCCCCATGGTTGTTTTCCTTGGACATTGCATTTCACATGGCGCCAGACACCTAACTCGCGACAGAGTGAAAGCAATATCGGCTATCAAGCCACCCACAGCACACAAGCCCCTCCACGCATTTTTGGGACTGATTTCCTACTGCAGGGCTTGGATCCCAGAAGTCTCTCTCCTGATGCAGCCCCTTTATGACGCCCTAAAGACGGAACCTTTCTTGCTCTCTGAGGAGGCCTTGTCCTGCTTTTACTCTCTTCAACAGGCTATTTCTTCAGCACCGGCACTCGGCCTCCCAGACTATGAGAAACCCTTCCAGTTGTTTGTGACGGAGAAACAAGGTCATGCCACTGGCGTGCTTACACAACAACATGGGTCCAGACAAAGACCTATCGGATACTACTCTTGTCAACTGGACACAGTAGCGAAAGGCAGCCCATCCTGCATGAGAGCTGTGTTTGCGGCACAGGCCCATATTGATAAAACATGTGATATTGTTCTGGGGCATGACCTTACTATCCTGGCTCCTCATGATATAGCCGCCATCATCAACCAAGTCCAACCCAAACACCTCACCACGGCACGTCACCTGCGTCTCCAATGTTCCATTCTGATACCCGATAACATCTCCCTGAAAAGATGCTACGTCCTCAATCCGTCTACCCTTCTACCATTTCCTGAGGGGGGATACCCCACATGGTACGGCCTGGACATCAACCCGCTATCTCCCAGCTTCACAGCATTGCTTGAGAAAATACCAAAAGAACAAGAGACTACCAGGCAAACAACGCCACACTGCACAATGTGGTATGACAACCCATGTGCCAGATCCTCAGTATGAAGAACAGTTCTTAAAGCTGGGAGAAATAAATATAGTGGTCAACCTGTACTATGACCAAATGGGAAACGCCGTGGCAACAGTCAAACTACCGCCCGAGGCTGAACCCTTTTACCGCCATTGGGAATCTACAATACCACACATATCCTTGACAAAGCCCAACTACGGAAAATGGAAAACTCTTGGACCTCTTGCAAACTTGTGGGACACCAAGAAAGAAGAATGGCTGGAGGACAGAAACATCACAAAGCACACACTAGATTGGGCAATGACCTGCCAATCCCAGGTACACAAGGGTCAAGAAATAACAGAACCCATGCCGGAGGACGAACCACCACACGATTGCATAGAGCAGATGACCCTTGAGACCACACACCTCCCCACCGTATATGAGGTTCCGCTGCAAAACCCAGACCTCACCCTATATGTGGATGGATCCCGATACGCGGATACCCAAGGAAAATTCCACACTGGTTTCACAGTCACCACTGCTGACCGAGTGCTTCAAGCATTACCACTCCCAGCACATAAGTCTGCTCAGGAGGCCGAGTTACATGCACTCACCATAGCATGTGAACTATCGGGAGGACAACGGGCCAACATATTTACAGACTCTCGCTACGCTCTAGGAGTGGCCCATGACTTTGGACGAATCTGGAAAACCAGAGGATTTCTCACCACCGCTGGCACTCCCATAAAAAATAGCGAAGCCATCAGAAAGCTCATTGACGCACTACTATTACCAAAGGAAGTGGCAATACTAAAAGTAAAAGCCCATGGCAAATTAACCTCAGAGGAAGCAAAAGGCAACCACCTAGCAGACCAAGCGGCCAAACAAGCTGCAGGACAACAGGAAATGGATAGAAGGATAGACATCATGGAACATCCTACACACGCCATGATGAATCTGCCCACCAATGAAGGCTTGCTAAAAAAGTTGCAAACAGATGCAGATCCCGAAGAAATTGAACAATGGAAGAAGAAAGGGGCCATACAAAAGGATGGTCTGTACCTCAACAGAGGAAGAATATGCTGTAACGGAACCGCTGGCACCCCGACCGGGTACCCTCCGCTGACGGATGCTCCTAGTGCTTTCCGAGGTCTCCAAGCACTCTGCCTGACACCATAACCACTACAGACCCCACGAACCGCCACAGCTTTGTTGGGGTCTCGCCGACTCCACCCACTCTGGACCCAAGACCAGGGTCCAGCTTCCAGTAGGTGGACCTCTCCGAATTCCAGAGAACAGGAACAGGAACAAGCTCTTAGCAGAGCTCAGCGATTATACCCTGGGGAGTATAGCGATTATAGCAATCCCCAGAGTGTAGTTCTCCAATCCCCCAAACATGAGCCGAAACTGCTAGCACACCCAGTCTGCTTTTATTTCCATCTTACACATAAGACCGCCCACAGGGGAGGGGTAAAATAGCCAATAGCATAACGGTTGCAACCCACAGGTTCCCTCCCCTCAGATAACCAGTTAACATAATTATTACAGCCAGGAAAACTACAGTTTTTATACATGTGCTATAACTTTAAAACCGTACATCCAATCTTTATAAAAATTACATATTTGAACTCAGCACACTTCAAACAAACACTTCCAAAAATCAGTCCCTCCAGTGGATCAAAAGTTAGCTGGAGGGCCCTTTATGACCGACCGCAAGCACATTTTCCTGCCCAAAACAGTTCCATAGATTTGGGCTGTGCGGTCGGTCAATTTCATGCGGGACTTAGTCTCTGGGGCTGAAAAACGAAGTGTAGGAGAAGGTAAGGGTCAGCGGTGTTCAGTAAAATGTGTAGCCGATTTCAGTTCCACAGAATCTTTAGCATACACCGCTGACCACGTTCGACTGAACAAAGATGGCCGCCGCCACGTGCAATTAACCTGCAGTAACCTCAAAGCCTGGGAGGTAAATTGCCTGCACACTTTAACTTCTGGGTGGTCCGCCTGTGTGGTACTTGGTTCAGTAAGCCCTATTTACTGAACCAAGTGGGGGAAAGCTAGGGGCAAGTTATTTTACAGGTCTGGGGACATAGTCTTAAAGGAGCATTGTTCAGCAAAGTCACAATATGTCCCCAGACGGTTCTTAAAGGGCCATACACACCCAATAAAAGTCCATACGTTTTCAGGGGCCATAGTCTTAAAGGGTATTGTTAAACAAAGTCTCAATATGTCCCCAGACAGTTCTTAAAGGGCCAGCAGCAGTACAATAAAATACCATTCACTGTGCTTAAAGGGCCAGCAGTCGCACAATAAAATACAATATGCCCAAATGTTGCACCTGAAGGGCCAAATCTCCCAGGGACCATAGTCAACAGGTAAGAGGCTGGCAATCAGGCTCCTCCAACGGCTGTGGGTAAAGGGCAGCTTGTCACCAATAAACCCAGTGACAAAAGGCATTTCGTCACATATGCTTACCTCGAGCATTATACCCAGCAGTCGTCCAGTGGGCACATGGAGCTTCCCACCGGTCAAAAACCTTGATGAATTCAGTAATAACCAAGTATTACGAGGCACCCGGCATCACTACTTTGACAAACAACTACTGTAGATCTTGTGTAATATGTGCCAAATGTAACCCAGGAAAGACCGAGAGTGTTCCCAGCAAACATTTGGCAAAACCACTCTACCCTCTTCAGCGTATCCAGATAGATCATATTCAAATGCCCAAGAGTGGCCGCTTTGAATATGCTTTAGTTATAGTAGACATGTTTTCAGGATGGCCAGAGGCCTACCCAGTGACTAACATGACTGCTAGAACCACAGCAAAACGACTACTGACTGAGATAGTTTGTAGGTATGGAGTCCCAGAGGTGATAGAGAGTGACCAAGGTCCAGCCTTCACGGCTACAGTGACAAAAGAAATATGGACAGCAATAGGGGTGACCCTTGCATTCCACACCCCATACCACCCCCAGAGCAGTGGGAAGGTAGAACGTATGAACGGCACTCTAAAAGCAAGGATGCTCAAAATGGCCCAAGAAACAAACCTACCATGGCCAGAGAGCCTCCCCATAGTTTTGTATAGTGTAAGGTATACTCTAAGGGGAAAAAAATGCCCTATCTCCATACGAAATTCTCTTTGGATCAGTGCCAAGGTTAGGGTGTTACTATCCCCAACAATTACAATTAAGTACAGATGCGTTGATGAATTATGTAATCGCATTGTCTCGACAATTAACCAAAATCCATGCACAAGTGTTTTCCTCCATTCCAGATCCTGAAGCCAACACAGGGTCTCACAGCCTGTGCCCTGGGGATTGGGTCCTGGTAAAGAAGTTCGTGCGGAAGCACTCTCTAGAACCCAGATTCGAGGAGCCATACCAGGTGTTGCTCACCACCTCGACATCTGTGAAATTGGCAGGAAAAAGCTGCTGGATACACGCCTCTCATTGCAAAAAGACACAAGCTCCGGCTGAGACAGTACAGCAGAGACCATGATCCACCTGATATATATCCTTTTTACAATAAAGTTAGCTATAACCCAACAAGTGACAATAACGAAAACAAATGATGAGGTTACGTTCTGGTATAATTCTTCAAATACACACGTAGCCACTTACACCTTTGATTATTGTAGCATCGTGAAATGCCCCAATATCTACGGGCAGTGTCACCTATACATGACACATGACGCCTCAAGGTCCACCTATATCTGTGTCACAGATAGTTATTGGGGAAAGAACTGTGACTACTGGGGGGCAGTAGGATGGAACACAGGCGCAGACTGGGGATACAGACCACAGAGTGCCTTGAATAGGAAAATCCCTGATAAGTAGAATGACATTACTTAAAACTGGTAAATGCCTAACCCCCCCCCCCCCCCCATGGAGGCCCAGGTCAGATGAAATACACCCCAACCATAGAAAATCCCATGCCTATGGACAAAGGCACATACATACTGTCCACCTGGCTAAGAGGGGGTACAAGAGGACCACAAGGTAGATTCCAACTTAAAGATATGCATAATTCAAGTGAGTGGGAGAATCTAATCTCTAAACGAACCTCTGTTCAGACCCCTGTTAATCCTCTAAAACCCCACATTCAAACCCTTGGGGACATGATGGCCATAGCAGATCCAACGTTTGAAGATACCATAGCGATAGAAACAGGATTTTCAGACACTAACATATGGTTAGAATGGATGAGATACAATGCTAATAAACACAACCAAACCAACTGCTATGTGTGTGGGGGAGCAAAGCCACACCTGGGCACTGTACCTCTCACTTTACCCCCCGATGTGGAGCTCTGCTTCTTAAGTTTGTACACCAACACAGACACAAATCAGAGCACATGTGAAGGTTGGAAGAAGGAGTATTCTATCTTGGTGAAGGTTACTAGACTAAATGAAGGTGTCACTATATACCCAGGCAACTATACATGTCATAGAGGCAATAGAACCAACAGTATGAAAGTGGGTAACTTTACTGATGGATATTGTGGGACATACTCTGCTGTGCCATACAGTGCAGTAAGGAATCAGACACAATCTCTGGGTGACATATATTGGTTATGTGGGGATATGAGGTTAAGGAATAAATTGCCTATAGACTGGGATGGAGAGTGCGCCTTGGCCAAGATTATTATGCCCTTACACATAATGAGTGTGAAAAACAAGCCCAACACACCTGAAGAGAGTGCTCGAAGTAAGAGGGAAATCAAAGGAAGTTTTGATCCCCATGTATACATAGATGCCATTGGTGTACCAAGGGGGGTCCCTAATGAGTTTAAAGCCCGGGGATCAGGTAGCAGCGGGCTTCGAGTCACTACTCCCCATTATTACTATTAACAAGAACGTTGATTGGATTAACTATATATATTACAACCAACAAAGATTTGTGAATTACACCAGAGATGCCCTCCAAGGGGTGGCAGAACAACTAGAAGCCACATCTCGGATGACCTTCCAAAATAGAATGGCACTAGATATGATCTTAGCTGAAAAGGGGGGGGGGGGGGTGTAAAATGCTCCCTGATACTAGTACCTGCTGCACGTTTACCCCCGACAACACAGGTCCAAACGGTAAAGTGACCCTAGCTATAGAGAAATTGAAGGACCTGTCAGAAGAGCTAAAAAAGAACTCTGGCTTTGACCACGGGTGGGATCAGTGGTTCAGTTGGCTGAGCGGTTGGGAAAAAACTTGCAGCGCAAATTGGCTCCATAATAGGCATAGTCCTAATTATAATAACGATTCTGGCCTGCTGCGTTGTCCCTTATATCACAGGATACATTCAGAAAATGACACAGGGGACATCCCCCGTCTTTTTGAATCAAGTCCCCGAACCATTTCAGGACTCAGGGCCTTACACACCACTCCGGTCATTAGTCCCTCACGATGTGACCAAGAACAGCTTGCTATGATGAGGGAAAGATACACCTGACTGCCCCTCCTGTAACATATTTGGGACGACCCGCGGGCAAGCCACGGGTCCAACCCCTATGGTATGTAAAAAGAGTTCCAGACAGGAAGGGCCAGGTGTTTTAGGACAGTGGAAAGATAAAATGGTCATTTCAAGGGGGGACTGTGATGGAAGGCTGTGTGTAGGATCTGAAATGCCCTTTTTATATTCTCCATCTTAAATACCCAAACCAAGTGCTTTGAAAATCAATGTTTTGTATACCGTGTTTAAAGATATATTTTTCTATGCTTTAAGATGACCGATGGCTATGGAATTTGCTGAGCTCAACAGAATGACGATACCTCCCCCAGAGACAAACACCCTTATCATAAAGAATAAGCCATGTGTCAACAAGGGAAGAAATGAAAAAGACACATAGCAACTAAAAGTATCCAATGAAAAGCTTACAACACAATCCAACAAAATGTTTACAGCTTAGGTTATACAATGTATATGTGCTGAATGTGACAATTTATGGCTATAAAAGCCACGTCCAGACTGCCAGTAAAACAGAAGGATTTTCCTACTGAACTTTTACGTGTCAGTGTGATTATTTCTCTCCTCATGCATGAGCTATACCTTGAACATATTGATTAGGACTGACAATATACAACAGAGGGCAAAATAATCCACTTCAGAACATCAACCCTGTTACATATCTTGGTATCATCTGCAAAAAGACACACCTTACCATCAAGACCTTCTGCAATATCACTAATAAAAATATTAAAGAGAATGGGTCCAAGTACAGATCCCTGAGGTACCCCACTGGTGACAAGCCCAAGCTTCGAATATACTCCATTGACTACAACCCTCTGTTGCCTGTCACTCAGCCACTGCCTTACCCATTCAACAATATTGGAATCCAAACTCAAAGATTGCAGTTTATTGATAAGCCTTCTATGTGCAACAGTGTCAAAAGCCTTACTGAAATCTAGGTAAGCAATGTCTACTGCACCACCCTGATCTATAATTTTAGTTACCCAATTGAAAAAAAAAAAATCAATAAGATTAGTTTGGCATGATCTCCTTGTAGTAAACCCATGTTGTCTCGGACCTTGAAATCCATGTCCTTTTAGATGTTCAACAATCCTATCCTTTAACATGGTTTCCATCACTTTCCCCACTACTGAAGTAAGGCTTACTGGTCTATAGTTGCCCGACTCCTCCCTACTGCCTTTCTTGTGAATGGGCACAACATTCGCTAACTTCCAATCTTCTGGGACTACTCCTGTTAACAATGATTGGTTAAATAAATCTGTTAATGGTTTTGCTAGTACACCACTAAGCTCTTTTAATAGCTTTGGGTGTATTCCATCAGGTCCCATTGACTTATTTGTCTTTACTTTTTGACAGTTGAAATAGAACCTCTTCCTCTGTAAACTCACATGTAACAAATTACTCATTTGTCCTTTTTGCTAACGGAGGCCCCTTTCCTTAATTTTCATCTTTAAATACTGAACAACTTTCCTACAAACCTTTCCTACAAAAAAAAAATAAAAAATTACATATCCTACAAAAACAAGGATACAGCTGGTAAAAGAAAATACATAGTATAATACAAATCAATATCAAATGATACTTTTACTGATAACACTCACAATGAGGTGAGAGTAGTATTGCCTTAAGGGTTCCTTCCCTGATGGAATTGGGGTGCTAGTACCTCCCTACCCTCTTTGGATATCTCCTTGCCGGAACCAAGATGCAACAGGAACCACAATCAGGAATCCAAGGAAGGCTAAGTAATTGCTTTATTGGCATTCAATGTAGCTTGTAAAAATAAATAAAATACACAAAATAATCAGTGGTAAAATTGGTCCAAAGATGGTCCTACATGTTTCATCCTCTGCCGGACTTCCTCAGGAACCCAACGGTATAGTGGTAAATCCGATGTATAGTAAAATAAAAAGTGGGAAGAAAGCATTGGACCAATTTTACCATTATCTATATTTTATTTATTTTTACAATCTACATTAAAAGTGTAGTTTGATATTGATTTGGACATATTACACTAGGGCTTGACAAATTTGCTTTAAATCTAGGAGCCAGATAAAGAGTTAGGAGCCAGATTTTCTTTAAAAACGTACAAAGCTTTATATTCAAAAAAAAAAAAAAAAAACATTCTTAAAGGGGGGGCGGAGCCAGCGAGCAACCCAAGCAGACGTGCGAGCATTGAGCTCCGGGAGAAATCCCCAAACAAACTAAGAAATCGGCGGTTTCGAGGAGCCCAAATACCACCAACACTGGTCGGAACACAATGGGACGTAAATCGAAGCAGCTCCATAAAGAAGCGATGCCGGCCTCTCACGATATCGGCAACTTACTCCGAGCTGCGCCGCGGCCTACCAAGATGGCGCCCGCGCGGGAAGCCTCTGATCACTCCTCGGTAGAAAGTATGGAGGAAGCTGATGAGGCAGCGACACGGAAAAGGAGCATGAGGAGAGAGGACAGTCCACCTCCAGAACAAATGCCGGCAAGCAAGGCAGACATCCTCCACCTGCTCAAGGAGCTGAAAGCTCAATCTGCAGCAGATGTGGCCCTAATCAGGGAAGATCTGGGCATTATGACAGCCCGCATACAGGCAGTGGAGGCGAATGAAGCTGTGACAACAACAAAAATTGAAACCCTGCAAAGGGAAATGGCCCAAATGAAAAGGACCAGCACTAATTTGGAAAATAAGGTGGCAGCACTAGAAGACGCCAAACGCCAGCGAAACCTCAGGATAAGAGGGATACCAGAAGCGGTGCAAGACCCTGAGATCACACACTACTTGCGAAGATTACTAGCCTCACTGCTACTACAGGCGAAAGCAAAGTCCATCCTGATGGAATTTCATTTTCGCATCCCTAAACCACCAAGAGCCCCAGCTGATGTCCCAAGGGACCTACTCATCGCTTTCAATCCCTCCGAGGCAAACTAATGGTTCAAGAAGCCGCCCGGGAAGCTAATACATTTGAATTTGAAGGTTCGGAGCTGTCATTCTATAACGACCTCTCCAGGGCAACGGTCATATGGCGACACTCCATGAAAGAAGTCACTCAAGCACTGAGATCCAAAGGGATACAATACAGATGGGGCCCAGGATGCAGGCTCTCCGTAAGCAATGGAGGCAAGAGAGTACACATCACCCAAGCAAATGACTCTGTAGCATTTCTACAAACCCTGGGGATAACCCGGGAAGCCACCTCAGGCACTGCCTCCGCAGCAAAGACACCAGCGTCCACATCCAAGATATGGGATGTCAGAAAAATCCAACCCTTCTTCCCGAGGACGAACGGCACCACAGGCACTCCTCAGCCGACCACCTGAATACAGCAAGTACCCTGTAATTTGGACTGCTTGTACTAGAGGACTACCCCCTAGGCTACCACCCTCAAACATTGATATAAGTCCGATTATATGCCTGATCCCATGTTGGTAACCCACCTCCAGCGAGCCCACCACCAAATAGACCATCCCAACCGCATTACCATGTATCTCCCAGATAGTTCATACCCCCCCCCCCCAAATGGAAGCTACCCCTAGCAAGCAAATGCTTAATCGTCTAACTATTACCATGCAACCACGAACTGTAAATATTAAGTATAATTCTTTATGTATATCACTGTAACTATGCTTTACTTACACAGCTGTGTTTATCTGTTCTGTGATTTTATATGCAAAAGTTGCATCAAAAAAGTAGCAAATATATACGACATGTTAACTGTACAAATGCTATGCTACAATAAAAAAATTTAAATAAAAAAAAAAAAAAAACATTCTTAAAGGGACACTATAGTCACCTGGACCACTACAGCTTGAAGTAGTGGTTCTGGTGTCTATAGCCTGTCACTGTAGGCTTTTCAGTGTAAAAACTACCTTTTCAAAGAAAAAGCAGTGTTTACATTGCTTCCTAGTGACAGTCACTCAAGATGCTTCCTGTGTCTGTGCTGCACAGTGTGCAGCACCTAAATTCAGCGTCTCCACGGTCTGCATGGAGGCACTGAACGTTTCCCATAGAGATGCACCGATTCAAAGCATCTATATGAGGATATGCTGATTGGTGCAGCATTTTGTAGCCAATCATATGGGAAAACATTGGATTGGCCGAGATCATCAAGCTTGATAATCTCAGCCATAGAGGCAGTACTGCGTGGGGGAAAAAAGGGGAGTTAAAAGACCATTCCCTTCCGAACGGAAGGGATCTGGTCACCTAAACACACACAGACACTCACCATGAGACACACAGACCAGCATTATTGACGGTTTAAATACCTCTGGCGACAAGCTGCGGGATTGTGCAGGTGTGCAGCATATTGTGGGATCATGGAGGCACGCGCGGCTGGCATATTATTGTCGGGCGGGGAGGGAGCTGTGATGTCCCTGCTCTGCTCCCTCGCGCGCCCCCTTAGTGAGGTCAGGTCACATTCCGGCACCTCAATAAGGGGCGCGCGAGGGAGCAGAGCAAGGACATCACAGCTCCCTCACTGCCCACCTATTTGAGCAGCCAGCCACCTGCCTCCATGATCCCCCAGCTTGCCGCCCGCCTCCACAATTCTCCATCCAGCCTCCAAAATCCCAGGCACAAAGGCAAATTCCTAGGTGCCATGGCCTTTTACCAGCTGTATCCCTGTTTTTGTAGGATATAGATTTCTGGCATAAGAGATGTTACCGTTTGAGGGGTACCAAAGTTGATTTAGAGATTTGTCTCACTTCATGTTTTTTGTGGGTAAAGGTTTTAGATACATTTACTCGCATTACGGTTGTATGAGGATTATGGGAAATGTAGTACACAATATCTGGACTGCAAAGGTTGCCTACCGCTGACCTAGTGGAAGACTTTTCTATTTTTAGTTACACACGTTATGAACCACCTAATGTTGATATTAAGGAGGAAGAATAACTGTTAAAGCAAATTGGGAAAGCTGCACATCTGGGTAACACAATTATTGGAGATTTGAATTACCAGGACATAAATTGGGACAGGAGGATTAGTAGTTCAGCCACGGGAACCAGGTTTTTGAACGTGTTAAATGACGACACCATGTCACAACTTGTACAAGCACCAACTAGAAAAAAAATGCTTGTCTGGATCTGGTTAGAACAATGTTGATCTTTTGACCAACATTCAAGTAAGGGAACACTTTGTAAGTCAGGATCAATTACACACACACACACACACACACACACACATATTTACAAATTCTGGCACTCTTCCCCCCAAAAAATCTCCCAGAAGAATTCAGACCAAGGTGCTTCTCTGTGCAAAATATAAAATCCAAAGAAATGAGAGCACTCACTGGATTTAGAAAACTGTATATTCAAATACTAGGCAAAAAAAAAAAATCAACGTTTTCGACCGTCAAGCGGTCTTTATCAAGATGCCAAATCAATGCAAAAATGGACAATATAGCATGTCTAAAGATAAACGTACCCTATCAGCGTGTAAAACCCCATTACTCCGACCTGCCCCCAGGACCAGCGCAAAAAAATCGCGTCCTAACGTGCATGATGACGTCATGTCATTTGATCGCAACCCTAATGGTTGCCTAGTTACGGCAACACAGTGTGACGTGAGGTCATGTGATCACAACTGATGTCAGTTGTGTCAGGGACCAGGAACCAGACAGAGACGTAACTAGATGCAAACACACCTTTATTAATAAATAACAAAATAAATAACAAAAGCAAAGTCCAGGAATCAAGCAGGCGGCAGTCACCAGAGCGGGTAGTCAGACAAGCCAGGATCAGGAGCACGGAGAGCAGCGGAGTCAGGAACCAGGAACAAACAGGAAACACAGGAACAAGGCCGGAGTCAGGAACCAGGAACAAACAGGAAACACAGGAACAAGGCCGGAGTCAGGAACCAGGAACAAACAGGAAACACAGGAACAAGGCCGGAGTCACGAACCAGGAACAAACAGGAAACACAGGAACAAGGCCGGAGTCAGGAACCAGGAGCAAACACGAAACACAGGAACAAGGCCGGAGTCAGGAACCAGGAGCAAACAGGAAACACAGGAACAAGGAGACTTCTGGGAAACAGGAAACCACGCAAGGGCAAGGAGGTTCTGGGCTTAGCTGCTTAAATAGGCAGAACTGATTAGCAGCAGGGTTGGTTACTACTCACAGGTGAGTAACCGTGGCAACAAGCAGAAGGAGCTCATAGTAATTGCAGCTGAAAACTCAATCACTGAAACAGAAAGGGTTGTAGGAAACTGCCAAGTACTGTGAAATATAGTGAAATATCAATCGGAGAAAGATAAAACCATGCATGGAGGATAATAGTGTTATTCAAATGCTGAATTAAATGCTATAATGTATGTTAAGAAATATGAAGACACATGAATAGCAAGTTTAGAATAGAGAGGAGATGGCTCATGAATGTGCAAAAATGTGTAGAAAATGTGTGAAAATAAAGAAAAAAAAAGGAAAAATTAAAAAAATTAAAAAAATGAGAAAAAATATATAAATAAAAAATATAAAATGAAAAAAGTGAATAAATAAAATAAAAACTAAATCAAGATAATGATCCTAATAAAAAAGCGTTGGAGACTTCCTTTTTCCCGGCAAGATGCTGTGCAGTAATGGAGTAGCCTTTTTTCTATCAGCTAGATCCAAGTAGAGAGAGGTAGAGCTCTCTAGTGATTAGCTGAGCAGGTTCCCTTACAATAACGAGACAAAGCTATGTTTTGAAGGGGAAAGTAGAACCGACTGTACTGGCACATACAGACTCTTTTATTCACATTCTACAAACATAGTACTGCCAACAGGGTTTTGAAGAACAACCAATCAACACATTACAACACAGCTAACACTCCCATTCATTACATCAGAAATCCTCCCCTCTGCCTGTGATACAATTATCTTAACACAATAGACTAACTTAATTATCACAGGCAGGAAAACACAGTATTATAAAACATATCACAGGGACCCAAAAACATGCAATAACCCCATAAAAAAATATTCACCCAGATCCGTTCAGTAGTTTGGAAGATACGGTTTAATGCAGATTCCGCAGAACATATACAGGCTATATGAAAAATAATTACTGTATAATGTGTCCCCTGTTGTATAGTTTAAAACTACTGCACGATGTCTTTGTGCACCAAATACAGGCAAGATGGCAACGTGTAGAAAAGTCCAAAACAGTGCCTGCGAGTTAAAATGGCCGCCATCCATTGTTCTCACCATGTGCTTCATCCATTGTTCTCACCATGTGCCTCTGATTCATGAAATGGTGGCCACCCAATAACTCCACAGTTTGTCTGGTAGTCTATCCAGCCAAACCAACAGATGAAACACATAGGGAACAAACAAAGGGAATCATAAAAAAAAAATATGGACAAGTCATATTTCTGCACAATCTCCAGTTTTGTTACAGGGCACAAAACAGTTAAAGGGCCAGACAGTCTTTGTTCTTAGGTACAGGTAATGTGGATGAGGGCAAAAAAACAAACAAAGGGTAGAGGTTCCCAGGCAACATGGTAGGGGTTTGTTACAACAGTCATCGGAGAAATCCCCTTGAGGACTGGTGAAGGTCCTGAACAGTTATAGCAGTATTATGTACTTATCTGATCGCCGCCGTTCCCCTGGCGGTGATCGGCGTTGCTCCCGGTGTGGGAAGACTGCCTGACAGCCCAGGCAGTCTCCCCTCGGCAATTTAGGACCCCGTGGCCATGTGATCGCTCAGAGCGGTCACATGGCCACAATAGGTATCCAGGTATCTGCCTGCAGGGGGACTCCCTGTTCTGGCAGGCAGTCTACCTGCATGTGTAAAATAAAAATAAAATAAAAAAGTTAATAAAAATACAACACAGTGCCTTGCAAAAGTATTCACCCCCTTGACTTTTTACCTTTTTTGTTACATTACAGCCTTAAGTTCAAGGTTTTATTAATCTGAAATTTCAAGTGATGGATCAGTACACAATAGTCTAAATTGGTGAAGTGAAATGAGAAAAATATATACATAAAACTATTTATTAGAAATAGAAAACAGAAAATTGGCATGTGCGTATGTATTCACCCCCTTTGTTATGAATCCCATAAAAAGCTCTGGTGCAACCAATTACCTTCCGAAGTCACATAATTAGTGAAATGATGTCCACCTGTGTGCAATCTAAGTGTCACATGATCTGTCATTACATATACACACCTTTTTGGAAAGGCCCCAGAGGCTGCAACACCTAAGCAAGAGGCACCACTAGCCAAACACTGCCATGAAGACCAAGGAACTTTCCAAACAAATAAGGGACAATGTTGTTGTAAAGTACAAGTCAGGATTAGGTTATAAAAAGAAATCCAAATCTTTGATGATCCCCAGGAGCACCATCAAATCTATCATAACCAAATGGAAAGAAAATGGCACAACAGCAAACCTGCCAAGAGACGGCCGCCCACCAAAACTCACGGACCGGGCAAGGAGGGCATTAATCAGAGAGGCAGCACAGAAACCTAAGGTAACCCTGGAGGAGCTACAGAGTTCCACAGCAGAGACTGAAGTATCTGTACATAGGACGACAACAAGCCTTACTAGGGATTGACAGATATTGATTTTTTATTTTTTTTTATTTTTTTAGAGCAGATACAGATAATCTGAACTTTCAAGCCGATAGCTTGCCGATATTCTGTACATTTACCAGTTTGAAAAAACATAAATTTTACTTACCGTAAATTTCTTTTTCCTGAAGATTAGAGGCAGTGCTTATACCACAGGGATATCCAATCTGGAGGGAAAAAACAGGCAGGCAAATCTCCAAACATTTAAACCCTCCCCTAATTACCTCCTTTCCCATAAGTAGCAGCTCCTCCTGATCATACCCAGAAAATACATAAGCCAAATAGCTGCAAAATTACTGAGTTTATTAGAAAAAAGGGGCGGGAATGTAGCACTGCCTCTAATCTTCAGGAAAAAGAAATTTACGGTAAGTAAAATTTATGTTTTTCCCTTCAGATTAGAGGCAGTGCTTATACCACAGGGATATAATAAAGCAGATCCTGAGGGCGGGTTCATTTCACTACAGCTTTTAGCACCTTGCGCCCAAAAGCAGCATCCTCCGAGGCCAGTATGTCCAACTTGTAGTGTCTTGAGAAAGTATGGAGAGAGGACCAAGTAGCAGCCGAACAAATCTGAGAGGGAGATGCAGCTGCTCGGAGAGCCCAAGACGTCGAAACCGCTCTAGTAGAGTGGGCCTTTATAGGGCCTGGATGTTCCATGCCATTCTTGGAATAAGCCAACAGAATACAATCCTTCAGCCATCTAGCCAGAGAACTCTTCGAAACCTTCATGCCTTTCCTAGTGCCTCTGAATAGGACAAAAAGACTATTATCCTTCCTGAAGGATTCCGTAGATTTTAGGTATTGTAAAAGACATCTCTTTACGTCTAGGCAGTGAAATTTGCTTTCCAAGGCATTAGATGGATTCTGACAAAAAGTCGGTAAGACCACTTCCTGGTTGACGTTCGAAACCGAAAAAACTTTAGGTATAAAAGAAGGATCGAGCTTTAGAACCACCTTGTCCTGATGGAAAACTAAAAAAGGAAAATTCGCCCGAAGGGCTTGAATCTCACAAATTCTTTTAGCTGATGTAATAGCCACCAAAAAGACAGTTTTTAATGAAATAATCTTCAGGGAAGCTTCCTCCAATGGTTCAAAGGGCGGCTCACAAAGCGCTGAAAGAACCAAGTTAAGATCCCAGGGAGGATAGGTTTCCCTAACATAGGGCACCAAACGAGTTAGAGCTCTGAAGAACCTCGAAATCAGAATATTAGAGGCCAAGCATCTGAGGGAGAAGAAACTGATAGCAGAAACCTGCAATTTCAATGAAGCAGGTTTAAGACCTTTAGCAAATCCCATCTGAAGGAAACTTAGAATCTTCTGGATGGATGCGGAAACAGGGTTGACTTTAAATCTACAACACCACTGACAGAATATCTTCCAAATTCTCGCGTAGATCTTTGAAGTAGATTCCTTGTTAGTTGCCAACAGGATCTTTATCACTTCAGTATCCAGACCGTTGCTCTCTAGAATCTGGCGTTCAGAAACCAGGCCGTCAAATGGAATCTTCGAAGGGTCGGCAGAGGCACCATGGCGTCCTCTAGTATTTCTCTTGAAAGTGGGAGCTTCCAAAATGTGGCCCCTGGAAAATTCAGGAGAACCGAGAACCAACTTCTTCTTGGCCACCATGGAAGGATAAGGATAATACGTACACTTTCCAGTCTTACTTTTTGAAGTATTCTGGGAATAAGCACTACTGGCGGAAAGGCATAAGCCAGGCTGAACTTCCATGGAACTGACAGGGCATCTATGATATCCGGCCTGTCTGTTGGATTTAGGGATGCAAAACGTCTTGTCTTCCTGTTCATTCTGGAAGCCATCAGATCTATCTCCGGAACACCGAAGCGGTCTGTGATGAACTTGAAAGTTCTGCATGACAGGGACCAATCTGCTTGTTTCAAATGATGCCTGCTCAGGGCATCTGCCACCACATTGAATTTCCCTAAAATGTGAACTGCTGAAATTGACATCAGGTGCACTTCTGACCACAGCATGATCATTGAACAAAGGCTTTCTAACTTTGTTGATCTCGTACCTCCCTGTCTGTTCAAATATGCCACTGTCGTTCGATTGTCTGAGCGGATTTGAATATGTCGATCTTTGATAAGCATCTGAAATGCCAAGAGTGCCATCCACACGGCCTTTAATTCCCTGAAGTTCGAGGAATTTTTCATATCCTTCTCTTGCCAGGAACCCTGCTTCTTGATGTCTCCCAGATGGGCCCCCCAGCCCAGGGCAGAGGCGTCTGTCGTAATTATAGTGAAGGACTTCATCCGGAATGACAGACCCTCGTGCAGGAATCGAGAAGATGTCCACCACTGCAGACTTCTCAAAGTTAGCTTGTTGAACCTCATAAGCCCATCCAGGCCGAGTTCCTGTCGATTCCAGACTTGCAGAATGTTTCTTTGTAGAGGTCTCATTCTGGATTTTGCCCAACCGACTGCCGGGATTGAGGCTGTAAACAGACCCAGTAAGCCCATGGCTTCTCTGATTGAAAACACAATTTTTCTTCTGAGATTCCGAATTAATCGCTTGATTTTTAGTTTCTTCTCTTCTGGCAGGAATATCTTCATTGCGATAGAATCCAAAATCAGACCCAGGAACTGGATCCTTTGAACTGGCACTAGTTCCGATTTGTTGAAATTTATTAGCCAGCCATGCTTTCCTAGCGATTCTATCGCTGTCCCCAGGTCTAGCTGTAGTTGACCTTGGGACTCTGCAATCAACAGCCAGTCGTCCAAATACGGAATGACAGAGATGCCCATACCTCTTAGAAAAGCTGAAACGACTACTAGCAGCTTTGTGAATACCCTGGGTGCTGATGACAGGCCGAAAGGTAATGCTCTGAATTGGTAATGTTTGATTACTGATCGGCAGCACACAGCGAACCTTAGAAGACTTTTGCTGGATTCTGCTATGGGCACATGAAGATAGGCATCTTTTAAATCCAGGGACGCAAACCAACTTTTTGGATGAATAAGCAGAGTAGCGGACTTTATTGTTTCCATGAGGAACTTCTTTTTGATAATCCACCTGTTTACGGCTTTTAGATCTAAAATGGGTCTGAACGAACCATCTGGCTTTGGAACCAAGAAAAGTCTTGAATAGGTGCCCCGAAAACTTTCCTTGAGAGGAACTTCTTCCACCACTCTTTTCAGTAATAGAGTCGATACTTCTCGCATTAGAGAGAGTTCCATCTCTAGAGAATGAACCTCGGAACATAGAAACATTTCCATTGGGGCTTGTGATAATTCTAGAGCGTATCCGTGTTTTATCACTGTGAGAACCCAGCGATCTGATGTTGTTCCTTTCCAGTGCTCTAGGAAGTGACTCAGCCTTCCACCCACAGGCCTGGCGTCATAACTTTTTATTTCTTCTGTCAGAAAATCTTTCTTTCTTCCTATAATCAAAGGCTTTTTTATGCTGACCCCTGAAATAGCTTCTACGAAAGGAACTTCTAAATGAGGGAAACGACTCCGTTTTACGTCTTCTAAACTGCTTCTTAAATGATTCTGGTAAAGCTTTCCTTCCTTCCTTCATCTGTTTTAACAATTCATCCAGTTTTGAACCAAAAAGTCTTCCTGGTTCAAAGGATAGGTCACACAGTGAATTCTTAGATGCTGTATCTGCTGACCAATTTTTGAGCCAAAGCGCTCTTCTGGTGACTGTTGAAGTACCTATATTCTTGGCCGAAAATTTTAGGCTTTCTGCAGACGCATCTACCAAAAAATCAGATGCCATCCTGATATTCTTTAATAGCTTTACCGGGTCTTCCTTAGTTTCTCCCGTATAAACTTTATCTAGTTCTTCCAACCAAAGTCTTTGGGCCTTGGCAACAGATGACCCCGTAATCAAAGCTTTAGCTTGGGCTGCAGAAGATATGAACAACTTTTTTAAGGAGGAGTCAATGCGTTTGTCCATGACATCCTTGAGCCCGCTTGTGTCTCCAATCGGTAAAGTAGTTTTCTTAGAGATTTGAGCAATAGGAACGTCCACTACAGGGACCGTATCCAGCTTACAGTCTTGTTCCGATGCTAAGGAAAAAAGAGTTTTAAAATGTCTAGACAGAAACGGCTTGTGACTAGGGAATTTCCACTCTTTTAAAATCAATTCCTTAATCTGTGGGAGAAAAGGAAACACTTTGGACTTTTTCCCTGTTTCCTCAATTTCAAAAATGCACTGCACTTCTTTAATCAATTTCCCAATTGCTTCATCTGGGAAGGCAAACTCCTCATCTGAAGAATCACTACCTGAAATTTCCTCATACTCAGAACCACTAGTTACTGAACTAGTATCAGAAGCTTCCCAAGATCTCAGTCTTTTCTTAGCATGTTTTACAACTTGCGAATCTTGGGCAACCGAGGCCTGGACTGACTGTAATGCAGCCGACTGCATATCCACAAATGTTTGCTGCATACTTTGTTGCAACCAGCTGAGGAAAGTAGACATTTCTGTTCTTTTTGCTTCCTCTGAAGCTTCTTTAGAACACACTGAGCAAAGTTTCTTTTTGTAACCATCTGGCATAGGTTGGCTACACACAGAGCAGATTAAATGCTTGGCTTTAGATGAACATTTCCCCTTTTCAGCAACTTTATCCAAATTTTCCGGATTAGACATACTGAAAAGAGAAAACAAAAAAGGGAAAACAATCAAATTTTTCTCCTTATCGATTCAGGCTAGGACCCATTTAATTAAAAACTTAATCAGTCTTACCTTAAATGGCCTGAGAGTGTGTTGGAGGGCAGGTGAGATAACACTCTTTACAACCGATCTGAGAGCTCCTGGCAAACAGAGGTTGCTGCTGGTAAATGCTCATATAAGTCCTGAAACCAAAAGAGAACGCCCAGTTCAAATTTGGCGCCTGAATCAAGGTTCGCATTGCGCATGCGCATAGCGCTCCGCGACTCCCTAGTGGAACGCAACGCAACCTGTGTGTGCGTTCCACCGCAGGACTTCCCAGCCGACGCACGCCTGCGTCCTTCGTCAGACCGGCACCTGGCACGGCATTAGACGGAACATAAAACTTGAGGGACCACGCCGTCCGGCGTGTTAAAGGCTACTTACCCGGACATGAAGGAAGCAGTGCCCCCAGAGCCTCAGCCCTTCTCACCTGCTTCCTGGAGAACCCCTCCCCTGCCGGAGGCAGGCAAAGAACTGGGTATGATCAGGAGGAGCTGCTACTTATGGGAAAGGAGGTAATTAGGGGAGGGTTTAAATGTTTGGAGATTTGCCTGCCTGTTTTTTCCCTCCAGATTGGATATCCCTGTGGTATAAGCACTGCCTCTAATCTGAAGGGAAAAATTAACAATTTTTTAAAGGTAAATGCACAAAATATGCATGCCACATGTAGTGGATGCAGTGTGTTTAGACAGGGGAGCGGTGTGTGTTTGTGTGGTGTGTATATATAGTGAATGCAGTGAGTGTTTGTGTGGTGTATATATAGTGAATGCAGTGTGTGCGTAAAGTGAATGCAGTGTGTTTGTAGTGTGCGTAAAGTGAATGCAGTGTGTATATAATGAATGCAGTGTGTATATAAGACGAGCGTGTGTAGTGTGCATATAATGAATGCAGTGTGTTTGTGTAGTGTGCACGAGTGGGTTTGTGTAGTGTGTTGTGGCGAAAGTGACCTCGACACTTTTTTGGAGGGGCTTGTTTGCCAGCCTCTTGCCATGTGACTATGGCCCCTGGGGTGTATTGCCATTTAAAGAGTCTATTTGGGCTTATTGGATTTTGAAACACCTTTTCTGACCCTTTGATTCCATGGAAGAATGTGCCTCTTCCCCTCCCCTTTTTTCCTCTCCCATTGTTCTCCAGCAGGGCGTTGTCCCAAGGACACTGCCAGACCAGTTGAAACTGGCTGCTTTGTCCCTCCTCAATCTCATCAGCCCTTGCTATTGTCTGACCCCATGGCGATCCAACTGTATTAGTGAGATCTGAGCGCTTTTCGGACATATTGAGAACTCAGATCCAAGCTATCTGGGGATATGTTGGACATATAGGTTAAACATTGTATTATATGAGTTATGTATTTTTATGTGGTTTTTGTAACCGTTTTTGGAGAGGTATTCCCTGTACCTGGAGATAAGTGGCTTACCACACCCACGTAAGCCAATTATCTCTAGGATCGTGGAGAAGATAGACCGGCCGCACAGCCTAAATCTGTGGAACTGTTTTTGGAAATGAAAGCCATGCTTGCAGTCGGTCAAATAGGACTTTCGTCTATCTTTTGAACCACTGGACCAAATTGTATGATTTTTGAATTTATGTATGGTTTGGAAGTTATGAATATTGTGTAAACTGTATATTTTCCTGCCTGTGAGAAATAAGTTAATCCATTGTGTTGAGATAATTGTATCACAGGCAAAGGGGAGGGTTTGTGAGTACCAGCAATAATTTTTGGTATAATGATACTTTTTATCTGCAGGCATGTGGGACGACGATGGGCACCAGGTCTGCACCCAGCTACGCAAATCTGTTTATGGCAGATTGGAAAAGTCATTACCTACAACTCAACGATGGCTGGGTGGAGGGCCTGGTGATCTATCGCCGTTACATAGAGGACCTATTTTTTATTTGGAAAGGCAGAGAGAACACATTAAACATTTTTTTTAAATCAGCTTAACAACAACGAATGGGGCATTATCTTAACTACTAATTTTAGTAAACACACAGTGTTACATTTTTAGATCTTGATATTTTTATAGATGAAAGGATGAAAACTAAAACTAATTGTAAAGATGTGGATGTCAGTTTTATCCATACCTCTAGTTGTCATTTTTCCACATGGTTAAACAGTGTACCCAAGTCACAACTCATACGAATTAAAAGAAATTGCACGGATGAGGACACTTAAGGAACAAGCGGATAAATTAATCACTGACCTATTAGATAAGGGCTACAAAAAGGAAATATTAAAAAAAAAAAAAAGACACCTACGCACAAGTCTCAAAAATTCAACAAAATACTTTACAAGAAAAAAAAAAAAATAGAACAAAAAAATGAAAGTGAAGTTAACCTACCTATTGAATGTAACTACAGCCACAACAATAGGGCATCAAAAAAAATTCTAAATAAACACTGGCCCATCCTATTACAAGACCATGCTCTGTCCCAAATTCTACCAGAAAAAAAATAAAATAGTGTTTAGAGTGGCCGCCAATTTAAATAGATTATTGGTAAAAAATCATATTGAGAAAACAACTACTTTCTTAGACAAAGGAAAAGGTTTTTATGGATGTGGCACATGCTTAGCGTGCAGGAATACAAACCATAAAAAGAGACATTAAGAGGTTCAAGAATTTTAATAATAATGAAGAATTCCCCATTAAAGAACTTATAACTTACCACTCGAGTAATGTAATATACTTATTGGAATGCCCCTGTGGTTTAAAACGTGGGACGCACTAAACTTAATTTGCACATAAGGATTGAAGAACATATTGGAAATATTAGGAGAAAATTTGAAGGACATCATGTATCACACCACTTTGCACTTGCACACAATAGTGAGCCAAGAGAGTTGAAGTTCATGGGCATATATAAGGTTAAGGGAAATTGGGGAGGAAGGGACCTTAATAAACTTTTGGGACATAGCGAGATGAGGTGGATATTCAACCTCGGGACTTTAAAACCTCAGGGTTTGAATATAGACTTCGAACTCTGTCATTTTATTTGAGAATATATATTTCACCAGTTACTCCAATTCAGACATTTTTTCATATTCCTTTTTGGGGCCCCATTAAATAAACACATTTTAAATAAATATATTTCACACACGCTATTCTTGAATATGTTGGTCCAATCCCCATTTGTGGTTTAATAATTTGAGAATATTATTCTGTCAATATTTAATTAACATGCACTCAATATCCTATTGGATACATTAAAATATATCCATAAGGATATCATAAGGATATATTAGCACTTAATACAATTCTCTTTAAATATACACTATACTTTATGCACTTTAAGTACAATAAGCCACTTGGTATAGATATACACTAATATCATATTAAAAACTTTTGTATATATGTAAATATAAGTACCAACTATAAATTATCCTATGTCCCTTCTTCTCTTTCTCTCTCCTCTTTTACATTATTTTCATTTTTTCTCCTGCCTACTATTCATTTATTTATGCACATAATCCCTTTCATTGCTGTTCTGTGTTGGGGGGGAGGGGGAAATGAGCTCGCAAGCACATCAGCACGCCCAAAGGGCCGAGCCGATGTGTCTACACACCACCCTCTTAGGGATGAATCTCCTCCTATGCATTAAAGTCCTCTCACTCCATGAGAGGCGTGTAGCAGGGCTGGAGGATCTGGGAGTCTCCTCGAGGCGGCAAATAGATGACGTTCACGAAGGTCCGTGACGTCACTTCCGCCAACTGCCCCGGCGAGCTCCCAGTATTACTGCCAACCACCATTGTCCACCAATTAAAATATCAGTAAATAAAGGCGCAAAAAATTCGGCATTCAGATCATTAAAGGGGAAGGCCTAAAGGACACTTATAAACGGAAGATTCAGAGGACCATCATTACAGCTGACTGTTGAGTGAAGCTCTATTGAGAGTGAAACACGTATTGGCCATTTTAAAGTACTTTTACATCTTTTTTTTATTGTTATTGTACATCAATACATTTTTTATTTGAATCAATATATCCTGCTCAAGTGCCATCCCTATTTAAATTGGCACCACATTTATACACCTTAGAGACGGGACCCATAGGCTCAGGACCAGGTGAGCACCACATTTACTATTTTACATCCGTGTTTTTATCGCTACAGTCTACACATTGGTTCGTTCTCCTTTTATGTTTTATGAGAACTACTCCAAGCCGAAGTGGAAGGGTGGTGTGTGGCGGAACCAGCCCCGCCACTTGTGCCTGGAGAGGACCGCTTGCCAGCCTCTTGCCCTGCGACTATGGCCCTGGGATGTATTGCCCTTCTAGGAACTGATTTGGGCATACTGTATTTTATTGTGCTGCTGGCCCTTTAAGAACCATCTGGGGACATACTGTGGAGTTACTGGGTGGCCACCATTTCATGTATTAGAGGCACATGGTGAGAACAATGGATGAAGCACATGGTGAGAACAATGGATGGCGGCAATTTTAACTCATTTTAACAGACCTTGTTGTGACTTTTCTACACGGTGCCATCTCACCGGTATTTGGTGCACAAAGACATCGTGCAGTAGTTTTAAACTATATAACAGGGTACACATTATACAGTAATTATTTTTTATATAGCCTGTATATGTTCTGCGGAATCTGCATTAAACTGTATCATCCAAACCACTGAGCGGATCTGGGTGAATTTTGGATATGTGGTTCACCCAGATCCCCCGGTTCCGAGGTTATTGCATGTTTTGGGGTCCCTGTGATATGTTTTATAAAACTGTATTTCTCTGCCTGTGATAATTATATTACCCATTGTGTTCAGTAATCATATCACAGGCAGAGGGGAGGATTTTGTGTGGGAGTGTCTGTGTGTATTGTACGGATTGATTGGTTGTTCTGTATAACCTTGTGGGCTGTACTGTGGTTGTGGATTGGGAATAAAAGAGACTGTATGTGCCAGGACAGTCAGATTCTGCTTAACCCTCAAAACGAAGTGTCGTCTCGTTATTGGGGGAATTGGATTGTATGCCGATTGCCAGGAGTGTAAGCTGATTGTATGCTTTTCCTGTTCAGCTGTTTACAGCATTCAGATGCTTGAGAGCATTCGTATGCTGCTCCGGTTCGGTGGTTGTGGTGTCTGCTGCAGTGCTTGGAGTCCTCAGGAAGCGCTAGGAGCATCCTTCAACGGAGGTACCCAGTGTGGCGGAACCAACCTCGCCACTGTGCACTGGAGAAGCCTGGTTGCTCGCCTGCTCCCTTTAGACTATGGCCCCTGTTCTTTTTCCCTGCAGAGAGGCTGGTTTGTGCCTTTCTGCGGACTGTTAAAGCCATTCTACCCCAGATAGCTATGCCATGAAGCCCAGCCGTATACTGAAAGACTGTATAAAAGACTTTGGCTCCATGGCGATTGAACTGTATGTTATCTGAGCGCCATTCGGTAATGTGCGCTCAGATCTAAGCTATCTGGGGATAGGTAGAATGTCTATTTTATGTAATAAATGTAACCTTGTGTATTTATTGTATTTTACGGTCTTTTTACTGCCATGTGCTTGAGTTTTGCCTCTGTTTTATGTGAATGTGATGCATTCTTTCAAAGTTATGAATAATGTGTAAAAACTGTATTCCTCTGCCTGTGATAATGAGATTACCCATTGTGTTCAGTAATCATATCACAGGCAGAGGGGAGGATTTTGTGTGGGAGTGTCTGTGTGTATTGTACGGATTGATTGGTTGTTCTGTAAAACCCTGTGGGCTGTACTGTGGTTGTGGATTGGGAATAAAAGACTGTATATGTGCCAGTACAGTCAGATTCTGCTTAACCCTCAAAACTAAGTGTCGTCTCGTTATTGGGGGAATTGGATTGTATGCTGACTGCCAGGAGTGTAAACCTTTCGTATGGTTTTCCTGTTCGGCTGTTTCCAGGATTCGAAGATTTTGCAGTTCGGGAGATTGGTGCTTACAGTTGCTGCCTGTGCATCTGGAAAGGGGAATATCGCCTAAACGGTTTTTAACCTCTGGTGAGCAAAACGGTCCGTTACACCCAGTCGGGGAGCCAGGTGATCCGTTACATGGTGCTACCAAAAAATAAATAAATAAAAAAAAAAAAAAAAAAAAGCACACAAGCCTAAATACGGAGCCAGTTTTGATATACAGGCTCCTTAAAATGTGAGTGTACAGTTTGCTACATTATTATTTCTGTATTGCAATTTTAAATACCATCTGCACTATATTGTATGTTTTTGTATCTTTTTTTGGCATGTACTTCATATTGTACTATCGAATCAAGTCACGCTTGGTAAGCTTTATATTTGTTTGAGCGCTCCACTTATAGGTGTAGGTCTTTGTCACTTATACCGCACTGTATTTTATATTATTGTTTAGTGGAAAAGAGGATATTTCCACATAAATGTATAGAGTCGCTTTTTACTCACGTTTAAGCACTTTTTGTTACACACATCGCTCCATGTAAGGAGGTAACATTGGATTGGTATTATTAGCTGGGAGTGTCTGACTGTACGTTGTTTATTGGCTGTTCCACAAGGTCAACGTGTGTGGTAACCTTGTGGAGAAATATTTATAAAAGAAGCAATAAAGCCCCAGCTCCGCCTGTTCACACTCCAAAACGGTGTGTCGTCCTGTTATTGGAGGGTAGAAGGCTTGCTCCTGTGTCTGCTGTTCCAGCTTACAGGATATTCAACGGGGAAAGTCCTGGTAAGGACTAGAGCTAATTCTCCATTCGGCTCCAGGGACTCAGTCCAGCTATGACGACTGTGGGCAGAAGTGCTGCGCTTTGTCCCCTGTTCCACCTAGGAAGCGGTCCTTTCCTAGGTGTTCGTATAACCGAACACTTGGCAGCGGCCATCTTAAACTCCTGAATGGCCAGCGGTGTTCATCTCCAAATCTATGGAACTCAAAACGGACACTTATTTTTACGAACACCGCTGACCTCTCTTCGCCTGCAATTCATACGAACGTCGTCCGTTCGGTACTTTCCCTATGTGAGCAATGTTACCCCAGATAGCTATGGCATGGAGCCCATTCGTGTAATGAAAGACTATTTGAAAGACTTTGGCTCCATGGCGATTGGACTGTAGGCAAGTCATCTAAACGCCATTCGGTAATCATGTGCGCTCAGATCTAAGCTATCTGGGGATATGTTGCATGTATATGTTTTATGTAGTAATTGTAACTCTGTAATGTTATGTCTTTTTACGAACATGTGGCTAATGGAGTTTTGCCTCTGTCCTTTGAGATTATTGGATTACTTTCCAATTATCTACAGGATAGAGAGGAGGGATTACAATGTGCACGTGGGAGTGGTAAGGTTAAACTGTCCTGATTGGTTACTGTCCAGTTTGTGTCCCACCAGGTCCCCTGTAGGAGTGTCCATCTGGTGGGAAACCTGCATAAATACCGGGCAGGTAGCCCAGGTTAACAGATCACTGCTTGACCCTCAAAACGAAGTGTCGTCTTGTTCTTGGGGGGGGATTTGATTGTATGCTGTTACAGTTCAACTGCCAGGAGTGTAAACTGTTCGTATAGTTTTTTCTGTTTGGCTGTATACAGCATTCATATGGTTCCAGTTCGGGAGTTGGAGAATTTGCGTGCTTCCAGGTCGGTAGATTGGTGCTTGCAGTAGCTGCCTGTGTATCTGGAAGGGAATATCCTCTAAACGGCTGTTTAACCCTTGCGTGCCACTACAAGCCTGCTTGCCTGCCTCCTGCCCTGTGACTATGGCACCTGGATGTATTGCCCTTTAAAAGCACTATTTGGGCATTTTGCATTTGAAAACACTGTTTATGCCCCTTTAAACTCTACTGGAAAGGTTTTGCACTTTCGACGTGGCACTTCGGAAACAGCCGAAGTGGCCGCCATTTGACATCCGAACACGTGGTGGCGGCCATTTTGTTTAGTAGAACGCCGTTCAGCGTGTTTGGTCGTCGAGTTCATGGAACTTAAATCGGACACGCAACGGCATGAACACCGCTGAACTTTACCTTTTCCAGACTTCAACGGAAATCGAAGTGCGTTCGAAATATTCGAATGCCACTTTACCTTGGAGTAATTGCACGAATGGCCCCCCATTCGGGCATGCGAATGGGACTTAATATTTGAACTGTTGGAAATAGACCGGCCGCACAGTCCAATTCTCTGGAACTGTATTGGGCATGAACATGTGCGTGCGGTCGGTCAAATGTGACTTCCATAGAACTTTTGAACCCCTGCTCTGATCTGGGTGATTTTTGGATATGTTAACCCAGATCAGGGCTATCAGGAGATTCATACACATTGTATAAATGTGTGTTTTTTCTGTCTGGGGATAATCAAGTTATTGTATTATCTACCTTAATTGTATCACAGGCAGAGGGGCAGGGATTGCTGACTGTATGTGGGAGTGTTATGGTGTTAATTATTGTTTCTATTGGCTTTTGTAACTTTGTGTCCTGTGTTCCATAAGGTCCACGTATAAAAGAAGCAGCTGTATCATTAAACCTGCAGTTCTACATCACCCTCAATTTAGAGTCCGGTCTCTTATTGGTGGAATAATCACTAAGCTTTTCTAAGAGCTTGTTCCTGCTTTGCTCTCTGAGGAAAGAGAGGTTCCCCCACTGGAACCTGGAGCCTTGTCGTATGTCCAGAGTGGGTAGGAGACAGCGAGACCCAAACCAAGTTGCGGCGGTTCGTGGGGTCTGCGGTGGTTATAGTCTCTGGTGGAGCACTGAGAGCCCCCAGGAAGCGCTAGGAGCATCCTTCAACGGAGGTACCTAGTCGGGGTGCCAGGTGATCCGTTACACAGAGTATCACCTGTAAGGTCATCATAGAACATGACTGACGTGTTTTCAAAAGAAGTATGGTTATGTCCCTTCAGCGCAGTCATCCTATCTTTGTTGCTGTGAAAGCGCACTACGAGATCTCTCAAGGAGGATTCCGGTGCTCTTCTGGGTTTTGGGACTCTAAATAAGAAGTGCGGAAGTTCTGCCATTGGAATATCCTCTGGTATGCCACATATCTTAAGGTTGTTCCGGCATCTGATATCCTCCAGCAGAGTAAAGTGTTGCTCTATTTTTGCCTGCTGCTTTTGAAGTGCATGCACTTCACGTTCAAGTGAATCAATTTTCTGTGCCGACAGTCTCCACCATCCCCAAGCAATCTACCAGGCCTGTGAGGTCAGTGCGTGGTGATGCCACATCAGCTTTAATATTTTTCTGGAGCTTGGTAAGCATTTCTTTCAGGGTAGCAGCCGTCACAGGACAAGAGTCCGTGGAGGTGATGGGAAGTCAGCAGCTCCTCTGCTGTGCAGCAATTCCTCGGAGGAGTCAGAGAGATCAGCCATCTTGTGACCGAATGTGCTATGTGCCTGTCGGAGGAAACCTTCAATGGTCATGCCTGTCCTGAGCTTGTCTGGTCTTCCGACCCATACTAAGCAAGTGCAGCGATACACTGGTTTTTGGGCTTCAAAGTGGTTGAATAACGCTGTAATGTAGCGATTAAGTAGGAAGCATCCAACCAGTTTGCCTGCGTGGCTCAGCCCCCCAAAGCCATCGGTTTTAAATTCCAGAAACCAGCTTCTGTTCGGCCAATATGGAATGATAGCCAGTACCAATGCTCTGTCTGTCCTGATTTTCTGAAGAACCCTGGGAACTAGAGCAATTGGAGGGAACAGGACAATCCTGTTTGGACAGGGAAGCAAAGAATAGGAACTTTTCTTTTGTTCCATCTTGCCATCAAATACACGTCTGGCAAATCAAATTTTCTTACGTGAACTGAAAAAAGCTCCGGGTGTCTGAGACCATCTGGAATGATATTGTCTGTACATCTCATGTAAATTGCAGAGAAAACTTGTAAATCTTCTTGAGCCTAAGTCAGAATCTACGCACAGAGCAAGTGCAGAGCTCTGACCTTTGAAACAGACCTTGTCTGATCAGATGTTACAGTCATGTGGCTCGCCGACTGGTTCCCGAGACAACATAAACCAGTCTTCAATTTACAGAGAGATGCATTCTGAGTTTGGATTCCTTTGTAGATCAAACGCCCTGGTGTGGGGCTTATGGAGGTAAAGTGCACGAGACTAAGGTGGAACAAAATGCTGCCTGAGAGCCAGAGCAGAGAACCCTGTAGTTCGTCAGCCAAAGCACACAAAAGTTGACCGGCAAAAGCCCTAATGGTTCTGAAACTGTTTTGGGCATAGGACCATGTGTTCAGACAGTCAGAACTTTAACATGGTGGCGTTTCCCCTGTACTGCATGGGTCTGAGCGCTATTTGGACAACTTGAGAGCTCAGATCAGGGTTATATAAATGGGGAAATATAATTTTTAGATTTATTGTGTTTTAGATTTTTTTCATTTTACCCCTTTGTTTGAGAGATAATTTGGCATTATACATCAGTTCCATGTATAACTGGGGATTTTACAGATGCAGAGCATGAGGACATCCATGGTCTGTTAAGCAACCAAAAGTTGGCTAGCCACCAGGAAGTGGTCTGGGTGCCTAGTGTCCACCTATGTGTAGTGTTCTTTTCAGTTAAATGAGGGGGGTTGTAAAGATCAATGTTTTAGTATTCTGAATAAGGGGTCTGTTTATGAAGAACTAGTGGGATATCCTGCCTTCTTACTACATACAAAAGAGTCTTATTTATACCTGTAAACCCCAACACGGCTCACCTGGAAATGTTCATCATGTTCTGATATAGTCTTTTCCAAAGATACTGTAGCCATGATCACATCGCTGTCTCTCCCATGCTTTAGGGTTCGATACTCCTTATAGTGCGCTGGAGTAGGATACAAGATGGAGGAGTCTTTTAAAGAAAGCAATTTTATTCCTTTCTGGAACAGTGACATTACAAGGGATTTATCCAATTCTGAAACTAAAAAGGAGTTATATGTAAAACTAGAACTAATCAAACTAATTCTATAGGGGAAAAAAAAAAATAAAGTCACAGAACAAAGAAACTGGACAATCTACAGTAAAAATCTATACTTTCACATTTTGCATTTAGGGATATTCAAATATATGCAACTGCTAAATTAAATGTCCATTATAAAAGAAAATACGAAGCTGGAGTTACAGGAAATCTTGGAGGAGAATGAAGAGTGCATGAGAAAATGAGCTGGATGATAATTTGATCGGGAAGAATCCACAGGCCCTACAACTTTCTAAGTGACAGCACACCAAGAAGAGTACCTCAAATCACACTGCTGCATTCCCACAGAAGATGGAGAGGGTATTGGCCCAACTCTGCATATCAGCACGGTCTACCCCACCAGACAAACTGTGCATACTGGTCTTTGTTTGGGGGCTGGTTTGTGAAGCAACCCAATTTGATAGTGTGGGCTCTTACTCACGGTTGCTCACTGGCTACATTAAGATGCCTCAAGCTCAGGCCTTTCCACATGGAATTGGTTAAGAGTGTTCGCATGCTTCATAAGTTTGAAAGCTCGGTACCCAGAGTATCTTCATCAATATCCCTGCTATTTACCGCAGGACACCTTCAGTAATTATAGCTTGACATCGTCCCTTTCACCCAAACACTAGAGTAGGGTGAAACAACTGGCTTTAATTAAGGACAGGCACACATTTATACTCCGAGAACTCCCTTGACATACAAAACATTATGGCTGTAAAAAGAAAAAAGGGGGGGATTTAACCTTCTTACAAAACAACCTGCATAAGAAGGAGAGGACACCCAGAGCGACATATAGCAAGACCATCACTAGCGTTTTGTAGTTTCACTGACTCTCTGCAGCCAGGTTGTGAATTAAAAATCTCAGTGCTGTTAAGGCTAATACGGTGTAGGTACCTTTCATAATAAAAGTCTTTCAGGCGTGAGGGGGCGTGGCTAAGCCGGCAGGCTTATGGTGCAGCATATTGCATAACATTTATTGGTGCCCAGCGATTTATGGTTTCTACAACAAATAGCTAGTTTTTTTTTTTTTTTTTTTTTAAATTCTTTATTTTTGCAGTGCATTTGTACAACAGCAGTAGGCAAGAGGTGCCCCAAAAGCAGTCCTCAAGCATTTCCCACGCTTAACATGCGTGGCACAGGCTTAACAGGCACTTTTTTTTAATGTTAAAGGCAGATATAGGTAATCGCTTGTAACAGTAGCTTTAGATTATTTTTAGGCTAGGTCAGTGCATAGGTTATTAACGGTCTAGATAATGCTGATATACAACGTTTGCTATGAAAACAGGCTAGTACATTGATATTACAATATTAGGCTAACGCTCTGAGCCCCCATTCATTGCAACTGAAGTTAAGCTGGCTTTTTGCACATGTTTATAGACATGCTAAAGTAAGTATCACCCATCCAGGGGACCCGAAGTGCCCACAGCAACAGGAGGCTAATTGGAGCATATGGCTTAACAATAAATATAACATAAAATGAACTACAGCATTACTCCTTTTTATAGGCTTGGATGTGAGCGATAGTAGGTCTGCAGGAGTCAGCTGATGCCCTCCTTGATAGTAGTATAGTCCCGCTTCTGTGTTACTGCCCTATGATGCGGGGCAGGAGGCTCGGTAAAGGCTGCAGTGTCGTTTGCGTCGTTCCTGCTGATCTCTGGATGTGGGATTCAAGATGGGTCATGTAATGTAGTATCACTCCTCTCAGGATGTTGCTTGAGGGATCCCGATTGGTAAGTTCTGAGGTTGGGTGGTGAAGATTCTCCCCTTGTATAAGCTATATCATGTCGCCCATCTGGTGTCACTGTTATAATGTATACCTCTGTCAGACCTCTGCCTCCTTCGTCTCTTCATGCTTTTTCCAAATTTGGGGCCAGTGACAACGTATGTGTCTTGCGCGTAACATTTCAGAGTGGTAATTCCAGTTGATCCCATCGCCAAAGAACTGTTAGTCTTCTTGCAGTCGGCGCACATGGCGCCCGCCATCTTGGAGGCAGCGATCCGGTTCCCCGGCCTCAGATGCGGGATCTCGCTTATGGTCACCGGGTGAGGACCGGGATCACCCCCCCGGTCCATAGGGGGGGGAACGGAGCCAGGTCTGAGCCGATCAGTGCTTTTGGCCGGGCTCTGTGGTGCAGGATAGCGAGGCAGCGGCCGTCTGCCTCGCTCACCGCCGGAGAAGGCCCGGGTTATGGCACCGCGTTTCTCTCCCCTGGGGGACTGTAGCTCAGCGAGCCAGCCTCTCCCCAGGTCCATCTGTACCGCGGCACTGGGCGTCGGTGCTGTCGGTTCGCTTTAGGTGGAAAATATACAAGGTTTTAGCGTGTTTTGCCGGAGCCGCTCTGACTTGCGACCGTCCAGGTCGGCGGCCCGGCCCCGCCCCTCCAAATAGCTAGTTTTATATACTCTGTTACCCTTTCCTTGTATAAACGGCCAGATATAAAACTCCCTGCAGCCACACGCTCCCAACTAACCAGCAAGAAAATGCAGAGAAAAGAAATCCTCAGAAGCTTCAAACTGCCCCAATAGGTCAGTTTACTCAACAATGAAAATGAAACATTGAAGCAATAAATACATGTAAATGGAAAAATGAATCAAGATAAGTTAAGGAAATAAATTGACCATGCTTTGTACGGAGGTTGGGAGACACAAAAAATTATCTGGAACTGAATACCGGGGCAAGCAATACAAACGTTCAGTAGAAGGAATTGATTAATAACATTTTTAAAACCAAAAAACGTTATACGGCCATGGATGCATTTCCTGTCTGACTCAATGTCCCCCACACAGAATCAAGTCCCCAGAGTATCTACAGCTAAAGGTAAGTGACTCACCTTTTGTTTCCTCTGGAGCATTATCAAGATCGACCTGCAAAAATAAAAATAAAAGCAGAAAGCCAGTGTTACATTGATAATGCTATATGTGGGTATACAGGGCATACGCATGTCAACCAACTCCTAGAGTTGCCCTGAATTCAATGCATTAAAGGGTTACTCTAACCAAAAACTAGTCTTTAATAAACATTGCTTTTGGTTACAGTAACCCTTTGAGGTGGTCCACCCCTTAAAAAAATTACAATTATATTAGAGATCTATCTATATCTATATCTCTAGATGCTAAAACTTACTTTTGTTCCATCTACAAGTCTAAAGTCACCCCTCATACTTATTCTCCTGGTCAGACCTTGTTCCCTCTTGCCAGAAAGGGAGGGAGGAAGGTCAGAGAGCACAAGGGTAACACCCTGGGGGAGAGCCATACCACCATTGATAGACTGGCACCAGCATGTACAACACGCTGTCAGACACCAATGTTGCACAGAATTAAGATCAGCCAGCCTGGAACATTGCTCTGTGGTGACATCTAAGGGGTTAATTTCTGTATATGCAACATTTCAAAGCAAAACGATGCAGACTTTAGGCTCCATGTTCATTTCAAATCCCTGATGTGGTTATGGCGCTGTAACTGAGTAACTCTTTAAAAAAAAAAAAAGGGACACGGGAGATCTTCACTTCATCGTAACAAAGTGGTTATGGCCAAAGGAGGTTCCAGATGCCAGCTTACCATAAGGATAAGTTATCGATTGGTTTAACCCTAGACTTTCGAAGACGTAGGACAATCATTCTGTCCAGATAGTTCCTTTGTTGGTGCCAGGCTTCCCATTGACATTTCTGTAGATTGGCTCAGGAAAGGAGCCCTTTACTCCGATAACCTTGGGGGTCCAAGACCTTAAACAATAATCCAATAATAAAGTCTCTTTATATTCCTACCTTGTTTGGCTTTCTCTGATGCTGCTCTAAAAACTCAGCTTCCCACTTCTTCAACAAAAGCTTCAGCTCTTCATGGCGCTGCATGGTGGGACCTGCTGGCAGGACAGACAAGGAAAATAATGAGCAGAGCAGTGATGTGCACAAAAGAGACTGTGTGTCTGAGACCATCGTGGGAGCAAACAGGAGAAGGTTAAAGTCAAACAGCCAGAGTCACTGGATCACGCTCCTAGTCACATACACACACACACACACACACCTCTATAGCTGTACAATTACAAGCTACCCAAGTATAGTGCGACAAAGACAATACAAACACTAGCATACATAAAACTGTAAGCTCTCCATCAGCAGGCAAAATCTTTGCTCTGACATAGAGGTTTCCTGAATGAGTGTTGGAAAGAGGAATTAGTTTTAAGTTCTAAGGGATTTTTCCCTTCACGTTTTGTTTTATTTGGACTGGATTTAGTTCTTCAGTAGGCTGTTGGGAACACAAAACTTAAAACTGTGCTGTTGGTGGCAGAGTAGCCAGAGTATACTAAACACCAGAATATAGATCAAGAGATTCAACAGGCCCAAGATGCTCCTTCACTGTCCAAGGATCCTAAAAAATAGGTCATAAACATTAAAATATCTGATGTGTTGTAGGATTTTATCATCTTTTTTTACATTAGTTGCAATTAATATAGTTTCAAACTTCTTTCAGACAGGAAGTGAGAGGCCCTACCTACATCTAGTATTATAGGACAGAAGTCCATTGTATATCAATGGTCACCACAAATGGTTTCTCTGGAGATAGATGAAGGACAGTTATTATAACCTTTGACTCCCATGTGTAATAAGAAGGGGCCCTTTATGGATGCATTCATTTAATCATGTATATAGTCAAGTCCTTTGTGTAAATTATATTTTACCCCCAAGTATAACCATTTGGCTTTAATCATAGATTGGACAGAATGGTTACTAAGCCACAACCCTTTCATCAGGTAACCTTATGTAAACGCCCCCTAATTCATTGAATTCTTAGACATATAAAAGCTTTTGCAGATAGGTATTCC